>NW_027185890.1:844632-990174 GCF_028583685.1 Petaurus breviceps papuanus
TGAGGGGGGAAGGCAAGGCAATTGGGGTTAAGTGACTTGCCCAAGGTTATACAGCTAGTAAGTGTGATCAAGTATCTGAGGTTGAATCTGAACTCAAGTTCTCCTGAGTCCAGGGGCAGTGAGCTATTCACTGAGCCACCTTCCTGTCCCTATTGGTACCATTTTAAAAATTTAAATATTTGACAGAATTTGTAAGTCTATTTTTTCCTTTATGAGTTGTTATGACTTCTTCAGTTTTTTCTAAGTTAGAGTTATTTACATCCTATTAGTTTCTAATAATTTCTATTTCTTCATTGACTATTAACTCACCTTTTCATTTTTGATACTGGTAACTTGGTTTTCTTCTTTTTAAAAACCAAGTTAGCAAATGACATCTATTTAAATATTATTTTTTAAATAGCTCTTAGTTTTATTTATTAATTCAGTGGGCATTTTTTTTTGTTTTTACTTTTGTTTATCTTTCCTTTGATTTTTCAGGACTTCTGTGTTGGTGTTTAATTGCATTTTTCCAGACTACTTCTTGACTTTGGGCTTTATGTTACAGTGAGCTCTATGGGGGGCAGAGAGGGGAATACCTGGAATGAACTTTTGTCCTCTTGGATCCTTTTGCTACTTTCCTGGGGGTGCTAAATGTTGTGTTATTCCAGGTACTTAGGAACAGTTTAGGCTGGAGACCTGCAAGTTTCCCAAAGTGATGTGACCTGGAGTGAAA
Organism: Petaurus breviceps papuanus; assembly: GCF_028583685.1. Taxonomy (NCBI): domain Eukaryota; kingdom Metazoa; phylum Chordata; class Mammalia; order Diprotodontia; family Petauridae; genus Petaurus; species Petaurus breviceps. The sequence goes on from NW_027185890.1 coordinate 845,345, forward strand.
TCTGCTCACTTCCCTACTTGTCTGAGCTCTGCAAGTTCCTGATCCAGGTTTGGGTCTGATCAAGAGACCTTCCAGTTTACCTCTGGTTGCAAGTTTCAGGAGACTTCTCCTGTATTTAGCTACTATCAGACTGTTGAGAAGCTGTTCAGGTTCAGAGAAATTGAAACAAAGGCTCGCCTTTGGTCTGAGATTCTACTCTAAGTGTCAACTTGAACTGGAGGCTAGAATGCAGTCCTTGTTCAACTCCTGGCAACAGTTACATGACTACTCTTTGTTTTTCAACTTGCTTCTCACTCAGGACACAACTATAGCCCACAACTGTGCCTATGCCTCTCTGCTACTCCTACATGCAGGTCTTCAGTCCATGTTGGATATGTAACCCAGAATTAGTCAGTGAGTGATAGAGCTGCCAGATGGCACCTATTCCCACATCTTGCACTAGTTCAAAGACCTCCTGGGACCATTTCTGATGCTTTTTGCCCCTATGTATAGCCATAGTCCCCCTTCAGGATGGTATGCTCCTGGTCAAACCCTGTTCCCTGTGTCTACAGACCTCTCTGTTTCCCTATGCTGATTCAGGCTGGTAAAATGACTCACTGATTTTTTCCCCTTGAATTTCCTAATCTGGATTTGGTCTGGTGCATTTTCTAGATCTTTGTGGAGGAGTGCTGGTTTGTACTTCTTCCTGCTATTCTGCCATCTGGACTATATCCCCTTGGGCCCTGTGTTGTCAACATTTTTGTCAATGATTTGGAAGAAGTCATAGAGTCATAGAAGTCATACTTTTCAAATTTGCAGATGACTCAAAACTGACTGGTATTGCTAACACACTATATGATAGTCAGGATCCAAAAAAGATCTTGACAGGCTAGAACATAGAGCCTAATAAGATAAAATTAAACAGGGATAACTGTAAAGTCTTATGATTGGTTGCTACACTGGTAAAGGAATTCAAGGAGCCATTAGGCAGGTGGGGAACAGTGTCACAGAAGTCAAGGAGGGAAAATATTCTGAAGAAATCAGCTCCCCAAGTACAGAATGACTAGACAATGGTTTATCTATAAAAGATTTAAGGATTTCAGTGGCCAAAATGAATCAGCAGTGTGATGTGGCAGCCAAAAAAATCTAATATCAATCAATAAACTTAATTAGTGACATATTTATTAATGTATCATTAGAGCCTATGTGCCAATAGTAGATGCTACTATTAGGTACCCACAATACTAAACTCTGGAGTTTATAAGTACAAAGAATGAAACAATCCTTCCTTATGAGGAAATTACTTGGTATGCTTTAGAAGAGGTATAGGGAAGAGATGTATTATCTGTATTATCAATTGGTCAGATCATACTTGGAACATTGTCCTTAGTTCTGGGTTCTGTAGCACCAATGCAATATTTACAGCACCCATGATCACAATAAAGACCACGACTATAAGTATCTCATGATGTTTGATCACAAAATATGCCCGACTCTCCAGATAGAGGGTAAAGCTGAAGGATTTATTTAGACACCAGAAAACGGAATCCCCAAACCAGTAAGCTGATTCCATCATAGTACCAAAGATATTCAGAAGCCATAATAACACTGAGAGCCACAGCATCCTTCAGCCTTCCCACAAACCAATACAAGATCAATATTTACTCACAAAACTCTCTTTCTCCTTGCCTAAGCTCCTCTGTCCCCAATTGTCTCAACTGACAGGCTAGCTAGCTCTCTGTCTACCAGCTTCTTGTGGATTCTGATTCTCTTCGGCAAACCCCTCACACCACAGGCTCCACGTGACCACCTTTAGCCTATCAGGGGGAAGAGATTATCTTCACAGCAGGGGAGGTCTTCAAACTCCCCTCTAGGTCTATTAAGGGGCAGGGAAGGTCTTCAAATTCCCATCCCCATTATACGTAGCTAGATTAAAAGAAGACATTGATAAGATGGAGAGGGTTCAGAGGAGGGTAACTAGGATGGTGAAGGATATACTTTCCTTCCTGTAAAGTCTATTTTGCTTCTGATCACTGGCTTCTTTTATCTGCCTTTCCTTTTATCATCCTTCTCTCCCTTCTCTTATCCACTTCTTCTCCTACTTACTTCCCTGTTGGTTAAGTTAGATGTTTATACCCAGGTAAGTGATGTATGTGTATGTGTGTATATATGTATGTATGTGTGTGTACACACACACATACATATACATATTTTCCCTCTTTGAACAAATTTAGATGCCCACCCACATGCATTTCCCCTCCACTGTAAATCTTTTTCCTTGAGTGCTTCTTTTATGTGAGATGTTTTCCCAGTCTTCCCCTATTTTCCCCATTATGCCAGTGCAACCCCCTTTCCATCCTTTTTTTAATGTCACATCAACATAATTAACTCATTCTCACACCCTTTATCTTTGTAGAATCTTTTGATTGCCCTAACGATAAAGTTGTTAGACATTATATACATCATCTTCCTATAGAAAAATGTAAACAGTTTAATCTTTTGGGGTTCTTTTTGCTTTCTCTTTCATATTTACCTTTTTAGGTCTCTCTTAAATCTTGTATTTGAAAGTCAAACTTTTTTTTCTCAGCCAAAGAAAAGTAAAGTTTATTAAGAGTTATTAAAAGTTCGCTTATATTGGACAGAGTAAGCCTGTGCTAAGTCACTCTATGGTGCTCTCAGAAACATGGAGACAAGATGGGATCTCATATACAGAAGACTGTGGGAGGAATCTAGGGAAAACAAACAAAAAACATCCCCATAAAAAATTACCTGAAGTTTTCCCAGTTCCCTAGTGCTGAGAGAATTGAAAGAATCTGGCTTACACTTCCAGATGGGGCATCTGTTTTTGTCCTCCATTCTTCAGAAGCTGCACACATGTCCATGTTCTCCAAAATAACCAAACAGGACCAAGAACATGAGGTCAGGCTGAGCACGAAATAGCCTCCTAGCTATCTGACCTAATGGGACCTGAGAGGTCAGGCCCCCCCAAAACACACACAAAACTCCCCCCACAAAACAAAAACAAAAACAAAAAAAAAACCCCTGCACTTCCAAGGTACTAAGGAAAGAGAGAGGTTTACATACCTTCCAGTCCCAGCTGGAGAAGAGCTTGAGATTAGCAGTGTTTCTGGTATCGGGGAACCATACAAATGAAGAGGTTACCCATAAAGAGGGCTAGGGTTGCTCTGGAGACCCCAAAATACCATGCCAGGTCCTGCTGAATGAATTTGACTCAAGTCTTCTCAGCCAAAGAAAAGTAAAGTTTATTAAAAGTTTGCTTGTATTGGACACAGAGTAAGCCTGTGCTAGGTCATTCTATGGTGCTCTCACCGAAAGTCAAACTTTCTATTTTGCTTTGCTTTTGTTTTTTTTAAATCAGGAATGCTTGAAAGTTCTCTATTTCATTAAATATCCACTTTTTTCCCCTTGGAGGATTATATTCAGTTTGCTGGGTGGGTTCTTCTTGATTGTAATCCTAATTCTTTTGCCTTCCAGAATATATTCCAAGCTCTCTGCTTCTTTAAAGTGGTAGCTGCTCAATCTTGTGTTATCCTTACTGAGGTTCCATGGTATTTGGATGGTTTCTTTTTGGCTGCTTGAAGTATATCCAGGGAGTTTTCATTTTCATACCATTCTTTCAGGTGGTGAACAATGGATTTTTTTGATTTCTATTTTACCCTCTAGTTCTAAGATATTGGGGAGAGTTTTCCTTGATAATTTCTTGAATTATGACGTCTAGGCTCTTTCTTTGATCATGGCTTTCAGACAGTCCAATAATTCTTAGATTATCTCCCCTCAGTCTATTTTTCCTGGTCAATGCCTTTTCCAATGAGATATTTCACATTTTCTCCTACTTTTTCATTATTTTGACTTGTATTGTTTCTTGATGTCTCACAGAACTATTAGTTTCTATTTGCCTGATTCTAATTTTTAAGGAATGATTTTCTTCAATGAGCTGTTGTACCTCTCTTTTTCCTATTTGGCCAATTCTGCTTTTTAAGGTGTTTTTTCTTCTTCAGTATTTTTTGTACCTCTTTTACCAAGCTGTTTATTATCTTTTCATATTTTTCCCCTCCTCATTCTTCACTTCCACATTCATCCACTAGTCTTATTTGATTTTTGAAAAAAAGTTTTTTAGCTCTTCTAGGAATTTTTTAGCTTTTCTAGGACTTTGTGTCCAACTCACTTTTTTCTTTGAGGTTTTGCTTGTAGTTGTTTTGACTTCATTGTCTTCTCAGTTTGTGTCTTGTCAACATAGTAAATGTTTAGGGCCAAGTTCTTTTTTGTGTTGTTTTCTCATTTTTCTATTCTATTTATTGATTTGGATCTTTATGTTAAAGTTGGGTTCTGTTTCCCATGGAGGTGTGGGAAGTAGTGGCACTATACCAAGCTTCAGGCTTTTCCATATTGCTGTTTTCAGAGCTTGTTCTGGGAGTTTGGAAGTTTTTGATGCTTCCAAGGTGGTTGAATCTGAGGAGAGGTGTGGTCACTGCTTTTTTGATATATACTCTGGTACTTAACTAGGAAGCACCCCTGGTACCTTGGGATTGCAGTTGATATTCCTTCTCATGGCCCTTGCTTCCTTGGGACTGGAAGTAAAACTGCTCCTTGGTATTGAAAGTGCTCCCCTATGCCCTTAAATTATGACCCAAAGATAGGAATAGGTAATGGATTTGCCCAGCCTCATCTGGTCCCTCACCCAGTGCTGTCACAGGGATCCCCTGTAGCCTCTTTTTGACCAGTCTTAAGGTCCCCTTACCATCTCTGACTTGGGAGCTCCCAGAGCTCCTGCCACTTCTGTCACCACTGACTAGTCTAGTCACAGGTGTTTGATTCACATGGGCTCCAAGTCAGCATCCACCCCTGTGTCATAGATCTCTCTTTCTGACCTCCTGAGTTATCTTGACCTGGAAGAACATCTCACGCTGACCTTTTGATGACTCTGCCACTCCAGAATTTGATTTGAGGCATTATTTTAAAGGTGTTTAGATGGAAATGTTGAGAGAGATCAGTCGAGTACTTCTCTGCTTCACCACCTTGGCCTCATCCCTTGTCTGCCTCCTTTTTTGATGAGACATTTTTTTTTGATGAGACATTATTTGATGACATTCTTTATTACACTTCTTCTATGTGACTCCTTGTTCATAATATACTATAACCTACTTAGTACTACCATGTGCCTGTTGGGCAATTCTCAACCTCAATTCTTTGGAAATTAGAGTGGTTCATGACTTGTAACAGTGCAATATCACCAAAAGAATATTGTTTAAAACAACAATAACAACAAAAGATAATTGAATTGTAAAGCTAAATGGCACAGGTCTGACCCAGTCACTATCCTGCTCAAAAATTTTTCATAGCTCCCTATTGCTTCTAGGATGGTATATGAACTCCTCAGCTTGGTTACTATTTAGAGTTCTGTACTATCTGCCTCTCATCTATTCAAAAATCCTTTGGCATTTAAAGTTCTTTACATTTGGTTCCATCCTACCTTGGCAGACATAGTTCACATACATCTCCCTCAGCTATTCTACTCTGTATCCTTGCAGTCATGGTACAATGGAAAGAGTGATCGTTTTGCATCAGAGGACCTGGGTTCAAATCCCAGCCTTGTCATCTGCATCATGTGACCTTGGAAACATTACTTGGCTTCTCTAGGTCTGTTTCCTCAGAAAAAGAGGGTGGTGGATGCCCTGCGAGGTCCCTCTCAGTTTTGGAGCTATGATCCTAGAAAGGTAGTTTCTAATGAAAGCCTCCAGGCTCAAGATAACATGACCTACATCCCAGGCATAAGAGTGCTTACCTCTTTCCATAAATTGTACTATAAATAGTAAATCTGTTTCCTTCTCTTTATCTCTCTTTGCTGGAGTTGGGACAAGGGGAGGTAGTTGATAGGATATTAATCAGACAAATTTAGATTAGAGTTTCTAGTCCTTATTTGGGCACTAATTAGCTCATCTTTGGCAAATCCTATTTTCCGCAACATGCTGCAGTAAAAAAAAAAAGTACATGCTACAATTAAATATATATATATATATATATATATATATATATGTGTGTGTGTGTGTGTGTGTGTGTGTGTGTGTGTGTGTGTGTGTGTGTGTGTGTGTGTGTGTGTGTGTGTGGGTGTGTGTGTGTGTGTGTGTGTGTGTGTGTGTGTGTGTGTGTGTGTGTGTGTGTGGTGACATGTAGGACTCTCTAAGTAAAAGCAGGTTGAATGCTTCAGGAAGATGAGCAGACATGAAGTCCAAGGTTTGCATTGTGATGATCCTCTTTTGACCTGTAATGTTGGATGATATCAGCTCTTCCTGGATGGCAAGGAGGACAAGAAAGGTAAAACAGAGAGATTCTGAGGACCTGCCCTTTACTTTACTCTATGTGTCTTTTCAAAGTGAATCCAGAGTAAACAATCCCAAGATAGAACAGGACTGCTTGGTTTCCATGAACTCACTGCTCTTTCCCACAGAACTGGGATCTAAGTGCATCCAACCTTGAACATAAGCAGCCTGGGGGCTTGTCCCCTGCTTCTAATCTCAGCTGTGACTCACTGGGTCTTCTGAAGCAAATTGCTTGCCCTTAAGGAAAAATTGTGGAAGACAGCTGACTCCAGTCACAGAGTGGCAACAGTCACAGGAGATGATTGCCTTGTGGTCCAAGGATGTAAAGGTTAAAGAGGAGGATATGCTATCAGTTCCACTGAGGCAGGAAACATCTCCCCACCAACTCCAGTGTATTGAAGATTACCAGATTTAGAGATGAAAGGGCCCTAGGGGCCATCTAGTCTAACCTCCTCATTTGCAAGATGTGACCCAGGGAAATTCAGTGACTGGCATTTGTGACTGCACACAAGGCAAAGACCATCAGGAGCAGGATTCGAATCCAGGTCCAGAGTTGATGCTCTTTCCACAATGTCACACTTTCAATATAGAAATGTTTGTCTTTTTTTTTAAAGGGAAAATCAAATGAGATTATTAGGAGTTCTAGGTTGTTAAAAGTTTTATGTTAAAAAAAATAAAATGGATGACGCCACTGAATGCTCCTAAGAGGTTATTTCTCTCTCTCTGCTACTTCCTCACCCCATAGCACATATACACTATGATATAGTGTATATATACACTATATATACCATTATATATATAAGTATATATATATAATGGTGTGTGTGTATGTGTGTATATATATATATATATAAGCGTGGCACCTGTGGGCAGCATTGTGTGTACACACACAATTTAGAGAGATAACTCCAGCACCTGGCCCTGATCTGCATCTTCTGGATTCTTACAAACTTAACGAAAAGGTGTATGGAGGAAGTACTATTGTTCACTGGGTATTATTCCAGCCAAGGAATGAATGGAGATTGACAAAAGGAGGGAGCAACAAAATGATGTATTCCCCACCCCCTTTTCAGTAGCCAACATGGCTGGTGCAGAGACTCTTTTCATGGCCAGACATGACGAAACAAGATTCCCAAGATGAAAAAAAGGTCCTTTTGTAGTTTCAGATCCAGCATCCTTCCCCTGGGCTAAAAATGTGTATGCCAAGTTTCAGCCCAGAGCATTTTTTTTTGTGCTGAGAAATTATTAAGCTCTGAGAAAATGGGGTTTTGTGATGTCAACATTGATAGAATCTTAATTATGATCACACTCCTGGGAACCCTTCTAATAGTTTTCTCTGATGCCCTTTTCTGTTTCTCATTTCCTCCTTGTTATGTATTTATTCTAGTTGAGGTCTTTAATACGGGACCTTGTTAACACCCACCCCCAAAAGCCCACAGCCACAACACAGGTAGAAGCACCTTTCATCCGATGAGTCCCAAACACACAACAAACTAATTACAAACTCAGCCATACCTACAGGATTCACACAGTTTATTTGGCCCTGGAAGGCATCTCTAAAGGGAGTGGGAAACAGGTTTTAAACTATAGAATTAAATCATGGGATGATCATGGCCAGGGGAGAGGGGAAAGTCGGGAGGGGAGGGAGCTCTGGAATGGATAACCTAGTACCAGAATAATGCTTTAATACATATGGCAAAGCTTTTTCATGCTTTGTGAAAGCAAAATAAAAAACATGACACTGGAGATAGCTAATCAGTTGGCAAACTCTAGCCAATAAATAATAATATATCAGTACATAGGAATATTTTATATTTATTTTTTTATTTTATATTATATATAATAATTATATTATATATAATTTTATATTATATTATTTATAAATATATATTATAATTTATATTTATAAAATAGGAATATTTTAATTTGTGGGTCATTCATAACAAAGGCAAAGATAAGAGTTGACACTGATATGATAATAATAGTTAATGTTTATAAGTACCACTTTAAGGTTAGCTAAATGCTTTAAATATATTATTTCTATATAATCTTATGTAGATTGTGAGTTCCTTGAAGGCAGAGACTGTCTTTTTCCTTTTGTTGTATCCCCAGCACTGAGCATAGCACCTAGCACATAGTAGGCTCTTGATCAATCCTTATTGAGTATTGACTATTTCCTCATTTGATTCTCATAACAGCCCTGTGAGGGAGGTGCTATAATTACCCCTATTTTACAGATGAAGAAATTGAGACTGAGAGAATTTAAGTAACTTGTTCAAGGTCACATAAGTAAGTGTCTGAGACAGAATTTGAACCCAGATATTTCTGACTCAAAGTTCAGCAGTCTTTGCCAGTTTTTGCAAAGAATTTTATTTCATGAAATGAGACATCATTTTTTAAAATGTTGTGTTATATTCTAATTTTGTTTAAACATTTCCCAATTACTTTTTTCATTACATTTTCTCAAATACATGTAAACAACATTTGTATTTTAAATTTTTGAATCCCAAATGCTTTCCTTTCTCTCCTTCTTGAGAAGGCAACCAATTTGATATAGATTATACATACACAGATATGCAATACATTTCAATATTAGCCATGTTGCAAAAGAAAATGCAGACCAAGAAAAGCCAAGAATTATAAAGTGTAAAAAGAGAAAAAGTATGCTTTGGTTTGTACTCAGACTCCATCAGTTCTTTCTCTGGAGATGGATAGCATTTTTCATCATGAGTCTTTCAGAATTGTCTTGGATTATTGTATTGCCAAGAGTAACTAAGATGCTCACAGTTGATGATTGCATAATATTGATGTTACTGTGCAAAATGTTTTCCTGGTTCTGCTTGTGTAATAAGACAGCTTAAGTTGATCTGAATAATTTTCCTGTCAGAAAAAAAAATGGCAAGAAGTTACCTGTGTGACTCTGGGCCTCAGGGAACTCTAACAAGGAGTCATAGAACAGCAAATAAAGTGCACTGATAGAGGGAATTTTGGCAACTAGAATTCCCTCCGTGAGTGAAATGATAGATCTGGTAAAAGGAAGAAAGAACAACTGCCACCAAGTCACTCAAATCAAGTGGCTCTTTCTCCTATTTGTTCAGCTCTGCCCAGAAGAAGATTGCACCAATGCTGAGAAACATATCTCCATTTATCTGACATCCTGCAGAGTCAGGACACTTCTCTATGACCAACCTCCACCTTTAGCCTAAGGGCTCCTATCTTGTTACCAGTGAAGATGAAGAGAACAAGGATGTTGCAACTGGATCCTTCTCATGACATCATCTCTTTGCCATCTTCTCTTCAAGAGAAACCATCTTCCTTCATACACCATATTGGTTAACCCTTGAATATTTTGTTTCTTCTGCAACATTTTTTCATTCTTCCTCTCAGTATTTCTCCTTGTAAATCTGTCTAAAACTGAACCCAAATGAGAATTTGGTCAATGGTAAACATAATGAGGGGAATTCCTTGAATTTTTTCAGCATGTTTTATTCTTGTTTAAGCGCTCTGGCATTGCACTATCCTATTTTTATACCAGTAACGACTATATGCATTATCTCATTTGAGTCTCACAACCACCCTGGGAAGTAGATAGTCCAGGTATTATCATCTCCATTGTAGAGGTGAGGAAATACAGGCTCAGAGGTGTAGTGAATGGCCTCAGGTCAGAGGTCACATAGTCTGATTATGAATTAATTATGCCCCTACATATGGATAGAGGGAATCAGAGGATCTCAACTTGATTCTTGGCAGTGTCGCTTAACCATGGGTGTTCTGACATCAGTTTCCTCACCAGATCTTCTTCTATGGCCTAACTTTGCTGAAAGACCTCAAAGGCAGGAGGCCATGACATAGCCCGGGGCATCCCATTCTCCTTTTGCATAACACTAATTGTGTGGAAGTATTCTCTTATATCTGAGAGGCACCAGAGAATAGTGTAACAATGAAAGAACTATGCTGCAGGTTTCTTACTGTGATATTGGGAAAGCCACCCAACTTCTCTGGGTCTCATTTTCCTCTTTGTATGAGGAGGGCATCTCTAACCCTAGTCTCTTCTGGCTCCACCCTACCCTAAGTTTGTATGTGTGCAACTTTCACCTATTATTTAGGGTTCTACCTGGAGCAGAGCAAGTCTAGTCCTTTTTCTAACTTTTGGTCCACCAAATATTTGAAAACAGCTACCAGAGAGTCCCACATCCCAGGTCTTTCATTCAGCCCTTGGACAATGTCATGATCTTGGTGCCTTTCACTATCCTGTTCACACTTTTCTGTATGTGCTTCAGCTTATCAAGGTCCTTCCTAATTTGGTGCCCTAAACTGAACCCAGGGAGAACACAGCGGGGTTTGTGATTTTCAAGATTAAATCATATATTATTTAAAGACTTTTAAAAATTACATTCAAGTCTTAACCCAGAAAGAGACTGTGTATCTCTGTTATCCAAGGATCAGCCACACTAAAACAGGAAAGACTCACCTCCCCAAGATTTACCAACAGCTTATACATTTTGGCCCTAACAGTACATGGACAGTTTCAAAGGAATGGCCCTTAATCCTAAATAGCTCCTTCTGTTTCTGCACTGATGGTGAAGGAGAATTGGCAAATCCAAACTCAGATACTTAATACTTATGTCATTCTGGGTAAATCACTTAAACCCTGTCTGCCTCCATTTCCTCTTCTGCAAAATGGGAAATAATATAGTACCTACCATACAAATTGTCATGAATATAAAATGAAATAATATTTGCAAAAGTTTGCAAACCTTGAAGCATTATTTAAATGCTATCTCTTTTTATTATTTTAGAGAAGGGCAAAAAGCAATGCCTGCCCTCAAGGAGCTTATATTCTAATGGGAAATGTAACACACACACACACATATATAAATGGGTATATTCAAGAAGCTTCATTCAGAGTAGATGAAAGGTAACCTTAGAGGGAAAGGTACTAGCTGCTGGGAATGTCTATAACAGTCTCCTGCAGAAGTTGGGATTTGAGCCCTCTTGAAGGAACTTAGGGAAAGGAGAGCATTCTGTGCATGGTGGGGCAACCAGTAAAAAGGCATGGAGATGGGAGCTTGAGCTCCCACATAGGTGAGGAATAGTAATCAGGTCCTCACGAAAGAAGGTGACTATATCATGCTATTGAGTCAATATAATTTTGGATGAAGCAGATTGGCCATGCAGTGAGAGCAAGACATGAAGTAGGTAATCCTAGGGCTTTTGTGATATAAAAAGAATGAGATACTAGTGCATCAAGCAGGTCCTCTACATGGGACATTAGGTAACACAGAATGAAAAGAGGATGAGACTGTTGTCAGTGGTGCCCAGAGCTTCAAAACTTCTGAACTCTAAAGTTAGCATTAAGTGTCCATAGCTTAAAACTGTACCAAGACTTCTGGGACACCCAGTATTACTGTTTCATCTTCAATTCCTGCCCAAGCATCAAGTGGTGGGCCTTTTAGGATCTTCCTCTCATCTGTCTCTGCTGTTCCCCTCCTGATGGCAGGCCTTTTCTCAAAGTGGTCTCAGAAGGTGTTTTTGCCTCTCTTCTGTAGTTGTATGTAAAGGCAGTTAGGTGGTGCAGTAGATAAAATGCAGGGCCTTAAGTCAGCAAGATTCATCTTCATGAGTTCAAATCTGGCCTCAGACACTGACTAGCTGTGTGACCCTGGGCAAGTCACCATTTGCCTCACTTTCCTCATCTATAAACATGAACAGGAAAAGAAAATGGCAAACCACTTCAGTAGCTTTGTTAAGAAAACTGCAAATGGGGTCACAAAGAGTCAGATATGACTGAAACAACTGAACAACAACAAATAGTTGTAATTAGTTCATTTTATTTTTTGTCTGGAGCCAAGTTTTTTCCTGCTTGGTCCCAGAAGGCAGAACTAAGACAAATGTTTGGAAGTTGGCAGACAGGCTGGTTTTAAATTCATAAAAAAAAAAAATACTTCCTAACGGTAAGAATTAACCAAAAGAACAATAAATTCTGCCACAAGATAGTGACTGCCTAGTCTTAGTGCTTGCTCTTCAAGCAGAGGCTGGCTAATCATTTGTCAGGTATAGCAAGAATGAATTAGGCCAGGGGGGTCACCTTAGGGAACATGTGCACTGGGGTAGCTCCTAGAATTCCTATTCAGTTATTGGTCAGTATCAGTGACCTCTGAGCCTTTCAAGCTCTGAGATTCTGTGCTTGATTCTGTGACCATTACATAGAAATAGTCAAATTAATGCTACTGCCACCACTCAGAAATATTCTAATCAATCAGAATGCAAATGAGAATGGTAAGGTTCTCTAAGAATGTCACCATCTTTAAAATAAAATTAGGTGGAAATATGGGGACTGTTGATTTGCTAGAAGTTTCCAATCAATAAACATTTATTAAGTACAGAACATGGTGTCAAATATTAGAGGAAATAAGAACATTAAATAAGTTTATGGTCCCTGTCCTCATGGAACAATGTAGAATATAATACTTAGATACATCATAGTTTGCAATAGAGCTTAAGTACAGGAAGGAGCTATAAATAATTTTGGTGGGAACAACAAGTTTATGCACATCAAGGAAGGCTTCAGAAAGGAGCAGGCATTTGAGCTGGATCTCAAAGAAATGAGATTTTTATGGGCAGGGGGAGACCATTGCTGGGATAGGGAATATAGTAAGCAAAGACATTGAGGCAGGAAAACAGGAGACGTGGGTGTGGAATGGTGAGTTGTCCAATTTAGTGGGGAACGTACATCCATAATATGAGAAGTGATATATGTGTCATTGGATTTTATTTGGAAATAAGGAGTCACGGTTTAAAAGAGCAGGGACATGTTTAAATTTGTGTATGCAGAAAGTGAACTAGAAACATTAGAGAGAAGAGAGCGGAAAGAGGAAGACTGGTTAGTAAGTTACTGTAATAGCTCACAAGGCTGAAAAAAGTGACTTTTACTAGGGTGGTGGCTATGAAAACTGCAAGGGACAGATGGCAGGGATAGATAATGCAGCGGCAGAATCAATAGGACTGAAGAGTGTAGGAAGTAAAGGAAGATGAGGAGCTGAAGATGACACCATAATCTGTAAGCATGGGTAGGATGAGGTCAATGGTGATGCTACTGGCAGAAATAAGGACATCAGAGAGTTTTGATGCACGACATGAAGATTTTAACATTGTGATAAGGATTTCTGCAGCTTCTGATTCTAGAACTTGCTCTTTCCACTCCCCCATGCTGCTCTCAGACCTTGCTGTAACATCCTGTCTCTCTCTGGAGGTCAGGATAAAGTACAAATGAGAAGATCACTGGATTAATTTAACTAATAGTATCTATTGGACATTATAATCTCTTTTCCAGGCAACACTTAGGGTTGGTCACAAATGTGAATAAAAGAAAATAAATTGCATTTGTCTTAAATGTTAAAACAAAGTCCCTAAAGATTCACCTTTAATCTCATGAAAATACTTTGTTAATTTTGTCTCTCTTATCTCTACCATTTACAACATAGTAAAACTGATTAACTGAAATACTCGGGGGATAAGATATTTCTATTTGTTTCTGCTTTCAGCAGATGGGCTAAATCAGGTTGAGGGTAGTCAACAGACTGATGAGTTAGAGGGATGCCTGCCTCAAGCATGCAAGGATTTCCCTGGTGGAATGGGCAGATGAGAACAATTTCTTCTAATAACTGAAGCAGGTGCTGTGGAGCATTTAGAACTTGGTTAGACATCAAAGACACCAATGTCATCAACTGTGTCCTGGGCTATCACTAGTCATCCTGGCTTTTGTCTTTGCTACTGGACTTTGATGACTCTCTGGAAGAGAGGGTGAGGCTGATGACTTTGCACAGCTCTGCCTCACTTAAATCAAATACATACATGAGTTAAGATATCACTCATGATGGCATCAATCTTCTTCAAAAAAATGAAGGATGAACAACAATATTTCTTTAACCTATTGACTGAAAATATTTGAAGTTACCTTGTTTCTGGAACCAAAAATCTGGACTACCACTACTCAAAAATATTTTAATCCATCAGAATGAGAATGGTATAAGTTCTCCAAGAATGTTACCACCTTTTGCCTTAAAAGGATTACTACAGGGATCAGTAGCACATCTTGAAATGACTCTGATGTAAACACAAAAGGCATCAATGATTTCTTAAAGAGTAAATAGGCTCTGAGTGAAATGAGGACTTGAAGGATTTTCCTATTAGCAAAATGCATGAATTTGTGGGCTTGGACCTTGTGAATAAATCCTCATTAATAAATGAATATGTGAGTGAGAGAATGAAGTTTGCCTACTAGGAGGCCTTTTGGGGCGTTTGTTTCCTTTCTGGTTTGCAACTGTGTTTTGGAGGGGTAAAGAGAACATTTAAGTGAAGTGTTACTAATGCAGAAATATGAAAAGAAAGAGAAAATCTCTCTTGCCATTGGTTCTGTTCTGGAAAATCCGGAATGGCCAACATTTGTTTATGCTAATTAAAATACTAAATGTAACTATGCCTTATCACCGTATCCTTTGATTTTTGGACACAAATGTAGCTCCATCTGTTCAAATGCTGTCTTTGGTGCATTAGGCTTTATTAATGCTGAATGATAAAAACTTGGCTATAGTATTACTGTGATAAAAGAGTTTTAACTCATCTGGGGCCCCCTTTGGAAAACTGGTAAGCTGAGTTATGGACTCTACCTGAAAGATGTCCATGTAGATTACATTGTAAAGACTGGTCTTGGTTTGGTTTTCTCTAGATGTATAGATTTCACTTTTAAGTGGGGCTTGAGAGTAGACAAGCACTATTGACAAAAGTAATTGCATTAGTCATATTATTCTAGACAAAAGCTTAGCTTTCCAACAGTGACATTTCCAACTCTTCAACCTGTGCAGATGGAAGATGACAAAGGGCTCTGATTCTTGAGTAATTCAGATAATAGCAACATCTAGGAAAAGGCAGGGGCACTCTCATGTAGAAACAGAACTCTCTGTTTTAAGATTTGTCTTTCTACTTTTTTTTAACCTCAATATCTATTCCACATGAACCTGGAGTGATCTTTCCATCTCACACTGGGATCAACATATAATGTTGTAATACTATTGAGTGTACATAGTAGACATTTAATACTGTAGTCTGAACTGAAGCAAATTCATCAGAAAAAAAATTGGCAGAGAAACAAGGAAGTTTAATTTCTAAGGCCATTTCAGGCTTTCTCCACTTGAATTTTCACTTAGACAGCATGTACCCATCCCAGGGGAATTTCTATTCAATAATAAGATTACTTGTTTTCTTAATGACATTTCATCAATTCATATATTAATTGGTTTCATTTGGGATACTGACATAATCTCGGACCTCAGCATATATAACTTAAAGCAGGGTTTTCAAATTATTTTGGAAATGAGCTCCACCTTCACTATCCTTAACCCTTCTTTGTCTAGGGAGCAGAGACATGGGGACAGACTAATAATTTCATGAGGAATGACTTGAGGAAAGTAAGACAGTGAATATGAATTCTGTGAGGTGGTGACTGATGAATCCCAAAGTCTGGGCATTTCAGGGGAATGCCACTTTCCCTTAGAATTATGGTACTGACCAAGGAGTTACTGTAATCTCATAGTGCTTTGTGCCTAACACTTAAAACATCTTATGAAGAGCTCATGTTTAATAGTCCTGCATAGCTAGAGAAGGCTATTAGGACAACCTGCTGAGGTTCACAATAGATGATAAAGAGGCTCATAGGCTCTGGAATTAGAAAAGACCTCAGAGGACATCTAGTCCAACTACATCATTTTGTAGTTATGTGGAGGACCAGGGAAGTTAAGAGTTTTGGCCAGGGTCACACAGCTAATAAGAGGCACAGCCAAGATTTGAATCTAAGTCCTGTGACTCCAGTGCTCTTTCCCCCTGTCTCATGCTGCCTCTTTGATGATTCACTTGCATTGAATTAGGAAATTATCTGAATGGATACTCAATATTTTTTAAATATATTTATAAACAGGAAGCCTAGTCACACCAGACAACCAATGTTTCCCTTAAAAAAAAAAGATATGCTAAGAATTTTGGGGTTTTTTTTTTACATAATCACGGAAAACTACAAAAGTATCTTATTCTTTGGTTTCTACAGATTTCCTTTTTATGTAAATCATCTGCCAACATTTTTTCACTTTGCTTAGTTTCACATGGAGATTCATGGTCATATAATGCAGAAGGAATGGAAACACTGAGGGCCACAACTGTTTTGTGCCCATGAAGTTAAAAAAAAAGCACAATGTTCATAAGTAAAAAAAAAAAGAAAAAAGGAATGACCATATCTATGTTTGCCTTTTTGTGACATTCCCGGCTATACGAAGTGATTGTAATTTCTGCACATTCACTTCCAGGATGAATAACACCACTCAGGCATGTATCTATTTTTAATTGGAGATGATTTCTATAAACTCGTCTATAGGTTTGCAAATGTTTTTGTATTTTCTCAAAGCTAGTTCATGGATAAGAACATGCTTCTTTACCTCAAACTTCAGGCTGCTTATACCAGGAAATCCACATAATTAGTTCATACAGCAACACAAAGAGAGTGTCATATTTCTTTGTAAATGTCATAATATTGGGGGTGAGCAAGAGCAAAGCAGAGTTTCACTGATCAGATCTTTATCCATTTCTTACTATGCTAAACCCAGGACTAGGCATGTAGAGGGTATAGGAAGAAGATATTTCCCATGTCTTTGTTGCCCATAGGAAGGAGGCAATTACTCTTTTCCTTCTCCCCTAGATAGGGAAAGGAATGGACTCAGACCACAGTCATGGCTCTAAGGCAGGCTTTCAATCCACTTGTCCCTCTGTCTCTCAAGTTGTCAAAATGTATAAATAAATGGATTTCAGAAGAATGTCAACTGACATTCAAAGTCGTCATAACCCAGCCTGCCCTTCTCTTCCTTTCTAGTCTTTTTATACCTTATTGCTTGCTATGTATTTTTTGATTTAGTGACACTGGCCTCCTGGTTGTTCCATGAACAAGACCCTCCATCTCTTTTCCCTGGGAATTTTCTCTGAGTGTTTCCCATGCCTGGGACATCCTCCCTCCTCGTATCTGTCTCCTGGCTTCCTTCAACTAAAATCCCATCTTCTATAGGAAGCCTTTCTCAATTCTAGTACCTTCCCTTTTAAAAATGATTTTCTATTAATCCTTTAGTTCGTACTTATTTGTTTGCTTGTTTTCTCCCTGTAGCAGCAAGCACCCTAGCACACCCAGGATGGCTGCTAGCACGGGTTCTTATATCTGCTTTTCTAAAGGAAAGCAACTCAAAATGGGTTAACAATCTTACTTTAATCAATGAAACATATATCATTTACCTAGTTCCAGGGGAAAAGGCCAGCACCCTGAACTTCAGAGGATACAAAACAGAAGTTACAAGCAGACAAAAAACACAGAGAAACAGATTAGCAGACAGGGCTCCCAGCTGTCTGACCATTACATCCATACCTAGTCAGTTACCAGAGAGAGAAGCACCAACATCTGGGTTTCCAAAGCCAGTGGGCTCAATGGCTGCCCAGTCTCATCTGGCCAAATCACACAACTCTTCCTAAAGTGAGCCAAGAGGCAGAGATGAGTAAGGAGAACATTCTAGGCAAGGGGAATAGCCAGATAAAATTGAAGGGAGCATATTCAACAGATTTTGCAAAGATGATCAAATGACCTTGGTAACAAATAAAATATAAAAGAGAAGTAGTGAGGAGTTGAGAATGACACCCAGGTTGTGAGCTGTAAGGACTAGGAGAGTGGTAGTATCCTTGACTATAATAGAGAAAATTGAAAATGGGGAGAGTTTAGGGGTAAAGATCAGTTCAATTTGGGACATACTGAGTTTAATCTGTCTATTGGATATCCAGTTTGAGATATCTGATAGGCAACGGGAGGGGAGAAACTGGAAGTCATCAGAGAGAGCTTGGGGCTGTATGGTCTGAGACTCATCAGAAGAAAGATGATAACTGAATCCCTGGGAACTGATGAGATCACCAAGTGAAGTAGTATAGAGGAAGAAGAGAAGAGAGCTTGACTCTTTATCTGGAACACCCACCGTTAGTATGACCTAGATGAAGACCTAGCAAAGGAGATTAAGGAGTAGTTAGATAGGGAGAAGGAGAACTAGGAGAAAGCAGTGTCCTGAAAATCTAGAGAGTAAAGAATATCAGAGAGGAGACAGGGCGATCAACAGTAATCAATACTATTATCTCAAAGCAAAAGAATTTATTACACTGGTACAGTAAGAATAATAGGTATAAAATATTCCTCTAATAAACCTGGGGTGAATTCTTTCACAAATATACAAAGCATCTATAGAAAGAGTAGGAACAAATTTTGAGTGTATTAGTACTGAAGCACCCCCATAGGAAAAATGTAGCAAGAGGAATTCATGCCTTCAGTACCGCAGGGTTTTGATGACCTTACACTCCTTGTGAAGACCTCATGTTGCTTTCCCCTGAGTACAGCATCTCTTTGGGGATCATTTTCTCACAGCGCTCTTAGCATCACCTACTTCCTGAAGTGAATCTCTTGATTGCCATGGTTAGTTAGTTCTCCTTGAATCCATGGTTGTCTCTCTTCTCTGCTGCCAGTGGCTCATGATCCTTGATTTTCTTCTTTGCTGTCTCTCTGTGTCTGTACCTTATGAGAACATGTGTCTCTGCTCTCTACTGGATGCATTGTCAAGTAGCTTCAAATTAGAGGGTCATGGTCATTATGGGAAAGGAAGAAGAAAATTAAAGTCCTTCTTAGAGATGAAGAGAGAGTCCTTCTCAGGGCTTAATTTCTTTCTTGATATCCGGCTCCTTCCTGAACTGTAATTCAGAGTTGGTGAGCTTAGTTTTTTAAGGGCTATCAGGGGCATAGCAGACCTTTAATTCAACAAATACCTTTCCCCCTTCCAATTCAAAGAAAACTTCTTTATATTTTATAAAGACATGATAGGAAGAAGTCAAGTCAACTGCCCTCTAATTCTGTCCACGAGAAATATTTTCACAGGTATAGCACAGTGCTAACCATTTTTATTTTGTCTATTTTTAGATGTTTTGAGTATTGAAATTGTTGCATTTTTTCTTATTCCTTTTGTCATGTTCTTTCATTTTATTGTATTGCTAAATCCATTCTCATTTGAGACTAAGGCTGTTGGGTTTGTATTTTCCTTAACTTTTTTTTTTTCTTAGTACTTTTAAAATCTCCTTCCTCTTTGAAATCAGAACTTAGTCTCTGTGAGCAGTTTTTGCTTACACCCCTTTATTTTACCACTGAGGAAGCTGAGGCCCAGAAATGATTTACCTAAGGTTGCTACTTACAATTAAAGATGTAAATAGAAGAAGCAGGATTCAAACCCAAGTCACATAGCTCCATGAACACAGAATATCTCTAATTGTAATGGCCATCCTCAGTCCCTGAGAACTGGGTGATGAAATCCTACTTCCTCCTCTTCATAAAGAGGTTTGGGAGAGGGGGAGGTCGAAAGGTACAAAGTGTGGTTGGTATTTACTATCATATGTCACCATTCTGTTAGCTGGGTTTGCTTAAATCTTTTTCTTTTAGAGAGGATGGTTTCAAGGCAGAATAAGGTGGGAGAAGGATTAGAGGAAAATTACTTTGATGTAAAAACAAATCTTAAATTGAACTTTAAGTCATACACATTTAAATAAATCATACACAAAAAAGGTAAGATGATCCTAAATCTTTTTCTAAAGCTCTCAGGAAATGAGGCTTAGCTAAGTGCTGACAAGTTTAAGGTCCAGTAATAAAAGGAATGCCCTTTAACATTTATTTTTCTCTTATTGTTTATTGTTATACTGGATTAAATATAGAAGTTAGTTTAATTTTCCCTCCTTTTTTCCCCTTTGGAGGAAAAATCATCACACTTAGAAGAAAAGGAGTTACTCAAATGGAAGAACACAATTTTCACCAGCAGTAAAACAAGCAAAAGAAGCTTTGAAGATGAAACAAATGCAAATTAGCACAAATCTTTCTGTTTGGATCCTTCTAGTCTGTCTTTCCCATTTCTTCAGATTAACAATGATTATCTATCTCACAATGTTACTTAATAAACTGATTTAATCTAGAATTATTAATAACTAAATCTCAGCAGTGACATTATATATTTACAGTATTACTATAGCGCTGAAATCAGGCCCTTGGCTTTCTGATGAAGTCTTTCAAGATCTAGCATTTAATATGAAAACTATAAGCAAATCCCATCTACCAATAAAGTATATATAAAGCAAGGGAAGCTGTCGGTTTTCAAAATCAAGACAGACATGATGATTTTGTGGCTTTGAATGATCTACACCCTTATCTGTGTGCTTACTTCTTCCAATAATGCAAATTACAATTATTCATGCCTGCCTACCCTATGCAATTCTTGTTCATGTACTCCTATACATCTGCCAAAGGAGTTCACTCAATGTTCTGGGGGCCATCCACTTGTAGGAATATCTGTATGATGGTATGATAAGTCCATCATTTTTTGGTGGTGACTGTTACACACACATACACACACACACACACACATTTTCCCCCTTGAAACATCCCTTATTTGGCCTCTGTTGTGAAATTGCATGTTTGCAATGAGTTGCAGCCTCTTATGGTCACCATATAATTCTGCACTGCCCTTTGACTTTAATGGTTATATTCTATGACTTGCAGTCAATGAACATTATGGAAAGATCAATGGTATTTAAAAAAGGTAATTTTCCCCCCAGGGCAAAACTAAGAATCATTAATAGAATTGCACAATTTCTCAAATGCAATCTAGTTTACACTGCTTCTTTTCTTTAATTCTGGGCCCAGCTCATTGTCTATTTGGAAAGCCTGTCCAAGTTGCTCTTACTGTTGGACGAGTTCTAGGTGGATTGTCCAAACTACTATAAACCATTGGATAGATAATAGACATTTTTCATCCATTTGCTTTTTCCTTTGTGGCTAGCTAGGCCAAACTCTTGGGTGATTATAGATCTCATTTAGGAGACTTTAAAGTTCTAGGATTTGATGCAATCAGCACATCATCTGTAATCAGGACTTCACCATTTACAGGGTATTTTTCCATTTGGACTTTGTACAGGACATTCTCCATGTCAATGGCAAGTCAACAAATTTGATGTTATTAAAATGCCTACTAGGCACCAGGCACTGTGCTAAAGTCTTTGGTTAGCATTGCTCCCTCCCTATTTTAATTATCAGAGAATCTTCAAAGTTATCTCTATTATTTTCCCAGGAATTTCATATGATTTTGGTATATATGCAAAGAAGGTTCCCTGTTGACAAGTATCCTTTAGGGTAGTGTTTTGGTCTACCAAATCAAATGCTTTTTTTTATAGTCATATAGATAAATACAATGGGGTCTTGTATTCTCTATAGCTTTTAGTCAATTGTGTGATTGTAAAGATGTGGTCTACTATGAAATATCATTTGTGAAAAACTTTTTTCTCTTTTTATACTTTTATCAAAGTTGCCCCCATGGTATGCATAAATTGCTCTCATAAAAACTTGGATGATAGAAAAATAGGTACAGGAATCAATAATTATTGATATTGGGGCTGGCAGGAAACAGCGCACTGAAAAAAAGAGGTAGGGGTAGGCCCGAAACAAGCTGGGTCCCTCAGAAGAGCACCGCAGATCTTAGCACAGCCACGGAAGGGTTGGGGCCGAGAACCTCGACTAAGCCCAGCAGGACGGGAAGGTGCTGCCAGTTTCTGTAAGAGAGAGAAAGGAAAAATACCTAACTCGAGATAAATTGGTGAAGCTGATGGAATGGAAGCTGGCGAGGGACAAGTTCAGACCACAACTGCAGCAACTGGCGGCCACTAACCCAGAGGAACCGGTAAAGCAGTGCATGGCAACAGCCTTCTCTATACTGCCCGATATGGAAGCCACCATCACCGAGCTGAGCCAGCTGTGGGACTAGCCACTGGCTCTGCAATTCTGGCAGCAGGCGCCCCAGAGACAATAGCATTCATGGCAGACGAGGCAGTGGCTGCTGTCCCTGACCTCCCTGTGCTCCAGTATACCGTGTTTCCCCGATAATAAGACCTATCCCGAAAATAAGCCCTCCCCTTACTGTGTAAGATTCCTCTAAAATAAGCCCTTCCCCGAAAATAAGCCCTATTGAGATTGCTACTGTAGTGAAGGTGATCCCCTGCGCTACACGCTACATTACGGTACCCTCTGTATGCACCGTCACCCCCCCCCACCGTGAAACACACGCCGCACTCCGAGCTGCATCCAATCAGAGCTGCAGCAGTGAGTGCGTCATCCTGTTCTTCCCCAGTGATTTGCTTGCTGGCGCCATTGAGAGCAGTGCCGCGGAGGAGAGCTGAGGCAGGACAACATAAGCCCTCCCCTGAAAACAAGCCCTCTGGTGTTTTTCCTTCCAAAAAAAATAAGAGTGTCTTATTATCGGGGAAACACGGTACTCTCAAACACTATATCCTGTATCTGAACAAGATCCGGGCCTGTGCTAAGAGACTGAACCAAGTTGATGTTTCATCAGAATGGACTCCTCACCAGATAGAAATGTGCCTCTGGACCTGGACTGTGGCCCAAAAACTGTGTCCCTCCATCCTGCCCTCCTTTTCTTGGACAGCCCCCAAAGCCAAGAAAGGTGCTGACGATGTTAGACCATCCAAGAAACGAAAAACTAATATGCACTGATCCTGGATGCCTGTATACACTCCACCCAAGAGAACTGCATCAAGTCACAGTAACCTGAAGCCAGACTCCTATCCTCTCCTTGTGTCCATGGAGGAATCAGGGCAGTGGGGAGCCACTGTCATCCATTAAAATTCCCTTCCATCCCAACCTCATCTGGACCTCAACTCAGATACTCTTTCCCAGGCTAGCATTGAGCTTGGAGTTAGGAAGGTGGAGTTCATAGCTCCAATTCCATCACTCAGTTACCCTTGGGGAAGTCACTTAAACTATCTTTGCAGTTCAAAAAAAAATTATTGATATTCCAGGCATATAATATAGTCTGAATTTTTTTCTTACTTTTGATATCCCCCCTTCTTTCAGATAACCTTGAAAACTGATCCTTCAATGCTGTCAAAACTTTCATTTCAGCACCAATCTTTTCTTTATAAATTTAATCTACAACCAGTCCTTTTTCCATTTTTTATTTTGTTCAGGGCCATTTCTACTTCCATAGTCTACTGTCAAATATGGCTCCATTGCCCCCAATGGTGAAGTGTTTGTTATAAAAATGTTTACAATTCATTTACATTTTTATTCTATTTGTTGACTATTTAGTTTCAACCTTAACTGTTACCTGGGTTAATATGGCTGATTTGGGAATCTTATCAAACTTTCTGTCATGTTCCTTCCTCCCATCTTCTGGCCTGACCTCTTCCTGTCTGCAGAAGACAGTAGGGCTTTATCAGCTCATTCCACTTATCTCTTCGAGTAAGTCTGTCCCTATGAAGCTCTCCCCAACCTCCAACTCCAACCCCCACTTTCAGCCATATAAACCTCCGTAACTGCCTGAGAGAACTCCATTTGGAGCCTGTACTTTTAGGGATGTTAATAATCTATATGATGCATTCCCCAAAGTGTAACACACACCCAACTGGTTATAACATCTTCATGCCAATGATTCTGAACCCCTGGCTGTTGTTATTCAAATTCTGCTCTCCATCCCTACTGCCTTTCCCTTTATTTCCATCTTCAACTCAATCCCTGTAACATCCTGTGCTAAAACTTAGCCACCCTTTTCACGGTGCTCTCTGGAATACCTGCTGCATAGGTAACACATCTGCTTTCATCTTGTTTTCCTTTCCCACTCTTACACATAGTAGGAGCTCTGTAAACACTTGCTGATTCCCTTGATTAGAAGATTTTGATATTAACCAATATGGCTCAGCATGTGTCATTAACTCCTGGTTGCAATCAAATCCTTGTCAGTAAGAGTATCTATGTGTTTTGGGTACCTTTTTTTTTTTTTTTTTTTACCAATCCTGGCTGAAATTTCAGTTTGATTTAATGTTTATCCAAAGACCCCACAATCATCAGTCCAACCTGAAAAATTATGTTGCACATACAAGAGGCTCGTAACATGTCGTCTGAAATTCAAATCTGCTTAATTTCACCTGTTTCCTTAGAAATTTGATGGCTTGGAAAATGGGTATTATGAACATCCGAACATCTGCATTCAATTAATATTAATACTGTTATAAATGGAACCACAGTGCAGAAGGAGTTGTAGCTAAATGGAAAGATGGCTTATAAGTTTCTCCCCAGAAAATGATTTGGAAAGTGGGTATTATCATGCAATGAATATAACAAGGAATGTGATTTTATGGGATATATGGTTATCTTGCATTACAGTGATAAGCATTTATAGAAACTTCATTATGTAACTGTTTTAAGCTTATTTGCCAGTATTTGTTGCAGAAGATAATTAGAAAGATAAAGAATACAAAGAACTTTATAAAATACTCCAAATTAAACACATAACTTTCTTTTTTCTTTCTTGGGGGGGAGGGCAATTGGGGTTAAGTGACTTGCCCAAGGTCACGTGCTAGTGTTAAGTGTCTGAGGTCAGATTTGAACCCAGGTCCTCCTGACTCCAGGGCTGGTGTTCTGTTCACTGTGCCACCTAGCCAGCCCCAAATGATATATAATTTTTTTGCCTTTTTTTTTTGGAGGGCAATTGGGATTAAGTGACTTGCCCAAGGTCACACGGCTAGTTTTTGTGTTAAGTCTCTGGGGTCGGATTTGAACTCAGGTACTCCTGACTCCAGGGCCAGTGCTCTATTCACTGCACCATCTAGCTGCCCTGAACACATAACTTTCTGTTTGGCAGCTTCAATTCAAAGGTGGACATGAAAGAAAGCTCAAAAACACGTTGGAAATGTAGTTTAGGAGTAAGAAATGAGAGAAGCTAAAGCCAGTATCCTTCACAGAAGACTCACTTAGATATTTTAAGTACCTTGTTTGAGAAAAGCGTCAGCAGACAATGAATAGCTTATGGGGGCCTCTTAGCTTACTATCAAAAGGTAAATATACTGGTGCAGGTTTTAAGCTATATAGTTTTAGGAGTGGAGACCCACTGAGTACCTTGAAATTTTGGTAATCATTACCCTCGGTACCCAGCCTACAAGTGAATGTTGAGGGCAGAAGTAGAACAAATGGGCTACTAGGCATTTTAAAAAAATTAGTTTCATTTTAATAGAAAGGAAACAACTAATTTCTGATAATGGGGATTGTTCCCAAATCAATTATCTGTGTACAGACAGTCCATCAACTTATTTGAGCAAAGACCAAATTTAACATAAAACTAAAAAGAATACATTTTTAAAATTAATTTCATTTTGCATTTAATAAAATACTTTCTTTTCCTTCTGTTCTCCCACATTAAAAAAGTAAAATCTTTGTAAAAATTGTTAATAAATGTTCAGATTTGCCCATTATGTATGCTTTGTCAAGAAAACTTTAAACTTTCTCAAGATAATAGATTTAAGAAGTTACTTAATATAAAGGGGGTGGAGTTATTGAAAATTACTTTTTTTCAGTGGTCTTGACCCACCCAGTAAAACAATATCCAGACAGTGAAAGACAATAGAAATTTAACTAATGTTCCCTAGGCATCAGACTTAGAAAAGCAATTCAAAAATCAACTTTGCCCATAACAGGGCCTTATCATTGTTCCTCAGTACTGCAGATGAAGCACTCAGGTAGCTAGAGGAACAATATAATACAATAAGGACAGGGGACTACCAAAGAGAGGAAATAAGACATTTAGATAGTGTAAAATTGGTTATAAAATCAGTTTTGTTGTAATACTAACAGAAAGGAAACAGTTGCAAATTTTTATTATAATCAAAAAGAGAGGGCAGGACACTGAATAAATATTTGTAGAAATATCAGGATTTGAAGTATGGGCTTGATGTCTCCTGGTTGCTTTAATCCCAGTTTAACATCAAATTCCTCTCAACATTTTTACAGAACTGTTCTAAAATGCAATTTTACCTTTTAACTGAAATAAAATGCCTAATTTATAGTGTACATTTAAGCCTATGAAAAAATGTAACTGCAAAAGGTTATTAAAATATATACACACACACATATATATACATTCACATGTGTGTGTATGTATACATATGTATTAGATATAGATAATCTTTCAGGAGCAGGAAAATGAAATCACAACATTTTATTTATTTTAATTTGCTGAGCTTTCTCAAATTGTATCAAGAAAACAGGCCAATTGCATTTTTTGGGAAAACAATTATGGGGAAAAATTTAGCATTTCATACTAAATTTAGCTTTAACAGAAAAAATGGTTGTAACGCTGGTTAGTACATATTATATCCCTATTAGAAATAAGAACTTCACAGAATCACAGAACTGGGAGCTCAGAAGCCATTCAGTCTAATTTATATCTGAAAAGGGGTCTCTTCTACACGATATTCAGGAAGTGGTACTGCAGCCTCTGCCTGAAGACCTCAAGGGAGAGGGAATCCACTACCTCACAGCCTAAGGTAGCCAACTCCATTTTGAGAAAGTTTTAATTGGCAAAAGTTTTATCTTAAACTGAGTCAAAACCCATTATTCTATGACTTTCATTCACTGCCTCTAGTTCTGTCCTCTGAGGTCAAGAGGAGTGAGAATTTCATGATGTTGTGCTGAACATTTGTAAAACATTACTTACTGATCTACTTAAAATGTCAATACACAATAAAAGAAGATTAGTATAAGGCACATGGCGTTACTAAATATGACCCTGCTTTTCCAGGTGGTTCTGATGCACTCAAACAGTAGCTAGAGGGTAAAAGACATTATAAATTCAATTAATGGCACCAGTCTAATAAAACAATTCAAACTGTAATTAATTTTTCCCATAAAAGTGCCTCACTTTTGTTCTGTATAGAAGATGATACAGTAGAGTAGCATACCTAGAACTGTGAATATCACAAAAGGTGAGCCTTTAAGTATTATTTAATCTGAGAGGAAGAGTTTCCCACTGACTTGATCAGAACTAAAAAGGTCTTGATTTGCTTTTATTCAGACTACAGAGAGATGCTTCAGAAAGTGATTTTTAATGGCGCACAAGTCAGTCAAGCTAAAAGATGTACATGAAGATCCATTCTGAAAAGAGTAGATAGGGATTTAGGCTTACCATATTGTGCTAGGGTGAATTTTTCCTCTATATGTGATAAAAGAGAACCTTTAAGACAACAATTCAACCTCCAGAATGGTGGTGGTTTTTAAACACATTATTCATTTTAAAATGGCTATGAAAAGCAAGCCATAATCTTCAATGTTGCAGTTAATTTCAAACATTCCTTTTAAAAGATTCCAAGTACAAAGATTTCCTAGAGGTATGAACATCTCAAATCTGCTCTATATATAGGAAGTTAGTAACAGGTTCAATTTAAGACATCAAAAACATTTTAAATAGACACCACAAGATGCATCTGTAGTTTAAAGGTCAAATTTATTAGGAGATTAAGAGATGTATTATACATGGACTATAAATACTGCACAGCTGACTTTATTCACAGTCAGACACAGAGATATAGTCAGTGCCGACCTATTTGGTGGACACTCTTGTTCTTTTGTTCCAAGAAAAGTTTGCGGCGTAAGACTTGGATTTAGGTTTGGGGACCTTTCTCTCTTGAACGTCATAGCTCCAGCCTGGAAAAAAGCATACCAATCGTATTAAAGAATACACCTAATTTACAACAAAAACTGAATTCATGACTTCAAAAAAACCTTAAACTTAAGGTTCATTTATTATAATGAAGAAATGTCAATAGAAATCTGAAATAGAATATATATTTAGTAGTTTGGTTCTTTGTAAGGTCAGTAAAGTATAATCTTTGAGAATGAAGGACAAACATGGAAGAGTATAAATCCTATTTCTTATAAAGCTCCAAAGGCAAAGACTAAAGCTGGCTTGTTCTGTCTCAGATTCTAAGGTACAGCCAATGAGTCAACTTCAAATTCAAGGTTTCCTACTATTCTAACTGATGACTGCATATAAGGCAAATACTTCCAAGTATCTGTAACTTGACATATGAATTCTAAGTCTTGAAATCTTTATTTTCTGAAAGAGGAGAACGAAGAGAAAGGTGGACAATATTTGTACTCATACACAAACTGATAGAGCAGGAAAGGATATTGAGAAACAATCTGAAATCTAACAGGTAAATGTCAAAAATATTCATGATTGACTATAGCCTATGCATTCTCTGATGTTCTCGTGGGACATATTCTCTAACTTCTTTTTTAAAAAATCCAATCCAATGTTTTATCTTTCTAAATGTCTAATCAAAATCTTGCCTGTGTTCGCTTAAGTCTAATTCTTGGTCCCTCCTTGGAGATGTAGGAAACTACCAAAGAATCTGAACAAAAACTTTTCAAAAGAGGAAAAATTAACCTCTTCTTTGGGCTAAGCAACCTTGTTCCTTTTAACTCTTTTCTCATAGGAACTATTTTCTATCCATTTAAATTTTCTTCACTATTCTTTATTTGCCTATTTTCCAAAATAAAGACATTTTAAAGTAGAAAGCATTAATTATTCTACATTTGATATTTCATAGCCGAAAAAAATGATCAAGTTTTTAAAAAAGATTAAAATTATTATAGTCTCAGAATTTTAAAGTTGGGAAGGACATATGTGTATGTGTAAAATTCAAAATGTGTGAACGTGTGTGTATATATGATAAGATATTTTAAACACACACAGAAATACACATATCCATAACTGGAACAGAAATCTACATTACACTATACTATATCAAACATGAATCATCTTTTATCTACTTGAAGACCTTCAATAAGGGGGAACTTATTACTTCTCAGGGCAGCCAATTCTACTTTGGGATAGCTAATTAATAGGAAGTTTTTTTTTGTTTGTTTGGTTTTTTTTACTAATATCAAGCCTAAACTTGCAACTTCTCAACTTCCCTTTCTTCTCCTTTCTCTCCCCACTTATCCAGTTCTGCCCTCTGAGTACAAAAAGAACTAAAATCTCTTTTCCTTATAATCGTGTTTCTCCTCTTAGACTTCTCATCTCTACTTTATTCTCTTTTTCAAGATGAACAGCCCAAGTTCCTTTAATTGGTTCCCATACGAAATGGACTTGAGCCCCTTCAGCCCTCTGTTTAACTTCCTCTCAATGTTACTTATCAAAGTCTTTCAGTTCAGTTCTGAACTGACAACCATATTCCAGACGTGCTCCAACTACGGAGGGCCCATCACCTCTTTAGAAACCATTCTTTTTTTAATGCAAGCCAACATTGCTTTAGCTTTTTTTTTTTATTTTTGGAGTTGGGGGGGGCTGTTATAGCATATAATAAAACTCATATTGAGCTTGTATTCTACAAAAATGTTCACGTCTTATTTAGGGAATGTATTGACTAACCACATTGTACTTCTAAAGTTGATTTTAAAAGACTTTTATTGATGTGTTTTGTTTTTACATTATAACTATGTATAGATTATCCCTGTTCCTTGAAAGTTTTCCTACATTAATGTAAAACAATTAAACAAATAACAATCCAGTAACTACATCTGAATGTAATGTCACATTACACATCTATAGCATCCCCCAACCTCTCTATTATTGTGTTTTTTTTTTTTAATGAACAAAGGGGCAGCTAGATGGCATAGTGAATAAAGCACTGGTCCTGGAGTCAGGAGGACCCAAGTTCAAATACAGCTTCAGACACTTTGCACTTACTAGCTGTGTGACCTTGAGCAAGTCACTTAATCCCAATTGCCTTGTCTTCTCCCCACCAAAAAAAAAAAAAAAAAACAAAAATATATTTTCTCTCTCTCCTTTCTCTTACCCCACTGGAGAACACTCACCCTTTTAATTCCTCATAACAAATTATGCACAAACAAAATAAAATCCCCTATTTGAAGTATGAAAAAATAAATAAATTTGCCAATTCTCAGGGCATAGATAGCATATTTCATCACAGATTGTTTAGAAACATGAATGGTAACTGTACTGATCATAATTCTTAGATCTTTCAAAGTGGTCTTCACAGTGCTATTACATAAATTCTCATTTAGTTCATTTCATTGTCAGTTTATAAATCTTTAAAAATTTTCATTTTTATAATATTGAGGTTATAAAACTATTTCAAACTTCACTCTGCAGAAATTCATATATGCCTTTCAATGCCTCTGTTTCTTCATTTTACAATAGTTTCCTATCTTGTTCATCTTCATCCATTCCACAACCTGTGGGCATTCCTTTAGTTGCCAGTTTTTTGTTTTGTTTGGGTTTTTTCGGTCACCACAAAAACAGTTGCTATAAATATTTTTTGTACATATGTGCCCATTTCCTATTTCTGTGATTAGTTTTGGACACAGGCAAAACAATGTGCACTGTTTAGTAATGTTTTTGTATAATTATGAATTGCTTTCTAAAATGATTGTACCTATTCACAGATCCACTAATAGTGCATTCATGTGTCTATTTCTCCACATGTCCTCCAAAATGTATCACTTTCCTTTTCTGTGTTCTTTGCCAATCTGATGGGTGTGAGATGGAATCTCAAAATTGCTTTAATTTACATTTCTCTAATTAGAAGTGATTTAGAGCATTCCCCCTGCCATGGTTAAAGAAAGTTTGTATTTCCTTCCTTTAAGAATGACTTGTTCATATCCTTAGACCATTTATCAATTTAAAAAAAGGCTCTTTTTCTTACAAATATGAGTCAGATTCTTTTATATCTTGGAAGTGAGACTTCTCAGAGAAGTTTGTGAAAAAATGTTTTTCTCATTTAATTATTTCCCTTTTAATTTTGGCTTTATGAGATTTGTGCAAAAAAAGTTGAAAACTTTTTGTAATCAAAGTTATCTATTTAATCTTTTGTACTCTTCTATCCTTTGTTTAGTCATCAACTTACCCTGAGCCAATATTCTTTTAAGTATTATTTTCATGTTTCTCTAATATATTTATGATATGATCTTTTATATCTAGGTCACATACCCATCTGGAACTTACCTCAGTATACGAGGTGTGAGATGTTTTTCTAAATCTAATTTTTCCATACTGCTGTCCAATTTCCCTAGCAGTTTTTATGAAAAATTGAGTCCTTGTCTCAGCACCTGGGGTGTGTGTTTACTGCATACCGGGGCACTAAATAATGTTTCTGCTTCTGTATATTGTATAGCTAATTTATTCCACTAATTGATCTATTTTTAAAAACTAGTTTCAAATTGTTTTGAAAATTGTTGCTCTGTAGTATAGTCTGAAATGTGGTATTGCTAGACCCTCTTCAATCTCACTTCTTGTCAATATTATGCTTGATACTCTATACCCCCCCCACGCCCACCCATCAAATCAAAATCAAATGAGATCATGTGTAAAGTGCTTAGGGTAGGGCTTGGCACATAGCAAATACTTAATAAAATGCTTGTTCCATTCCTCCTACTCTATGAACTTTGTTATTATTTTTTTCCAGTTCTAGAAAGTAATGTTTTTGGTAGTTTGTTATGACATTAAATAAATTAATTTAGGTACTATTGTCAGTTACATTATATTGACTTGTTCTACCTATAATTAGTATTTTTCCATTATACGGGTCAGGTTTTTTTTTTTAAGTTTTAATTATTTTTTAATAAAAAAATTTTTTTGGTAAATAGTGGTTTGTAGTTATATTTATATAGTTCTAGGTAGGTAATCTCCCAAATATTTTATGTATTCTGTACCACTTTTAAATGGAATATCTCTATCTCTCTGGGTTGTACTGGTAAAATATAGAAATGCTAATAAATTTTGTGGATTTTAAAAAATATCCTGCAAGTTTGTTGATTATTGTTTCAGTTATTTTTTTAGTTGACTTTTTAGGGTTCTTTAAGTAGACCATAATATCACCTGCAAAGAAACTGATGCTTCTATTTCTTCTTTACCTATGCTTATACCCTCAATATATATTTTTTATTTTATTGCTATAGTAGACATGTCTAATGAATAAATAGAACAGTGACAAGAGAGAAATTTTATTTAAAATTTTTGCATCAATGTTCATTAGAAGTTTCCTTTTTCTTCCTTTATTCACCCTACTTTGTGTACCACAACCACGTCTATGTCCCAGAGAGAATTTGGAAGAAATTATTTTGGCTATCTTTGAAAAAAGTCGACACATTAGAATTATTTTTTCTTTGAATGTTTGAGGCAATTGACTTGTGAAACCATTTGATCCTGGAGTTTCTTTAGAAATTAATTTATGGTTTGTTCATTTTCTCCTTCTGAAATTGGATTATTTAAATCCACTATTTCTTGTTCTGTTAATTTGGTTATTTTATATATATTTTTAAAAAATATTCATTTATTTCATCCATTAGTTATATTGGCAGAGTTGGACAAAATAATTTCTAATGATACCCTTTATTTTTTCATCATTTGTCAGTTCTTATTTTAATTTTTGATACTGGTAATATGATTTTTCTCTTCTTTATTAGTCAAATTAGCAAATTATTTATTTTGCTTTTTATAAAACAGGCTCCTAGTTTTATATTAAAAAATTTTTTTTGCTTTTAAATAATCTCTGGTTTCAGAATTTCTATTTTGTGTTTAAATTTTTTTTTTGTTTTTTAGTATTTGTAGTTGCACTTTCAATTCACTGACCTATTCTTTTTTTTTTTTCTTGATATAAAATTTCTCCTAAGGGTTGCTTTCTCTGCATCCCCAAAATTTTGACATTTTGGTACTATTTCCATTATCTTTAATGAAATGATCATTTCTATGATTTATTTTACAATTGAGTTATTTAGTCTCCAGCTGATTTTTAATACTTTTTCAGTAGACCTTTATTAAATCTAATTTTACTACATTGTAGACAGTAAAGGGTGCATATAATATTTATGTTTTTCTGCATGTATGAGACTTTTATGTCCTAAGACATGATCAATTTTTGTGAAAGTGTAAAAGTGCCAAGGACAGCTAAGAATAGCTATACTTTTCTATTTCCAATAAATAATTGTCAGCAGTGTATCATATCCAATTTTTATAAAATTTTATTTAGATTCTTATTTTTTGTTAGATTTATCGTGGGATGATAAGAGTAAATCAAAGTTCTTACTATTTCTCCTTTATTGCAATAAATTCAGTATCTTATTTTTTTCACAAAATGCAGTTTTGCTCTTTATCTCTTTTAAGTCTGTTTTTGCTGTTGTCTGAAATAGCACTTGCTATTCTTGCATTTGTGTGTGTGTGTTCATCTGAGGTATAACAGATTCCACTCCAATTCCTTATTTTAACTGTATGAGGCTTTATGTTTCAAGAATGTCTCTCGAAAACAACATGATCTGATTTTGCTAATCTATTCTGCTAACCTCGTCTCTTTTATGGGTGAATTTATACCATTCACAGTTGTGAAAATTATTTCTCTCCATGCTAATCTCTTACTTTTTCTTCTCTCCATTTCTCACTGTTTTCCATGTTGTAACCCTTTCCTAATTTTCCTTTAAACCTTTTCACTATCCCCTCTCCCAAGATTAAAGCTCATTCTACTTATGACTAATTCCTCTCTGAATCTATCCTCTTTAATCCTTCCTTTTTCTATCTATATCCCTGTTGTGCTGAATATATTCCTATTTGAAACTGTGTGTGTACATGTGTGTTCTGCCCTTTTGATCAGTTTGGCTGAAAGTTAAGGTCAAGTGACATCTGCTTCCTCTTTTTCATTTATATATGTTGTTTTACTTGCACAACCTAATTATTTGTTAACATATAATATCCTTCACTTCCCTCCTTTTTTTTCTTACTGCATCTTCAAAACATTACAGCACTATTTATGGGTTTTTTGTCTCAGATGATTATCTCTATGACCCCTTGTGACACTGGGATTCTGAAAGAACCCATTTAATACACATATCACTCTCCATACTTGTAAAATCCCTTCTGATCATTCACTTGAATTATTGTTCAAAGTTCTTTTTCAGGTCCAATTGTAATGGGAATGCTTGAAAATCCTCTATTTCACTGAAGACCCTCAATTTTGCTGGGTAAGTCATTCTTGGTTATCGTTTTTTGCCTTTTTGAATATCTCATTCCATATTTTTTGCTCCTTTGCTGTGATAGCTATTAAATCTTGTGTGACTGTGACTGTGGTTCCTTCATACCAATTAAAATTCTTTCTTCCTGGATACTTGCAGTTTTGTTGGCTTTTTAAAAAAAATTTTATTGAAAGTTCTGAATTTTAGTAGTCATATTTCTAGGAAATTTCGTTTGGGGGCTTCTTTTAGGGGGTAATCAGTAGATTCTATTTTTACATGTCTTTTTTCTAGCATTTCTGAGTAATTTTTTTTTAACGATTTCTTAAAAGTATAAGCAGGTTCTTTTTTTGGTCATGATTTTCATATAATCTCTTAATTCTTATGTCATTTCTCCTTATTCTGTTTTCCAGGTGAGATTTTTTTTTCTTCATTAGATATTATATATTTTCTTTATTTTTCTCATTTTTTACTTTAAGAATTATTGTTTTCTCCTAGAGTCATTAATTTCTATTTTGTGCATGTTGATTTTTAGGGAGTTTCACTAGGGTAAGGTTTCTTCTGTTATTTTTTTTTCAATTCCTGAATTATGTGAAGAATTTTAATTATTCTTGTGGACAAGCTGTTCTTTTCTTTGAAGTTTTTAATCTTAGTAGGTATTTTAATTTATCCTCCTCTTTGAGCTTTGTTTCTTAGCCATCTCTGGCCTTTTAAGGATCATGAAAGTTTTGTTTGTTTACTCACTTTTGTTGCTGGGGCCCTGGAGCTGAGTTCTAGGTCTCCCCCCTTCTACTAAACATATCAAGCTGAACATCTTTTCTTTGCTTCAAGTGTCTGTCTTCAAGTAGATAATCCTTTCCTTGGATTAAGAATTTTTTTTTTTTAAGCAATCGGGGTTAAGTAACTTGCTCAAGGTTACACAGCCAGTTATTTTTGTGTGGATGGCAAGTATCTGAGGCCGGAACCAATCCCAGGTCTCCTGATGCTGGGGCCGGCACTCTTACTCACTGTGCCACCTGGCCACTCCGTTGGATTAAGAATTTTGACCCATGCCTTTTGCTTTATGATAGAAACCAAAGTTCTCCTCTAATTGTGATCAGTCTTAGTTGAAGCCTTTTCTTTATATTTCTTAAATATAACGTTAGATTTCTCTGATGGAAGAAACCTAGCTGAGGCCTTTTTCCTAGAGGGGAAGAAAGTACTTTTTATTTCTTTTTACTACCACAACAATCTAGTGTTTTTTTTTTCTTTAAAAGCAATGGGAGACCCCTTGTGAAGACTTTTTTCCTTCTAAAATAAAAACTAAAGTTGTTTTCCTTTTCCTTCTTAGCATACAGGCCTCTTCCTACCCCTGCCTGCCCCTAACTTTAGTGCAGAAATCCTTCCACATCACTTTAGTCTCTCAGGAGAATTCCTGCTGACACTCGACCCCCTTACTGTGCTGAGGTCTTTCACTTAACAGCTGAAGTTTTTTTCCTGGCCCAAAGACTTTTGCTTTCATCCCTTAGGGGGCTGGGATCCTATTTAATAGTGGGATAGAGCTGAGCTTACTTTTTCTTTCTATTATGCCATCCTGATTTTTTGAACCCATGTGTGAGAATTTACATTTATTCCTATTTAATTTAATCTTAGAGATTTCAACATTCTATTTTCTGAAGATCTTTCTGACTCTTTGCCCAGTCTTTGCTGTCCCTATGTTTCTGTGCCACTTGCAGATTTATTATGTCTTCATTAAAGTCATTGATAAAAAAAAAAAAGGTTAAAGAGCACAAGAGGCAATCACGGATTCTAGGGACCCTCTACTGGAGAACTTCTACCCAATCTGACATCAAATCATTACAGACTCATTTTTTGAGTAAAGCCATTCAAAGAGCTCCCAAACTACTACTACCTGGCTCACACCCAACTTTTCACCCCTATGAATGGTAAGAAATACTAACATCCCTTAATTTTTCACTCTAGTAACTCTCAAAAAAGGGAAAAAAGGTTTGTCTGACATGATCTATTTTTTCTGAAG
This sequence comes from Petaurus breviceps papuanus, assembly GCF_028583685.1. Classification (NCBI taxonomy): domain Eukaryota; kingdom Metazoa; phylum Chordata; class Mammalia; order Diprotodontia; family Petauridae; genus Petaurus; species Petaurus breviceps. Next base: position 881,640 of record NW_027185890.1, read on the forward strand.
TCAGGCTGGCTGTCACTGTTTACTGCTTCCTTTTCTGGATTTTCACTAACCATTCCTTATTGATATATTCTTCAGTGTACTGCTCCAGGGATCTTTGCTTGGCCCTGAACTGATCAATTAACATTTTTAAATTGATGACTTAAAGGCAGAGACAGCATGCTTATCAAATCTGCAGATGAGATGAAAGTGGGATTGATAACTAACACTGAATGACAGAGTTAGGATCCCAAAAGAGCATGTATGATGTTGGGTTGAAAATCTGGTAAGAAGAAATTTAACAGGAAAGAGGAAATAGATGAAGAGTTTGGGAACCAAATGCCTGCCATTTCCTCAAGGTATCATTCTATCTCTCTACTCCTTTTCTCAGCCAGAAGTCCTTAAAAAGAAATCTGTCTATACTCAGTATTTCCATTTCTCTTCTCACTTTTTTTTTTTTAAAGCAATTGGGGTTAAGTAACTTGCTCAAGGTTACACGGCCAGTTATTTCTGGGTGTGGTGCTAAGTATCTGAGCCCGGATTCTATCCCCAGGTCATCCCGACATTAGGGCCGGTGCTCTTACTCGCTGTGCTACCTGGCCACCCCTCTTCTCACTTATTCTTAACACTTTGTCATCTGGCTTCTAAGTCAGTTAAAATTGCTCTCTTTAAAATTATGAAAAATTTTCATCTCCAACTCTGATGATCTTTTTTCAATCTTTGTCCTTCTTGTCTTCTCTTCAAAATATCTGACACTAGTGATACCTTTGCCTCTTGGTCATTCTTTCTCTGAGTTTTCATGCTATTATTCTCCCTTGGTTCTCTTTAATCCCCTTTGTTGGATCACTAGTCATGTCATATATCTTAATTGTGGATATATAACAAAGGTTTGTCTTGGGCACTCCTCTTCTTTCTCTACACTTTCAGAGACTTATTTTATTTATCAGCTCCCATGGGTTTAATAACCATCTCTATGTAGATGTCTCAGAGATCTATATGTCCAGTTCTGATCTGTCTTTTAAACTCCAATTGCACATCACCAATTGCCTATGAGGCAATTCTACTTTGATGTTCCACTGGGCATCATAAAAACAATATATCCAAAACAGAATTAATTTTCTTTCCCTAAAAAGCTACTCTCTTCTGAAATTTTATTTCTGTTGTGTGCATTGGTGTTATTCTTAACCATCCACTTATCCAACAAATCTAGTCAGTTGTTAAATCTTATCCTTTCTACCTCCACAAAATGTGCTTCCATTACTTCTCTCCTTTTACAATTACCACTCTAGCTCAGGCCTCTGTCATCTTTTGCCTAGACTACTACAATTGCTACAAATTGATCTCATGTCTCTCTCTACCCCATTCTCCACAGAACTGCAAAAGTTTCCAAAGCACAGGTCTAACAATTTTATTCCCATATTCAAAAAACACAAGTGGTTCATTCTACCATAAGATCAAACACAAACTCTGGTTTTGTATTAAAAGTCCTTCAAAACCTAGTCTCAAATTAATTTTTTGGACTTATTACACACTACTTCCCTTCAGTTACACAGTAGTTCAGCAAACCTGGATTTACTGTTGCTCACATAAAGCACTCAGAGGATTTTGTCCTAACCATTTTCTCCCATACCTGGAACATCCTTCTTACTCCTTACCTTCTTAGAATAAATAGTTTTCTTCAAGGTTCAATTTAATTATTCCTTTTTACACAAAATCTTTTCCTGATCTTAGGTGCTACTTTCCTTTGAATTATCTTGTATCTGATATGTGTATGTATGCATGCATGTATGCACACACATATACATGTATGTGTATATGTGCATGCACACATTTTTTTATATACACATTTATTGAAACCTTGGCCATAAAGAAGATATGAAAGGTACCTTCCTCTGCTCTGTTTCAGGTGAGGGTCTATAGATATGTAACTTAACATAACAAATGGATCTTTTTCAATGGGTTGATCAGTTTTACTGATTTTTCTCTTCTTTATTAAAAGGAATGCCTCTCTCTAGAAGGGGGTGAGCGAGGGAAAATCTAGGTGATGTAAAATATCAACAAAAATACTTAAAACAAGTGCTTGTTGATCAATAGAACAATAAAAGAAATCTTCAATTATCTATATGTCTGCTGGAAGCTCTCTATACCAAAAGCAGAGCAGCTAATAATTTCTTAAATTACCTGATAACGTTATCTTTCAAAAACTGGAGAAACCAAAGAGGGAAATTTTATGGATCCAACTTTGATCAACAGAGAAAATTTGGTTGATGAGGGAAACCTTATAGTTAGTTACCATTACCTCTTGGAGTTTGTGAATAGAAGGAAAGCCAGGTAAAATGTGACAAGTATTCTAGATTTTGGCAGATCGCAAAAAGTTAAAAGGAAGGTCAGAAACATGGCAGGTGAACAATGTGGGACAAACAATAATTTTCACGTTTCCAATTTGTGGCAGCAATGGCCATGTGTACTTTTATGACGGATTGAATGAATAAATAAAAAAGCATTTTTTAAGTGTTTATTCTAGGCACTTTGCTAAGGGCTGGGGACCCAGAGTACAACGGTTCATCCCCTTAAGAAGCTTACATTCTAATGGCGGAACAACACAGAGGAAAGTAGTGGAGTAAGAGGGATGGAAAGTTGGAATTGAAGTAAAGCATGGTTGGGCTTTTCCTAAAATAGTGATTTTGGTGAAAGTCATTAATCAGGAGATGGCCTCTCAAGGGAAGAAAGTGGCCAGTAGGGAAGAAAAGACTGGAAAGTCCATTAAGTATAGCATGGCTGGAGCTTTGCCTGATAATGATCCTGATTACTAGATGATTATGAGGGTTTTCCCAACTCTAGCTGGCACTCTGTCATTTGAATGATATGTATTACATTTCCCTCTTGTTTTAAATTTTGTGGATTTTAAGAATGGTTAATAATAATTAAAAAAAAACCATGAAAAAACTGTAGCTCTTAAGGAACACACTATAATGACTGTTATAGATATTACAGTGTTTCTTGGTATGGGGAAGTCAATCATTTCAAGACCATTCAAGCCCACAATTAAACAAAATCAGGGAAAAGTAAAGTGCAGTAAAAAACAAAAAAACTAACAAAAAATAAAAACAATGCCAAGAACAGACAATTATTGTTACAAGAGAGCCCAATTAATCCCCAGAAAAAAACAATGGTTTCAGAAGAACCTGGCATCTGGAGAGGTTGTTAGTGATTCTTCTATAGCAGCGATTAACATTGTTTTTGTGTTATGGATCCTTCTGGAAGTATAGTAAAGCTTATGAACTTCTAACAATGTTTTTAAATGCATAAAACAAAATACATCTGGATTAAAAGTAAACCAACTCGGGGCAGCTAGGTGGTACAGTGAATAGAGAACTGGCCCTGGAGTCAGGAGGACCTGAGTTCAAATCTGGCCTCAGACACTTAACACACACAAAAACCTAGCCATGTGACCCTGGGCAAGTCACTTAGCCTCAATTGCCCTACCTTACCCCTCCAAAAAAACCCAAGCAAAATAAATAAAAAAAAAAAGTAAGCCAACTGTACTGAAATAAAGGTATATATATATTTTTTTTCTCATCCAAGTTCACAGAACTTTTGTAATTCATCCATGAACCATTCTGGGGAAGGAGTCTATGGACCCCAAGTTAAGAACACTTGTTCTGGAGAAGGCTTCTTGAAGTAAGAACCTAAGAAAACCAGTAAAAAAAATAGCTGCTACTTGCTGCTACGAAGAAAAAACACTTTTTGTGGACACTATAATTTCAATATGGGAATAAGGAAGATTGAAAAAAGGTAAATTCTACTGATGAAATTAACTTTTTCCATTAAAGGCTATACCAAAACTGTTGTCAGAAGGCAAACCTGTATGATCTAGAGACAATTCTGTCAGACTGTAAAATATCTGCCCAAATAATGATTGAAGGATTTTTTAAAAATTTCTGTTGTGCTTAGAAATCTTGTCCCCGTGGTGGCTGGGTGGCACAGTGAGTAAAGTGCCGGTCCCGGAGTCAGGACCCGAGTTCGGTTCTGGCCTCAGACACTTAACACTCACACACACACACACAAAAACCTAGCCATGTAACCTTGGGCAAGTTACTTAGCCCCAGTTGCCCTACAAAAGGCAAAAAAAAAAAAAAAAGAAATCTTGTCCCTACCAAAAGACTGATTATGATTAAGTCTGATAAATATATTGACATACTGAGAAGTAGAACTGTTCTGGAATTACAGAAATTATGAAATGGAGATGGAGTGCTATAACATCCCCCTGTACCATCCCACATGTCAGAAAAGGTCAAATTTATCCAAGAGACAGAGACAAACATGCTTCAATGGCCTCAGAATTCACTTGATTTAAATCCAATTGAAAACCTATGGGATTGGTTACATCCTACACTAAACTTAACATTCAATGTGATAAAAGTGTGATTTCATGATAAAGAATTAAAAAGTCAAAATCTTATGAACTCTCAATGCCAAATAACATAAAACAGTGAGTGCGGCAAAAAGATGGCAAATTGCATATTGAATTTTTTAAAGAAATAAAAACTTAAAAGGTTTATTGTATAGGAGTGATTTATTTCACTATGTTCCAAGTAACTCTGACAAACGAGCTAAAATTCTATAGGGGTAGTCAGATCAGAAGGGATGGAAAACTCTTAAGAATGAAATCCTGAAGGCACAAAGAGATACAATTCTAACAAGCAGGAAAAACGTGAACTGTCTCAAGACCCATTTGGATGCAGATTTTGCCAAGCAATTTAAATTTTAAAAAGAGATGTACAGAAGGTATTTACAAGGGCAGATAAAAGGATGAATTTAAGAGCATGAACAGTAATGTAAAAATACTGTGAAGGGTAAGTAATACCGTGTTTCCCCAATAATAAGACCTATCCCGAAAAATAAGCCCTCCCCTTACTGTGTGAGATTCCTCTAAAATAAGCCCTCCCCCGAAAATAAGCCCTATTGAGATTGCTACTGTAGTGAAGGTGATCCCCTGCACTACACGCTACATTACAGTACCCTCTGTATGCATTGTCCCTCCACCCCCCGTGAAATGCACACCACACTCCGAGCTGCATCCAATCAAAGCTGCAGCAGTGAGCGCGTCATCCTGTTCTTTATTGAATTCATTATTGAATAAAGGTACATTTTTTTGTTCACATTTACCTGTTTATTAAAATTGCTGTCAATGTTCATTAAAATAAGCCCTCCCCTGAAAATAAGCCCTCTGGTGTTTTTCTGTCCAAAAAATTTAGTAAGACAGTGTCTTATTATTGGGGGAAACACGGTAAGGCTCAGAACGAGGACTGGCAGGCAGGGCTATTTTTGTTTGTCAGAAGCACAAGACAACACAAGGTAAGACAGTAACTCGCCTGAAAAAATATCTGAGGTTTTAGTGGAATATAAGCTCAATGCAAGTCAATTCTGAAAATCAAAAAAGTCTTTGGGCTATATTAAATTGTAAAGTTTACAGGACTAATACTTATCCTGCTATGTACTCTGTCCTAGTCAGACTACATCTATAGTAATATGTTCAATTCTGATTATCAGGTTTAGAAAGACCCTGATAAGTTGAAGAACTTTCAGATGAAATCAACCAAAATTTTGAAGAACCACAAATCAATGTTATAAATGAGAAGTGGTTGAAGAAATTAGAGATATTTAGCTTGGAGAACATGGAGGAGTTGATGTTACAAAGTATTTTAAGGGCTCCCATGCAGTAGAGGGATTAAACAGAATTCTAATTCTGCCAGTTGATATATTAGTTACCTTGCTCAGATTTATGTTAACCTTCACATTTGGTTAGCATGACTTCTATTTCTTCATTCAAGTCACTGATAAAAATGTTAAAAAGCACAGGGTAAAAACACACTGGAGACCTCATTCTGAGCTAACATCAACCATTAATGACTGGACTATTTTTTGGGTCTAGCCATGTAACCAGCTCTGAAACCATTTAACTGCAGTACCTAGTTCACAATTCTCTATCTTCCATGAGAAACTGCACAAAAGACTTTTTTTCAAATGCTTGCTAAAATCTAGGAAACTCTAATCTCTATGTTACTTCCCTGATCTATTAGTTTAATAACTTTCAAAAAATGAAATGTTGGTTCAGCATGACCTGATCATGATGAAGTTATGCTGGGTTTTTGTGATTACCTTTGTTGTTGCTGTATTTCCTTTTCTGGATGTGCATTCACTGACACTTAAATAATATACTGTAGAATTTTGAAATCTCACAGGAATTAGAATCAACTGCATTGGCCTATATTTAATTTGCAGAATCTATTTCTTTCCTTTTTTGGAGTTGTGATATTTCCCCTATTTTCCATGGTCTTTCAAGGAGCTATTAACAGTGGCTCAGAAATCTTATCTGGCAGTTTTTTCACTATCACAGAATGTGCATTTCATCTGGGTCAAGTTACTAGAACTCATCAGATCTTACATGGGTACTCCTTACTTGGGTTTCAACTTTCCATTACCTCCCTCCCCCCACACCTTTTTTCCCTAAAAGAGTAATGTTTATAACCAGAGGAGCTGGGTTCAAATTCTTCCTCTGCCTCTTACTTGGGGCAAATCACTTTAACCTCTCTGAGTCTCAGTCTCCTCATCTGTAAAATGAAGTAGCTGTACAACTTCTAAAGTGCCTTCTGGCTCTAAATCTGACTGATCCTAGTTCAAAAATCATTCTCCCTGTCAGGAAAACAAAATAAAAATAAGTTAAGCAGCTTTGCCTTCTGTCATCCACTATCATCATTCCATTTACAACAAACATCAATCCTATTCATTCTTTGTTCCTCTTATTTAACCCAATAAGACCAAATCTTTCACAATGCCACCCCTCCAACCCCCCAAACCCAAACCAATTTTTGAGTCATTCTTATCTTTTCTTGCTAGCAGCCTCCCTTTATTTTACACTTTAGCATTCCTCACATATTTTGTACAGTATTATGCCATTTCTATATTCCTCCTTTGTTACTTGTCCTTGCTTCCATCTTCTGTAAGCGTCTAAAAAGTTCAAGTTGGTGAGTCCTATGTGTCTTTATATACACTTCTCTTTCTTTACCTCTCTGGAAAGATAGCTCTTTGTGTCTTCCCAATTTGATCCTTGAGCTTCTTCCTCCTGGATTGGATTTTAGTCTATGGGAGCCTCTGAAATCTACTTTTCTCAAATCTAGGGTATAATATCTGATTGGGCCTGGCTTTCCTGCCTCTGTCACAAATTCTAGGAGACAGTAGTAGTCACTTTCCCCTCTAAGTTCCCATCATTTCCACTCCAGCAACTGTTGGTAAGAATTAATCCTGAACAGAATTTCCCTTTGCTGATTTCTCAAACTTTTGAAGGAGAAACTTATCTTTACAACAAGTAAAAAAAAATGGTTAGGTAGCTTTGCTTTTGGCAGAGAAAGGACTTCCAACAGAGGTTTGGATAACTGAAGTCCCCCAACACTAATACATTATTCTTCTTGACCAGACAGTGATATTTCCTGAACTCCTTATCTATTTCAGTCTAGGTGGTCTGTAGTCTTCTCTTATGACAATATCTATTCCCACTGATCTTTTACTCAAACTCTCTCCATGTTTCCTCCTCACCACCTGCTTTCCAGACAAGAGTATCTTTATCTTAGCTATTAAAGCCTAAAACTGCATTAAGACTTTTGATATATCCTATATTCAGTACTACTCCAACCATTCTTCCTTCCACCAACCTATTCTGTTTCTTTTTACTAAGTTATGTCTCTCTAAAGTCATAATTCTGTCACACGTCTCATCCCACCAAGTTTTACTGATAGCTATGAAGTCAAATTTGCGTCCTTGCCTTAGTATCTCTATTTCACCCTGCTTATCAATAATACTTTATGTACTGCTGCATTTATCAGCAACTTAGTAAAAAGTCAGTGTAAACTGTTTCATTGGACCAAAAAGCCACCTTGTTGCTCTGGAGTATATTTTAATATTCTACTTAGACAATATGGTCTAGTATGTACCTTTTTGATGATGGTGGTACTATATTCTCATTCAGAGATCATGCTTGAAGTGTGGCTTATTTACTGGGAGGAAGAAGAATAGATGAAGCAGACACCAATATCATTGGTCTATCACCAGTAACGAATAAGGGATTGTAATTGCTTAAAAACTCTCATTTCAGCTTTGTGCAGTTTTGAGAGAAAATGAAGGTTGAATAAACAAGAGAACAACTACTTTCAGTTTTCTTCTCAAGGTCAGGTAGTAATCTGTCTTCTAGAAAGATTGAGCCTAGACTACTGAAATTAAAAATTTCAGAAAAATTTGCCTTTCTGATTATGATGCTGACTATGATAACACAAAGAGAATTCTGAGGTAGCTGACATTTGGATGGGAAAAGTATCATGGGAAAACCCAAAAATATTTATGGAAACAAACTTAGAGAGATTGTGTGACTTGCCCAGATCACAAAGGTAGCAGACTGGGCCATGACTAGACACCCATATTTTCTAAGTAATAAGTCAGTGCTCTTACAATACTGTCTATAGTGAGGGAATTTGTCTAATTTCCCTCCCTACATAGTATGACATCTCAGAAAGGTATATAACTGCAACTTACATACACATTCAATATTGTTAGGGTAATGGGTTCATCAGAGTATTATAAATAAAAGACTTCTATTTTGCCATCTGACTTGTTAAATAAATCCAGTCATGAAAAGTTACAAAGTCATAAAAAGTTAAAAAATATGATTCAGTTCAAAGCAAGGACTAAATTGTAGGGAAAAAGAAACAACTTGAGGCCATAGTGCATGCCCCTATTTCTATTTGTTCTTTGAGAATCCTGCTCATTTTATAAACAGGCCAAAAGTGTTCATTTCTACATGAAATACATACCTCTCCGATAATAAGTCAATTCTCACTAAATTTTGGTTTAAAAAAATGTGTAAAATGTCTCTTACATTTCCTTTATCTTGTTGTGCAAGGAAAGATAAATTTTCAAATCCTCTGAACTTCATGGTACAATACTTTTGAAATTATTTTTCATGGTTAATATAACAGCAAGGAAAGGAGCAAATGACTAAATACAACAGGTTAACTGGAGAATAATAAAAATCATATTCTCTCCAAGGGAAATAAGAAAGATTATTTTTGAAAACCTAAAATTATACTTATTCTTGGTTTCCTACTTCAAATTGGCTCACAAAAGAATGTATTGTAACCAAGTAAAATGAGAAATACAATACAGAATCCTAAGAATAAGATATTTCTATAATATTTTTATATAACTGCCAAATTTTTAAACTCTTTACAATGAGACACTGTGTAAAAACACTTCATGCTTTTTAAAGGAAAAAAATGCTATATAAAGTCTCTTTAAGACAATGAAATTTGGCTTTACTTTCCCCAGCTGTGCAAAAGAGAGATCAAAGCAACTGAGCCAGGCTGTACCACCGATGTGCGAAGGCTCTAGTGTTGCCATCACTTCCCACTGGAAAGATGAGCCATATGGCATGGATTAGTTAAAAATTAAATGACCAGCACCTAAACGATGAGATATCATTGATGGCTGCTATTGCATATACTGAAATGCTTTCCACTAAAACACTTTTAACTTCAGTGTCCTAAAGTCAACGCTAGATTATCTATCTGAAATTCTACAAATTTATAAATTTCCCATTTTTTTGTAGTTTCTACACTGTGGATTTTGGATGTTTAATTTTCTGTGATATGTGATATGAGTGTTTGGAGTAAATAGCTTAGTAATATTTTCAAATGCTACAAAGAAAAATGGCCATCGACCAAACTTAAGACCACAACAATTACCTTGTGTATTCCATGTAAATTAAATTTTTTTAAAATGACTGTTATTTACAGAATTGGCTGAAGATCTGTTTGACAATGCAAGTACAGAATTCTGCAGTTCCATGATTCTGTTTATGAGATTTTTATCTGCAAGTAATCTCAGTTCAAGTACTGTGAAAGGTCTTTTCTCCACTGATAACCCAAAGCTGAAGTTCATAAGTAAATGGTTTCATGATCTTCCCTACTCTCCATTTGTGCCCCAAACAAAAACTACCACATAATTTGGCACAAACTCACATGACTGATGGTTTTTGCTCAACAAAGGCTTAGGACCAGAATAGCAAATGGTTTGTGAGGCCTAAGGCTGATGTGCATTGATAGTTGGCAGGTTTTAAGATTCCTAACACAGCTGTGTACCCATATTATGCCTGGCTGAAAGCAAAGTTATAATTTCTATTCTCTCATACAACTGAAATATAATATAAAGGAAAAAAAGACATCAGGGGAAAATCTTGTCAGAAATGATACCTGAAATTTTCCTCTAGTCATAAAATTTCCAGTGTCTCGCACACCATCTCTCACAATGCACTAAGGAATCATTTTACTATCTTAACTGCATTATTAAATATTTTGTAAGCACAAGAGGCTTTAGAAATACATTTCTATACTGGCCAAGAAATTATTTCCATGAAGAATGTATAAAACAATCCAATACATTTACTGGAAACATGAGGTATTTTAAATGGCCCATCAGATCAATACTATTATTATATGCCAAGAACTAAAATTTCTTCTCAAAAAGCTTTGATAGGATGTAGTTAGTGGTGTCCTTAAAATTTAACCTCTTATTATTTTTGTTAGTAATTCATCAATTTAGATCCTACTAAATGAACAAGTTCTAAATTTAGACTAGGTATATAGGCAGTCCCCAAATCACAAATAGAAAACTTCCCAAAATTTTATCTGTAAATCATTTGTTGTTAATTTGGAATACATTTTCCTCTAGGAGCAATATGTGGTATTTACGTTCCCAGGCTAGACCACAAAAGTGTATCTAATATATAATACTGCTTAAGTATTTAGACTATATTAATAAAACTACTCAACTTAACTACCATGTTTAGTAATGTTTTTGTGTAACCAGATTACAACTTTAGATGAAGCATCTCTACTCCCCAGCTGCTATTTCCCCCTTTATAGTTCCTAACAAGAGGATTACTAAGTCATTGCTTGGGTCTCTAGCAGGGCCAGAGCTGGGATGAATAGTAGAAGATGGGAAGAGTCTGCAGCTCTAGTTTTTAACCTGGGGCCTGTGAACTTTAATATATCTGTGTGTGAGTGTGTATACATTTAAAAAACATATATGTATATGTAAAACACTATATTTCATTTTAATTGATTTCCTTTGAGACAGCTAAGTGGCCTGGAGTTAGGAAGACCCAAGTTCAAATCCAACCTCAAATACTAACTGTATGACCCTGGGCAAATCACTTAAACTCTGTTTGCCTCAGTTTTCTCAACTATTAAATGTAGATGATAACAGCACCTACCCTGTAGGTATGAAATTACATTTGTAAAGTGCTTCTCACAGTGCCTGTCACATACTAGGTTCTATATAAATGCTTGTTCCCTTTCTCTTCCTCTTCCCCTTTCTAACCTTATTTAGAAAAATTATCAGGAGGTATAAAGCTTCATCAGACTATGGTACATGAATACAATATAGAATGTTACTATTTTGTGCAAAGAAGCACGGAATGAATTATGTTAACTGATACAAAATTAAGTAAGCAGAACCAGGAAAACAATATATGTGATGAAGACAACAATGCAAACTAGAATGCTATAAACCTTTAAAGATCAAGCTTGACTCCAAGAATAGATATGAGATGACACCTTTTCCTGATCTTTTGCCGAGGTAGACCTCCATGGGTTTAGTTCATTACATACAATAACATTTTCAATGTAATGAATGATGTTGATGAACTTAAAAAAATTTTTTTTATTAAGGTATGGCTTCTCGGGAATGGGGCAGGAAGAAAAATGAAGAAGGAACCTATGAACCATTCTTATATTTAGGTTCAACTTCTTTTTGTCTTTTGGTTTCATTTGAAATGAGAATGTCAATATTGATATGTCTTCACTCCTTGAGTAGCATGTTGATTTGCTGATCTTTGATCTCACATTCAGAATTATCAAAAGCTAAAGTAATCCTTATAATCATTTAAAAACCGATACTTAGCACCTTCTGCCTCTTTCCCCACCACCCTTGTCACTATCACTAGAGAAGCAGAAAGAAGTTATACAAGACTATTTTGTATTTTTCTTTGTCTCAGTTGATTCAAATCAGTCTAACAAACATATATTAAATGCCCTAATGATAATAGCATTGTGCAAGACACTGAGAATACAAAAATTAAGCAGTCAGTCCTTGGTGTCTATGAGTTGTCCTGGTCATCATTATGTGAGTAGGCTACTGCTGATGAGCCTCTATGTAGTAGCTTGACTGATGCTTAAAAAGCACACACAGTCTAATTGTGAAACTATACCTGAACCTCAACTGGCATAGTCTTGAGAATCCAGGGTCACTCTGTGGCAAGATGTGGAACCAGACTAAGATTTTGTAGATTCCTTCCCAAAGCTGAGTGGGATAAAACTAAGGAGAAAAGGACTTATTGCTAAAGTATTCAAGTTGTGTATAAATGATTACACTCTGATAATTTAAAACTATTCTGTCTTTAACTACTGATTTTTAAAAGTTTTATTAATGCTTTTTGCCTTCACAGCAGTCACTTCTATTCTTCTCAGCCCCATGATCAAACTTTCCCTTATGACAAAGAAAAATCTATGCACAAGCCTCCCAGATCTTTCTCTCTAGTTATCGCTATATAGAATATAAACTTTTCTGTTTGGCTTTTAAAGTTCTCTATAGCTTAGTATGATCACACCTTCCCAGTCTCACTACTCTCCTCCACACAATCTAAAATCCAGTTATACTGCCCTTCTTTCTGTTCCTCACAAATAACACTCCATCTCCGACCTCTGGGCACTGGCTTCTCCCAATTCCTTTCCAGCCCTAATCTACAATGTTCTCCCTCCTCACCTTTCTCTTGGAATCCCTGGTTTCCTTCAATACTCAGCTCAAATGCCAGTTTCTTTCCTGGTCACTGAAATTGCTAATGCCTTTCTCCCAATGTTACCTTGTATCTACTTTTGTTTGTCTCATGGACTCTTGCTTTTGTCTTCATACCCCTGGCACCGAAGCAGAATGTCTGGCATACAGTCAGCACTGAGTAACCGCTTGCTAACTGATATAGCATTCCATTAAATTTGGATGTCTCTTTGAAGCACTTAAGTTATTCAAGTATGGTATCTACCAGCATGAGGGGCTGTTTTTGCCTTTCTTCGTATGCCTAGAACTTAGTACAATGATTAGCAGAATGTAAGGGCTTTGCTGACTAATTGATAACCAAATGGGGATGCCTGTAACAAGATTTAGTTTTTAAGTTTTCTTTTTAAACTGAAAAGTTCCCTATATTCTGGTTTCAACTACCACTCAATAATGATCATGATTAAGGTTAAAAATTCATTCATAAAATCACAGGCTGACTGTTTTGGAGAAAAGAAGGAATACATACCATTTTTTTCTGCAAATGCAATTGCATCTTCTTTAGTACTGAAGGTTAGAACCAGATTTGATAGAGGATCCGCCCTGTAGAAATACATTTGTATTTGGTCATCTGGAGCTTAATACAACAATTATAAAACAATTTTAGACAGATCATCACGTGTGTATATGTCTGTATTTTTTGAGCATTTTTATGCTAAAACACAAAGGACTATAAATGAAAACAGGAGGAAGAAAGTTGAGACATGAGGATTCTTTTTACCCTCCTCACCCAGACAGAGAACCCTGCAGAGAAATAACAACAAAACTCTGACTATTTTAATTCCATCATTACTATAAAGCATAGAGAAACTGCCAAGATATGATGAACATGGCTTGTGTTCCAACTTCTGAAGAAATCACTCCTACTGTCAGAGACACTTAGAACAATGAGGCTCCAGGGCCTAATGGCATACCTGCTGTGTTTTTCAAGCAGGGATGGAGGTAATATTTAGACATCTAGGCTTTTTTTCTTCCTTCCAAAATATGAAATGCTGAAGAAATGTCACAAGATTTCAGAAATGTCACTACCATTGTCTCCCTTAATGAAAGATGATGGTAGCAAACTGAACTCTATGGACTGGATTCTTCTGGATTAACTATTATACTAACCATTGTTTAACTATTACAAATCATATATTCCCAAGAATCACACTGTTTTTCTTGCTTTCATCAAGTCTTGAATCAAATACTACATTCTGCAAATTTTTCTCAGTCTCCCTCAGTCCTAGCACCTTCCTATGAAATTACCTTTAGTTCAGCCTGTAAATATCTTGTATGTAACTAGTAGGTTGCAGGTAACTACTGGAGAAGAGGGATGTTTCTATCTTTCTTTGTGAATCTCTAGAACAGTGCTGGCACATACTAACTGTTTAATAAATGCTTGGTGACCTGATAACTAGATTATTTGATCTTTGCTATTTTAAGTCAGACAAGGGAAGAATATATAAAAATCTGAAGATTCTCTGAACTCCTAAGAAACTGGCTATTAAAAAACAAGAGATAGAAGGGGTCTGAAAGAAAAGTCTAAGTAATTCATTTTTATAAGTGAGGAAACTGAGGCTCAGAATGCTAAAGTGATCTTCTCAAGATCATAAAATAATTAAACAAGCATATTTAAAGTTCTTATTATGTGCCAGGTACTATGTTGAGGGGGTGGGGGTGGGGAGGAAATGGTATCTGCCCTCCAGGAACTGATATTCTACCAGGAAAGAAAACATATATAGATGCAATTATATAAAGTATATATGAAATGAATATAAGGTAATTGGGGGGGGGTGGTATGTGGAGAGTAGAAGAGTCACTAGAAACTGGGGAGATCAAGAAAGTCCCAACATAGGACCCAAGACCAGAATCTATAACTACTGATTCCCACAGTACTCCCTGTGGTATAATTACCATATTACACCATAAACCAACTATGAAGAAGTGTCAAGGTACATACAATCTATCAAACTGCTTATGATTGCTGGAGTTTATCCAGCTGATGAATGAACAGCAGTGAAAGAACACTTGGCTAGGAATTAGGAGATCTAAATTCTAATTCTTTGAGGGGTGAATAGGAAAAGTATTATCTCCATTTTTCATATTATACCTGGAAAGTTAATAAAATATTACCATAATATTTTTAATATGCAAAAAAGAGTAATAGAGTTTTAGAGCTGTAAGGTACCTTGGAGATCATTTAGTCCCACCTCTCATTTTATAGATAAGGAAACTGAGGCTCTGATATTAACTGAATAAAAACACAAAGCTAGTTTGTGGCAGAGGTAGCAATTCAAATTCATGTCTCCTGGCTCCCAAGTCAATGTTTTTTTTTTTCTGTGATACAATAACACCTCCTTTGTAAATTGTTTTCACAAACTAATTCATTAGCTGACTTGACCAAGGGTCATATATAATTAGCTCAAGTCTCTTGATTCCTAGCCCTGTGTTCTAATACAACATATTGCCACTCATTTATCAACTGGCCCATGTCCATCAGGAAATCAATAGATTATATTTCTTTTTTTTTTTTTTAAAGCAATTGGGGTTAAGTAACTTGCTCAAGGTTACACAGCCAGTTATTTCTGGGTGTGGTGCTAAGTATCAGAGCCCGGATTTGATCCCCAGGTCATCCTGACACTAGGGCCAGTGCTCTTACTCGCTGAGCCACCTGGCCGCCCCTAAGCAATTGGGGTTAAGTAACTTGCTCATGGTTACACGGCCAGGTGTTTCTGGGTGGATGCTAAGTGTCTGAGCCTGAATTCGATCTCCAGGTCATCCCGACACTGGAGCCGGTGCTCTTACTCGCTGTGCTACCTGGCTGCCCCAATAGATTATATTTCTACAGACCTTCTATTCTTAACAAAAAAAAAAAAGGTTCGATTATTTAAATTGCAACTGTCAGTTGTCTTCCCAGGTTGGGAAAAGAAAAGAGAAACTGGTAGTAAGCTCTTACTGAATGCTTGATGAGGTTACAAAAATACGATTTTTTGAGTCTTACAAAATGACATTCTACTTATGATGATGCTTTTTTTGTTCCCAAGACTAAGTATAGTTTTCTATAATAGTACCTTTTTATTTTTAAATTTCCAAAAGGAACAAGTTATTAAAAAATTATAAAAAGGTAAATCAGAAGTGAAAATACGGACACAATTTACTATTTTGCTAATCATTAACAGATATCTGGATTCCACATATGATCCAACCTTTAGCCAAAACATGTCAGGTCTCATGATTCCCCATACCTAGGTAGACACATTATTTAAGGTTCTTAAAAAACAATGACAACAAAACAGTGTCAATACAAACTGCATAGAAGAACAAATGGCAAAGGACACAAACTAGGTATAGATCAACAGCTCACACTATAAACTAAGGTAAGGTCAAAATGGGTACGTGAACATAAAGGGTGACACCACAAACAAATCAGAAGAACAAGGAATAGTCTACCTGTTAGATCTACGGGGAGGGGAAGAATTCATGACCAAACAAGAGATAAGTGCCTTACAAAATGTGAAATAGACAATTCTGATTAAATGAAAAAGCTTTTGTACAAACAAAACCAATGCAGCCAAGATTACAAGTAAAGCAGAAAGTTGAGAAACAATCTTTATAGCAAGTGTCTCTGGTAAAGGCCTCATTTCTAAAATATGTAGGGAACTGACTCAAATTTATAAGAATACAAGCCATTCTCCAACTGATAAATGATCAAAAGATATGAACAGGCGGTTTTCAGATGAAGAAATCAAGGCTACCTATAGGCATATGAAGATGTGCTCTTAATCACTTCTGATTAGAGAAATACAAATTAA
This sequence comes from Petaurus breviceps papuanus, assembly GCF_028583685.1. Classification (NCBI taxonomy): domain Eukaryota; kingdom Metazoa; phylum Chordata; class Mammalia; order Diprotodontia; family Petauridae; genus Petaurus; species Petaurus breviceps. The sequence continues at coordinate 898,349 of NW_027185890.1, forward strand.
AACAACTCTAAGATACCACCTCACACCCATCAGCTTGGCTAATATGACAGAAAAGGAAAATAATAAATGTTGGAGAGGATGTGTGAAAACTGGGACACTGATTCACTGCTGATGGAGTTGTGAAATGATCCAACCATTCTGGAGAATAATTTCGAACTATGTACAAAGGGCAACCAAACTGTGCATATCCTTTGATCTAGCAATACTACTACTAGGTCTGTATCTCAAAGAGACCATAAACAAGGGAAAAGTACATGTACAAAAATATTTGTGGTGACAAAGTATTGGAAGTTCAGGGGAGGTCCATCAACTGGGGAATGGTTAAACAAACTGTGGTATATGAATGTAAAAGAATACTATTATGCAATAAGAAATGATGAACAGACAGATTTCAGAAAATCCTGGAAAGACTTGAATGAACTGATACAAAGTTAAATGGGAAGAACCAGGAAGACCTTGTACTCTGACAGTATCAACAACATTGTGTGATTATCACCTATGGATGACTCAGCTCTTCTTACCAGCACAATGATCCAACCAGACAAGTATAAAGGACTCAGGAAGGAAAATGCTATCCCTATCCAGATAAAGAATTAATAAACTCTCAATGCAAATGGAAGCACATTTTTTTCACTTACTTTATTCTTTATCATGTTTTTTGTTTCTTCTTTTATAACTGTAATTAATATGGAAATTTTTTTTACATGATAGCACACATGTATAAACTATACCAAACTGTCTACCATTTTCAGAAGAGGGGAGGGGAGAAGGGAAAAAAATTTGGAATTCAAAATCTTATAATAATGAATGCTAAAAATTTTCTTGACATGTAACTAGGGAAAAATAAAATGCTATTTTAAAAAAAGTACAAATGTCAAGTGGTATGTCCAACTTGAACTGAAAGACAACAGCTCCATTACAAAATATTTGTAAGATATAAGACATCAATGCTAATGCCTCTGAAAAACAAAGAAAGTTAACTGAACTAATTTTACTTTTCAAAGGTTGGTTTAATTTGACTAGAGTCTTAAATGGTTCTGACTTGTGAGATGGCTTTCTAGTCCTTTCAGAAAGGTCAATAACTAGGAAAAGCATTATTTAAAAAAAACATATATTTTTTATTATTTTTTCAATTAATTTTAAAAATTAATCTGTCCACACCACTACTTCCCACACCGTCATAGAACAAATTCAAAAATAAAGCCCTGACATAGCTTCATAGACCAGCAAAACCAATTCCTACATAAGCTATGTCCAAAAATGTTATGTGTCATTATGCCCTTTAAGTTCATCTACTCTGGCAGGAAGAGAGTTGAGTGTTTCACCTTCATTCTTTTGGACTTATTGCATTACTCTGAGTTCTAAAGTCTTTCAATATTTTTCTCTACAATATTATCTTTATATAAACTGTTTTAGTTATGCTCACTTCTCTTTGCCAATATTCATAAAGGTCTTCTCTTTTTCCTCTGAATCTACTCATTTCATAATTTCTTATAGCACAATAATATTCCATTACATTCATATTGTGGTATATGTTCTTTATCTTAGTTGTTTCCCAATAGAAAAAGTTTGTTTTCAATTTTTAGATGAAAACAGCTGCTAAAATGTGAGCACATAAATATTTCTTTCCTCTTTCTTTGTTTTCTATGTGGTATTGACTTAGTAGTGTTTTAGTTATGTGAGTTTAGTAACTTTCTGGGTATAGTTTTAAATCTGTAAATGCATTCATAATGTATACAGATATTAAAAGAATGAAGACTAGAATTAAATTGACATTTAATTTCTCCAAAATCTAAATAAAAATATAGATCTAATTTATGACTATGGTATCCTAAAGCTAAAAATAACCTCTTCTGGACAGAGATTTTGAAAATATTATTTCAACATTTTCGTTAGCTTTAAACCTCAATGTTCTTTTCAAGTTTGTGGATTCACACACACAACACAAAATATATGTATATGTATACACACATATCAGAGGCAGCATAGGAGGGCAATCTGGTAAATAAGTACATAGACATTTAATTCAATTCAGTTCCACAAACTGTGGGTTAACTACATACAAAGAACCATGACACACAGAATATAAAAACACAAACAGTGCTTGTCCTCAACAAGATTACAACTGTAAGTGAGAGAGACAGAGAGAGAGAGAGAGAGAGAGAGAGAGAGAGAGAGAGAGAGAGAGAGAGAGAGAGAAAGAGAGAGACAGAGAGACAGAGACAGAGAGAGAGACAGTGAGACAGAGACAGAGAGATAGAGAGAGAGACAGAGACAGAGGTAAAAACTGCCATTTGGGGACACTTGCTACAATATACATAGAAGAACTATTCTTAGGCCTATAAAAGGCATCTGCTTCTCTGATCCAATAAGGAGTTAGGATAAATCATACTATGTGGAAAGTTAGGTGCTGTAAGAATTAGCAATAGCTAAATTAGTGTGTACCTCTGCTTTAATTAGATGACCTTCTATTTCCAAGGATGATACAGAGGGCAAGTTAGTTGCCAGAAACTGAATGAGAGATGAGTTATTCTCTAAATATAAAATCCTCCATTTGGTTTTCAAAGCCCTTCATAACCTGGCCCCTTCCTAACATTCTAGTATTCTCATACCTTATTCCCTTCCACATACTCTATGACCTAGTAACACTGATCTCCTTCATGCTCTTCCCACAAGACACTTCATCCCTCAACTCCTGTCATTTCTCCTATTCCTTGAATTCTCTCCCTTTTCATCTGTCTCTTGGATTTCTTTAAGTGCCAGCTAAAATTCCACCTTTTGCAAGAAATATTTCCCAATTCCCCTTAATACTAGTGCCTTCCCTCTAAGATTACCTCCAATTTCTCCTGTACATATTTTGTTTGTCATCTCCCCCACTAGACTGTGAATTCCTTAGGAGCAGGAACTGCTTTTTGTTTTCCTATGTATCCCCGGTAGTTAGCACACAGTAGGTTTTAAATAAATTACTGCAAACCAAAGGAAAAACGATTAAGAAAACTAAATATACAAGCTATAAGAAGATTATAAATGCTAAAAATTAATATAGAAACTATATCAATTTTTGCCAAAGAGGTCCAATAGTTCGATACTCACTATATGCTGAGAGAGAAAAAGCCACCAGTGAGCATTTTAAATGCCTGTGCTTCCATCAAAACTAAAATCTTAAATAATGCAATGATGCAAAAAAGCAATGACCAATTTAGTATAGACATAATTAAAGATGGTTTAAAAGAGTTGGGCACAGGAAAGAGAAACAGGGAAGAGAAATCAGATTTCACTAGTAAGAAAACTCCCTCCACAAACACCCATCTACAACTGATCTTAGAGATTTAAGTGATTTGTCTATGGTCATATGGCTAAGCAATGTGTAAGAAGCAGGACTTGAACACAGATTTCCTTAATTCAAAGACAGCTTTTATCTACTATGACTCATGGACTTCATAAACACAAAAACATCTCAAAGGACTCTAAATTTAGGTTATAGTTGATTTTTTTCTTTTCCCCTTAAAAATAACCCAGGAGGTTTACAACAATTAGGATGTGATTGAATTAAGGGTATTGATTCTTATATTTATAGATGTTTCATTACTACATGAAAAAGTTTCTAACCTCTAAAATAAGCTTGGTCCCAAGAGAAAAGATGGGGGGAAAATGTACCCCTCTCCTTTTGTTGAAAGGGGAGGTTAATATGAGTGAAAAATTGCATATGCTGGCAGACATGTTTAAATGAGTTGAGTTTTGCCAAACTTTTTTTTTCCCTGTTAATGTTTTCATTACAAGGGAATATTGGAGGGAGGGTTATATCTGGAAATAAAATTTTAAAATAAAGGACAATATTAAGAAAAACTTCCAATACAGGTAAAAAATTAAATCTTTATATAGAGAGAACTGATGGAAATTAATGATTTGTCTACATACCCAAAAAAGAGGCATAAGAAAGCTATGTTTAATGAGGGAGCTGGAGCACTTGTTTTTACAACCTGAACATATAGCACTTAAACCCTAGTTACAGGCATTGGTATATGATTCATTTCCTCACATAAACAAAGCTCCTAAGTGATACTTACTACTTCTTGTTTGTACAGTAGTGTATATATTGCACAGCATTATCTCACATGAGCCTCACAAAAACCTTATGAAGTAAACAGGGCAGGTATTATCCTGATTTTATAGATGTGAAAATCAAAGCTCAAAAAGACTTGAGACTTTCCCAAGTGTCCATGGTAAAGAGAGACAGTGAGGCACAGTGGTTAAGAGTATAAGATCTGGAGTCAGGAAGAGCTGGGTTCACATCCCTGTCTAAAATACTAGATGTATGACCATGGGTAAGCCTCTAACTCCTCTGAGACTGCTTCCACATATGTAAAAAGGGATGTCTAAAATATCTCATTCACAGGGCTGTTTTAGGGTAATATATGTAAATGTTTGCTATATTTTAAGATCTTATATAAATAGTGGTCACTAGTAGTAGTAATAAGCAGAATTGGAACCCAAATCTTGGTCTTCTGATTCCTTACCAGCTTTGCCCAGGATATTACACTATCTATGTATATACTGCTCAAAACTTTTTTGGGAGTGCTTCCACAGCCAGTTTAGGAACCACAAAAAATCCACTCCCCACAATGGTATTTCCTGCCTTGATCATCATTGGTGTGAGCAATTCCCGTGAATAAGGGGCCCTCCTTACCAAATATCAACTATACCAACTGAAAACTTAATTGCTACATGGCAAGGTAAGCAAACCCTAGAGTTTGAGGCGCATCAACACCCCGACGTGGACCACCAGTCCTCCTTCTAGCTCAACCCCAGAGAACCATTATACAAAGAAACAACCTCTGGGAAGACAGAATCTGGCAATTGCTTCTATGAGTATTGCAGCCCCTTATGCAAAAAAGAAAATTCTCATCTTTAAAATCTTTGAGAGACTGTTAAATAGTTTAGGGTCAGTGGAAATGTTATCAAAGAAAGTGCATTACTATCTTCTTTGTCACGGTACTCCAAGGTGAAAACTATTATGTAATCTCCTCCATCAGAATGTGAGCTCCTTTAGAACAAACTGTCTCTGCTTTTCTACTTGTATCCCCAGTACTTAGCACGGTGCTTTGCAAATAGTAATCATTTAATACATGCTTTTTCATTCATTTATGGGATTTGACTTTGAATAACTTTAAACTGTTTTTTAATCAAAAGGGCAAAGAATTGCCACAGTTAAGACTATTCAATAGAATGTAGCACTTACTCTGAAATCAATAACCAAGGGGGTCTTGCAAAAATGTTTTAAGCATATATATCCCAATATACTTGGGATAAGCATACATATAGCTTTCTAAAGATTGATCTGGAAAAGAACATTAATTTTGATCTTTAAGTTCTGACATATCTGACATGATTGCCAGTCACATAAGTCTGTGAAATCCAAAACTCAGCCCTCCTCCTGGGTAGGTTTTTACTGAAGAACCAATCACTGGCTATTATGACAAGTTCCTACTACCAGACTTACTACTTAACTAGATTTTGCTTGAATCATTCTATATTTAGGTAGTATAATCCTGTCATTTTAAAGATGAAGAAGTGAAGAAGTTGAGGACCAGACAGGCTGAGAACACAGGAGACAAGACAAGCGGGGTCACTGTCAGCCTCCTGGGGATGCCCTTCTCACTACAGTCTCTGTGTTAGGCCATTACCTATACTTTTCACTTGATTCTATTTCTCCTTAGAAGGAGAAAGAGACAAGGACAGACAGACAGAGGGAAAGGTAGAGGGACAGGGAGGGAGGGGTGGTATTCAAACACTTGAAAGATTTTATGCGATGCAACAGAAAAGTGTGTGCATGTATATGTAGATATGAGTATGTGTATGTGTATGCCCACACAAATAAATGTATATTTGTGTATCTGTTTGTGCCTCTGTCCATGTAGTTAAAAGCTCCACAACACTGACATTTGGCAACTCTGTGGGCGTGGGAATGGGTAGAAGTGCCAGGTGCAGCATGGACAACAACATTCCTCTTTCCCCACACCCCAAAACAAATCCTTTGACTGACACTAAATATCCAGCATCAAAAGATTAGCATTCGCTGGTTCCTTATTGTACAGTAGAGTTTTAGTCCAATAATGCCAATATTGAAAATTTCATGAAAAGTCAGGTGTTGAAAAATCCAGATCTTCAAAAGTTCATGTGCAAAAGGCATAGAAATAAATATATAAATGCTTTAAAAAACTACTTTGCAAATCTTACTACAGAATTCCATGTTTTATTCACAATACCTAACGTCTTAAATGCTATTGTGTCATATCATTAAAGATTGTGGTTGGCAGAAAACATGGTAAATGGGAAAGTTGCTTTGCCCAAATAATATTTTCAAGAATTGTTAAATGATGTAACAACCTGTTTCAGAGATAAAAAAAAAAAAAAAGAATAGAAGTGATATAATTAAATCTGTTGGCTAATTTTTTTTTTTTTACTACCAGGACATATGGGAATAATGAAACCTCTATCAAACTTAAGATTTATTTTAAAAAGCATCATTTTTGTAGCTATTGCATTATAGTAAGATAGCCCTTATTTTCTAAATATTTCCATTTGGTCTATAAAGTTTCTGAAGTTAATTTAAAAGCTTTTTGAGAATTTAGAGTCAAGTTTAACCCATAGGGTATATATTATTTATTCATTAAAAATCACCATGGTATTTTAAAAAAAAGATATGATTAGGTACAAATTTCCATGTTTCTGGGTTTTTTTGTTTTTCTGTTTTTTAAAGGTGGAACATATTTAGAAGCTCACGAAACTACTTCAAAACCCAAACAGGGATTTGTAGACTTAGTCATGCTTTAAATAATATAATTATATAAGCTTCTGTTTAAGAATAGTAAATCCAAAATAGTATATCTAAATTCAAACTGTATTCTTGCATGAAATGTTAGGCTCAAGTAAAGTACTGTCTATCAAAGAATACTGCACATGGTGGATCCTTGATAAATATTTGATGAATGTTGAAACAAATTAAGCTATACAAGCCCAAAGTCCCTTAAAAGGTTTTAACACTGAAGATAGGAATGGAAAGCTACATTAATGCTGGTGTACAGATGCTCATGTTAAAATTTTATGTTTAATGAAATCACAATACTATGCTTTTTATTAAAAATTCAGATCTTTCTAGTACATGATTAAAAAAATCTACATATTATATAGTAGACTTATTCTGAAGAATGTGTTAAAGAATCTTATATGCAATGACAATTTAATCTGGTGAATTATAGAAATTATATTCAAAATTAATAATGGCAGCCATTTTAAACAAGCATCTACAGAAAAAGATAAGTAACATACTTTACTAAAACCAGAACATTAACTGTTCCAAACTGGTAATGAAATTTTGTTAGAACTGAGTTGCATAAAATGTATAGAGAATTCTCAACCACAACATTAATATTAGGGCTTCTCTGAATTTCCTAGACTGAAACATCATGAGTATTAACATTTACTGAACTTGATTCTATACCACTGAGAGTAAAGTCATTTACTTTGGGGACATTTTATGACTACTATGTTTATATAGACCCTAATGATTGGCAAACTGTCCCAACAGGGTAGAGCACTAATTTCTAAACCTATCTGACTACTTCCCTCTAAGCTGTATAAAGAAATTTCACTGTGACTTAATACTAAGAAGAAAAGAGTAATGAACCAGGATCATAAATCTAGAGCTGAAAGGCACAAACTTAGTAACACTTTTCCTTAATTATCCAAGTGTAATTTGAAATATCTGACTTAAGTACAATGCCATTTGGGCAACTATTATTCAGTACTCACTATACACAGTGGTGTGCTGGTCCAGATTAACATAATAGAATGAAAGGCATCAATGTAATTTCCACATTTTGTTTCTTCAGGCAAAGTGCCTATACTAACCTGCCTTTATAAGCAATGTCAAAACATACCATCATTGCACATGAAACAGCCCGAAAATTTAAAGTGTTCAAAGCAAAACAAACAAAAAAATGCACAGAAATAATAGTAAAGTCCAAATTAAACCAACAAACAGTACTCACGTTGATGCCCAACCCATCAAAGGGTTTTCCCATCGCTCTCTGGTATCAAACTCCATCTTCCATTTCTTTGTGTTGTTTACTCCAGACTGCATGTTATTGCGAGTAGGAACAAAAATCTGAACTTTTCTAGTTTTGATATGTTCCTCTGGAACACCAGTCAATGCAGTGATATCCTAAAAAGAAATAAGAAATTAAAAAGGTTTCAGATACAGTGCATACCCTACAAATGTGCTTTTATATAGTTCCCTTTCTTTATACTAATCTATTCACATTTTTTTATTTATAAACTGGTTTTCTATATCTTTCTGGTTATTTAATTTCTCAGATAGATATCAAAGATAAGGCATCCAACAAACCTCTATGAAAATGGTAGGGTCTTCCTGATGTTCTGAGACATTTCTTTTAATTCCCCCACACTTATCAGTTTCACTGGCCAAAAAAAAAAAATCCTGCTGAAGCTTTTACAATAGTTGCTAAACTGATAAATACACAATACCCTACCAACTTAACAAAGCAGGAATATTAATTTTTAGAATATCTTGCTGGAAGAAGGCTCTTTACGAACTGTTATCAAGAGAAAATTAAAACAAGGGTTCTTCAGCTTGGAGATAATAAAAACATTAACTAAACTTTAAACAGGAAAAAACATAATAGTAACAAACCCTATAATCAGTGTCTGACTATGAAGAACAAGTCATTCATTACCTTTGCAGTTAGGACTGAAACCATTAAAAGAATAAAACTAATTAAAATTCAATATGGTATTTTTATCTATGCTGACATCTTCTATGATAAGAATGATTCAAACCTAGTCTATCATCCAAAGCTAAGGTAGTGAAACTTTGTAATTTTCCCAGCTCTGTGTGTGCTAAATATTAAAGTTAAACTTTCTGGACCATTCCTCCCTCCCCAACCCCTTTACATCTCTGGTCAATTAAAAAATGTTAATGTGGTATGCATATCCAGAGATATGGCAATCTGCATTAAATTTATTTAACAAGTCTGAGCAATACTGACATGACACACAATAACTAGATAAACATATTTAATAAAAAAAATCTCTTCATTTCTGTCCCTATTTAGTGATGGCAAAAGATTTTAGTCTGTGAAAAATGATTAGCATTGCTTCTAAATCATTCCCAGAAATGAAGCATGACTTAATTCATATTTCACTTACTAAAGTAAGCTTTGAACAACTATTTAAGATGACCAGGGTGGAGGTGGGATAAACGTGAAATACCTATAGTATAATTATAAAATTAAAGACTATGCTTTCATTTGTAAATAATAAGCCTATGTACAAAACTATATTCTTCAACACTTGTAAGTAATATATATTACTTTTTCATGAAAAAAAAAAACACCTCAATAAATGTTTGGGTCCAAGGAGTAAAAACTGACAAAACTTTTTTGGTTTTAAATAAAAGTAGTTGTTTATGATCAATATATGTGTAATAATGCTAAAAATAAAAGAAATAATACTATTATTCAAAGCTACAACATACATGAGAAAAGATTGACAGGTACTTCTGACTATACTAGTCTAATACACCCACAAGATTAAAAAGTAATACACTTTAAAGTTTTTTATTTTAGTTGGCAATAAATGTTATGCTTAACACAATACTTTTCCACCTGTACCAATAATGAGGTGTGGTTTCTCTGTCACAGCTTGTCTGTTTACAGAAACTATCAAAATGATACACATATATTTACACAAATATGCAGTCCAAGTATGTGCCTACATTATAAAAAAGAAAAGCAAACAATAGTTGCATGGTATCTGAAATAAAAGTGAAGATGTTTAATTATCCCATATTGGAACCACAGAAAAACTAAGGGTAATACCCAGAATCCTAAAATGTAAAACTATTACTCCCATTAACCCACGAATGAATTGCAGGAATAACAAGTAAACCAGGATTTAAAAAATATGAACACTAACTCCCAAGAAAATGAATTACTCTAGATATCACAAGATTTAGATGCTGAATTTAGTTTTAGAAAGACAGCTTCTCTGTATTCTGGCTACCGAAATTTATAAAATAAGTGTATTTAACATTAAGTTGGTTTTTTCTCTTGATTTGTACTGAATTACAGTTTAATATGAATTATGACAAAAACCTCCTGAAATTAATAAAATTACTCATTGTTTCAATTAGATAGTAAATAGCTACATGATGTTGTTAATCTCTTTATATTTTTTACTTTTAACTAACTGCTAAAGTTTCCATGCCTTCTGGGAATATAGCAATTATTTATTGATATCTTCCCCAATTTAAAGTTGGCACTTGAACAGAAGATTCTCAGGACAATGAGTTTCTAGATTTTGAAGCCCAAGTTGCCCTGACACAGAATCAATGTTTTTGCTTGCAGTAGACATGTAAGGTACTGTAGCATAGCTGAGCTGTTGCCAAAGATAGAGAATAAAAAAGCTTGGCATCTATCACATACTTGACACCTAAAGGGCACAGAAGCTCTAAAATTCCTATTCCCTGTAGGCGCACTCTTAGTCTAGACAAACTGATTTCTCACACTTTTAAAATGCATTACAACACTCTATTGTGATCATTTCATCCACACAGCTTCAGCTAGTGACAGAAGAACCTGTCCTTTAAGCGACATTTCAATGGGCTAAATCTCCCGCTCCGAGATGCCATTAAAACAATATAATACTTGAAAAGAACTATGCTGCACTAAGTTGAACTCTGTCCTCAATGCTTTGCTTTGAGTCCAAGTTCTCAATGAGCTACCTGTGAACCAATTTCAAGAACAAAATGTCTGAAAGTCATTTTAGGTTATAAGTATGACCTTGATTTTTTTTTTTTTGATAAGCTGACTGATTTTTGCTCTTGCATTAAAAATCAATTTAAAAGTTGGAGAAATCACCTGCTAATAATGTTTTATTGGGTTTTGGAAAAATCTAGTAAAGCGGAAACACCTTGAATTCAACAAGGATTTAAAACTTCACCCATTTGAATGAGCTGGATAGATTAAATAAATTAATACATTTTCTGACAACTAATGAGTACTGCTAAAGTAAAATGGAAGTTCAAACTTCACCTGAAAAATGAATTAATTTCCTCTGTAAACTAGTCATTTTTTTTTACCTGACAGTAGAAAATGGCAATCTATGCCATTATAACAAATAATGACATCTTAAAAACCAACCCTTTCTAAATATTTAAAATGTGAATTTTGTGACTCACTTAAATTACTGAAGAGGATGGAAACATTTGAATAAGATAAAGTTCCAAAAATGTAATATATTCTACTCCTACAGATGTAGGCCATAGAGGAAAACCCAATTTGAAGCTCATGAACTCAAGGTCACTAGAATTTGGATTTGGCTTTGAGGGGATGCACATCATTCTTCTGCAACAGAGCTCACACTTACAGCATCATCTCTACCTTATATTTAAAAATTCTCAAAGATGGGGGGCATCTGATGGTCCTTCCATTTTTTTCCTGAGCAGCAAATAATTCACCAAATAGAAAAACTAAGAGAAAATAATAAGAAATGATAAGCTAATGCAAGTGTAAATCACATTTTTCTTCCAAATACCAAAGGGCCAAAGTCTTTTTTTACTCTCATTAAGTATTAGCTTTTCATATAAAAACTATATGATTCGGTTATCAAGTATTCAGACCATTTATCTTGTGTGAATTCAACTTTTTTTTAAACAAAGGAAGCAGTGAACAAGCAATGGGAAGTTGGTGTCAAAATGCAGAAAAACCTCCCAGCAAGCTTCTTGCAACCACCCAGGATTTAGAGTCTTGCTGGCTGCTCTCTTTTCAATACCAGAATTTCACACATTTCAATGACCATTATGACTTCAAAGAATCAAATTTTCATCATTGTCCGTCATCTCCCGGTTGATTTGTATAAAGGGGTTCTTCTGCATGCACTCCAAACAAAAGACTCCCAACTTTCGTGGCGATATATCAAGTTTAAAAGTTCTGTTTGTGACAGTTGTGTCTGTGGTAAATTAGGGTAACACTGAAGGAGTGCAGCTGCTCTGCAGGAACCTCCTTTTTGGCATCATTTCACTTAAATAAAAACTGAATAATTAGCTTCTGCCTTTATTAAACCACAAAAATGCCACTGGCTTTAGTAATTACTTCCGGTTGCCCCACCCACTTAACCTTAACAGTTTACATTTGTCATAAAGAAGAAATAAATAGAAGTTTTTGCACTTTAAATGAATTTAACACAGACCTCTCAGTGTACTCTCCAAAGCCATAATTTTTACCAGGCCTTGGTGGTAACAAGCTGAAATTGCACGAGAATTTTGGGGGGAGAAAAGTATAGTTATCATGAAACATAAAATTAAAAACAACTATAACATATAAGAATTTGGTTAGTTGACATGAAATTGTAAACTGTTAGTTACAAAATAATATCTTTGAATTTATATTCAATTAGACTTCATAAACTTGATTTCTTTCCTATTAAGATTCATGACATAATAACATTTATACAGTGCTTTAAGGTTTGCAAATAACTACCCATCATGTCATTTGAGTAAAACAACAACCCAGTGAGATAGGCAGTGTTATTATTCTCATTTTACAGATGTAGAAACTGAGGCATAGAGAAGTTAAGTGACTTGGCTAGGGTTACACATCTATTAAATGTCTAAGGCAAGACTCAAACACAGGTCTTCTGGACTCCAAGTTCAACATTCTATCTATTGTGCCACCAGGCTTTATAATCCTCCATATAAAGCACTGTTATCATCACCATGATTCTGAAAGATAAGTTTTAAGGAAATGCAAGGTGAACATAATTTTCATGTTCAATATGGACATTTAAGAATTCATTAAGTGGTCATGACTAAGGATAATTCATATCTTCAATTTAAAATATGGAGGCAGGTGGTGCAGTGGATCAAACACTGGGCCTGGAGTCAGAAAGATTGATTTTACTGAGTTCAAATCTGGTCTCAGGTACTTATTAGCTGTGTGACCCTAGACAAGTCACTTAATCCTGTTTGCCTCAGTTCCCTCCTCTGTAAAACAAGTTGGAGAAGGAAATGACAAACTACTCTGGTATCTCTGGCAAGAAAACTCCAAATGGGGTCACAAAGAGTCAGATGACCAAAAGACAATTGAACAACAAAAAGACAAACAACAAAAATACTATTAACATATCTTTCTCCTGAAGAGCTCAAAGCATTTTACAATTATTACTGACTATAGTATTCTGGAGGCAAACAAATATAAAATGAGTCTGGGATGGGCCAAGATGACCAATTATTTAAATGAGAAGTTGAATATAGGAGGTAGACCAACTAATATGACTGTATCCTTGAGTCATAGATTCAGATCCAGAAAGGTCCTTATAGGTAAAGGCCATTTCCCCAAGGCTCACAGAAATTAAGTGACTTGCCTAGCATCATACAAGTAGTGGTAAAGCTGCAATTTAAACACAGGCATCTGCTTGCAAAATTCAAAGATATCTATGTGACAGCTATGGATAGCAATCGCCCTGGACAAGTTTTCCTTAAAGCCAAGGAAATGGAAATGAGATAAAATTTCTAAGATGACAAAGTGCAAATAAGCAATCTTGAAGTTAAGTTGAAATGAGAAACAAATTCTACTATATCAAAATTGATTTGAATGACAAAACTTCCCCTCCTTTGTTATGAAATCCTTCAATTTAGAAAAACATTATTGATAAAGGGCTCTAAAAAGAAGAGAAATTATTCCAGAGAGCTACTGCTTAATCAAACAGTGAATCTTCAATACTGTTATTGTTTAGGTGAGATAAAAGAGGAAATTTTAGGAAAAATTTCCCTTCTATAAAATGTTAAAATATTCTGTCCAAGCTCCTTTTAAGTACCTTGAAGACAGGGATGTTGCAGAATAGGCACACAGCAAACTTTCATTAAATGTACCTTGGTTCACTAATCCAAGGCGTCTGAACGGTATACTTAAGAATCTATGTTATAATCTTGGTCCCACAGAAGAGAAAAAGCATACTTTGCTTTCTAAACAGAGAGGCAAGGAAGTGGGCAGAATGGGCCATGTGATACTGTCAATTGTTCATTGTATAGGCTGTCTACTTAACTGTTCATTACAAGAGGGGGTTCAATTCCAAAGTAAGGTAGGTGTGTGTGTGTGTGTGTGTGTGTGTGTGTGTCTGTGTCAGAGAGAGTATCCATAAAAGACTGAAATAAAAAGTAATAACAAATTTTTAATGAAGTAAAAAGAACCTATAACATTCATAGATTTAAGGGAAAGAAGGTAAACTATCAGGGAAATTATATTTTTGAAATCTCTAATTATGATCAATTGTTCTTTCACTGCTAAGTATTAAGCTTTGAACTCGCACAAAAAGCAAGTCATATGATCTGGAGACACCACACATGAGAACCAAATACAGCCCCAAACACTATTACTCACTTGATCCTTCCATTTCCAGCAATTATTATCCTATATGTCTTCTGTCTTAAAAACTACACTACTTGAAAAGGCCATCTACAGTAAGTGCCTCCACCGTCTCTCCTCTCATTCTCTTCTTAATCACTCACAATCTGGTTTCTGATTTTATCATTCCACCAAAACTGCTCTCTCAATGATTTCTTAGTTGTCTTTTCTCAACCCTCATTCCCCTTGACCATTCTGTAACCTTTGACACTGCTGGTCACTCTCTCCTCCATACTCTTTTCTCTCTGGATTTTGGCACTGATAAGACTTCATTATCTATTATGCCTTTTAGCAAGATGTGGTTTCCCTGCTTTTCTCTTTTAATTAAGTTTTTGTTTTTGCTTTGTCTGAGATCATGATTGCTACCCCTGACTTTTTTATTTCAGCTGAAGCATAACAGATTATGCTCCAGCCCCTTATTTTTAACTGTGTCTCTGTTTCAAATATGTTTCTTGTAAACAATATATTGTTGGATTCTGGTTTCTAATCCATTCTTCTATCCACTTCCATTTTATGGATAAATTCATCCAATTCACATTCATAGTTATGATTACTAACTGTACATTTCCCTCCATTCTATTTTCTTCTGTTTATCTTTCTTTTTCTCTTTATCCTCTCCCTCCCCTAATGTCTGTTTTGCTTCTGACCAATGTCTTCCTTTTTCTGACTTACTTTTTTCCCTTGCTGCCCCCCTTCCATCCGCATCTTACTTCCCTTCTTCTATTTCCCTGTTAGGTAAGACAGATTTCTATACCCAAATGAGTGTATGTTTTTCCCTCTTTGAACCAATTTAGATGAAAGTGAGGTTTAAGTGTTATTCTCCCCCCCCATTTTTCTCCATTTTAAAAGCTCTTTCTTGCATGTCTTTTTTATGGGACATAATTTTCCCCATTCTTCCTCTCCCTTCTCCTCCTGCCAGGGCATCCCTCTTTCTTGCCCATCTTAACAAAATCAACTCACTTTGATTCCCTCTAAGAATCCTTTTTAAGTGCTCTAATAATGATAAAACTCTTAGAAGTTGCATTTATCACCTTCCCACACAGGAATGTAAACACTTTAACCCTATCAAGTCACTTATTTCTCTTTCATGTTAGATTTTTAATGCTTTTTTTTTAGTCTTATATTTGAAAATCAAAATTTTCTACTCAGCTCTGGTCTTTTTATCAGGAATGCTTGAAAGTCCTCTATTTCATTAAATTCCCCCTGCTTTTTTTTTCCCCCTTGAAAAATTGTACTGTTTTGTTAAGTTATTCTTGGTTGTAATCCCAGCTCATTTGCCTTCTAGAATATCACATTCCAGGTCCTTGGCTCCTTTGACGTGGAAGCTGCTAAGTCTTGTGAGATCCTGACTGTGGCTCCATGGTATTTGAATGGTTTCTTTCTGGCTGCTTGAAATATTTTCTCTTTGACTTGGGAGCTCTGGAATTTGGATATAATATTCCTGGGAGTTTTCATTTTGGGATCATTTTCAGATGGTGATCAATGCATTGTTTCAATTTTTCAAATTTTTCAATTTACCTCTGGTTCTAGGATATTGAGGCAATTTTCCTTAATAATTTCTTGAATATAATGTCTAGGCTCTTTCTTTGATCATAACTTTCAAGCAGTCCAATAATTCTTAAATTCTCACTCTCTGATCTATTTTTACAGATCAATGATTTTTTTCAATGAGATATTTCACATTTTCTTTCATTTTTTCATTCTTTCGACTTTGACTGTTTTGATGTCTCATGGAGAACCTGCCAGTTCTTCAATGCTAATTTTTAAGGAATTATTTTCTTCAGTGAGATTTTGTACCTTTTTCCATTTAGCCAATTTTGCTTTTTGAAAAGTTATTTGCTTTAGTATTTTTGTGCCTCTTTTATCAAGCTACTTTCTTGTCATAATTTTCTTCCCTCACTCTTTTTTTAACCCAATCTTTCCTCTATTACTCTTATTTAATTTTGAAAATAAATTTTTTGCTTTTCCAAAAATTATTGTTGGGCTTATGGCCAATTTAATATTTTTTCTTTGAGGTTTTGCCTGTAGCTGTTTTTACACTGCTGTCTTCTAAGTTTGTGTCTTGATCTTCCCTAGAACCATAGCAGCCTTTTATGGTCAGCTTCTTTTTTTTTGTCTGCCCATTTTCCCAGTCTATTTCTTGACTCTGAACTTTATGTTAAAGTAGGGCTCTGTTCCTGCTGTGGGGAAGAGGTGGGGAGGGAAAGGGATGTAGTCTGAAACTTCATGCTTTTTTGCATTGCTATTTTCAGGGTTAAGTTCTGAGGGTTTGGATTTTTTTTGGAGCTTCCAAGGTGGTATAATCTGGGGAAAGGTGTGGTCATCGCTCTCCTAGCATGTGTTCTGGAGCTTACCCAGCAAGGATTCCCTGATCCCTTGGGATTGTAACCAATACTGTTCCTTAGGATCCCTGCTCCCTCATGACCGAAAGTTCTCCTTTCCACCCTTGAACTGTGACACTGAAGTGGGTGGGCAAAAGAGTTGTCAAATAGCATCTAGTCCTGTACCCATTGCTAACATAGGGGTTCCCTCTAATCCCCCCCCTTTTTTTTTTTGCTTTTTGGAGGGCAATTGGGCTTAAGTGACTTGCCCAAGGTCACAGGGCTAGTTTTTGTGTTGTGTCTAAGGCCAGATTTGAATTCAGGTCCTCCTGACTCCAGGGCCAGTGCTCTATTTACTGTGCCACCTAGCCACCCCAAATATCTTTTTTTTTGTCTTTTTGGAGGGTAATTGGGGTTAAGTGACTTGCCCAAGGTCACACGGCCAGTATTTGTGTTAAATGTCTGAGGCCACATTTGAACTCAGGTCCTCCTGACTCCAGGACCAGTACTCTATTCACTGAACCACCTAGCTGCCCCCTCCCCTTTCCATTCTGACTACTAACCTCCCTGGCTTCCTTTAATTTCTAACTACAATCTCACCTTCTACAGGAAGCTTTCCCCAACCCCTCTTAATTCCAGTGTTTCCCCCCCTTAAATTATCTTCTATTTATCCAGTATATAGCTTGCTTTGTATATATTTCTTTGTATATTATCCATTAGATTGTAAGCTCCTGGAAGGAAAGGACTGTTCTTTTCTTCCTTTTGTTTTCTCAGTGCTTAGCACAATGCCTAGTCAAAGTACATACTCAAAAAATGTTTACTGATTGATTCTTACAATATAATACACATTAAACAAAAATAATGCTATTTACTCTTGTATTTTAATTTCTTATATTATCCTATCCCATCTAAAAACAAGAAGCACACCTTCTAGGGACAAAGCTTAAGATGCATATTCAATACAGAAATTCAGATCCCACTAGCATATTCACAGTTTTCTAACACTTTTTAAGATGAACTACTAGCCTATTGGCTCATAGCTGGTGTTGGTTTGAAGTATGATTTTCAGGTTAGCACCTTCCAGCAATGTTATATTGCTGGAATGAGTTTAGTATGTTTAATCCAAGCATTAAACCACAAACATTTCTTTTACTGAAATCATCTTATTTTGACTAACCTTCCTTTCACCTTATACATATATGATTGATGGTGCCAGTTGAGGGATCATAAAATTAACTTTAATACCAGATACCATTCCAACGAATGATTTATGTAGTAGAAATCTTCTCTTACTCACAAAGAAATATGGCACTAACACAAAATGTTTCAGGCTGATGTATGCTTTCCAAAGTTTTCCCTTTTTTGTACTCTCTCAGTTGTTCTGAATACACTGGAAAAGGATCTTCAGGTGATCGTTTTTTCTTGAATGTTTTATTGATTTTGGTCATCAACAACCAAGGAGGGATGCTACCATCTTTTTAGCTAAAGGTGACGTGCGCCAACTTTGGCAGCATTAGTAGCAATAACACTGAGTGAGGCAGGATCGTGCTGTGGATGCAGGTACACGCATAATGAACTGGAGGTACCCACTAAAAGAATCTGAACCTGAAGCTTTCTTCTGTATTAGCATAAGGCATAACTTAGAAAGCAAATCTACTATTGAAATGTTACAATGCATTCTAGAGTCAAGTAGAAATTATAGGCTACTCACTGTTTTGAATTATCTGTATCATTGGTTTCCTTGAAAGGAAGTGACTACATGTGATAGGAAATGTACAATGTCTTGTAGCATACAGGAGATACTCAACAAATGTGTGTTGAATGAAAGAATGACTGAACAATGAATTGTTGTTAGTATTGCTGCTATTCTGTGGTCTGAACCCAGGTTTCTTGACATTATGTCTAGCATGCAAGTTCCTACAACATGATCTGACCTTGGTGTGTATCAATCAGTCTAGCTGTGTTATTATAACATTCTACTCTATTGTGGTGAAAGGCAAGAAAATTTATAATGGGGGGACAGGGAATCAGAAATATCCAGTTAAGTAATTTTACTTACTTAACAGTACTGAATTAAGTAATCTTAGGGTGACTACAGAAGCCTTAAAAGAACTCTGCCAGCAATGCCTCCTGACAACATGGAAATGACTTTAGGTTCTTAAAGAGCATATCACCAAGTCCAATACCAAGGTAGGACCCACTGAGAGACTTATATTTATATCAAAAGACCAGGCTGGTTATGTTCTGACAGACTCATCACCAGAATATTTGCCACAAGGTAGCATAACTTTTTGAGCACAGCAACTAATAAAGACTGATTAAAAATACATTTCACACTTTCATAAAATGCTAGAGCTTATTTATGCCCACCATATATGTCTCCACTGCCTATTGAATGACCTAAAATTTTGATTCCTCAGAGAGAGTAGTATTCTATAATTTGTAGTCATACAGTATCACTGTGAAAAATACTGATATTTGAAAGGCTGGTTTTTACTTCAGAGAGAAAACTAAAAGTACTGTACATTTCACCAAATGCAAAGTCATTTTTTTCCTCCTAGTTAATTTCTGGTTCAGTCATTGTCCTTCTGTAGGGTCTAACACATACTCACTAATGAACCATTTCTATGGATCTTCTACTTATCTGTATATCAGAGTCTAGACAGGAAGGAATTTTTTTTTAAATAATTACAGATCTTATTTAGGAGGTTTGAAAATGTTCCAGGGTTCAATCAAATCAGCAAAACAATATCTGAAAATAGGTCCTCAACATTTATAAGGAGTTCTCTTATTTTGGGATTTTGTAGTAAATGATTTCCATGACAGTAACAAAAACCTTCTGTGAGCGTACATATTGTTTTATGCCTTGCCTGATGTTAATAACAAGATAATCAAACTTATGTTATTTTATGTATCAAGGAATTTTATAAAATATTAATGTGCACTGAAGGCAAACGTTAAAGCTAACATAATTTAGTTCTACCAAATCAATTTTTTAAAAATAACCAATAAATAAGCACGGAGGAAGGTGGGGAAATGGGATCTTGTATTCTCTGTACCTTTCAATTATTCTGTATGACTATAAAGATGTGCCCTCTTAGAGAATATCATTTGTGAAAAGTCTCTTATGTCATCAATGAGAACCTCAATATGTTTGTAAATTTTCTCAATTTTGTAGAGATGAGAATATAAGCTCATTGGATGGTGATAAGTTCTATGATATCTTTTTCTAATTATCTGGTATCTTCTTCTCTTTCAGCTGTCTTAAGATTTGATCCTTTAATGTCCTAAAAATTTATCATTTCCGGAAGAGAACTCCTCTGCAATTACTTGGTTTTGATCCAAATACACTTTGCATATTAATGCCAGTTCAATTCTGTATACCATACTTCAAGGAATATTTAAAAATCTAAATGTGGTGGCTCCTTTATCCTTGATGAAGAAAATTAGTTATTTGAAGAACACTAAAAAGAACTTTTCCACTAATGTCTTTTTATTGTCCTTCTAGTTTCATTTTTAAAAACTCCTCGGATGTGACAACTTAATTGGGTCTCACAGCAAACCTTAAGTTAACTTGATTTTCCTTCATCACTTCTCAATGTTTTATAAAGCAATGCTGTTCATAAAATTTTGCAAGTGAATTTATATTTTAAATCAGTGCTGCCCTTGGCTGCCATATTTCACTGCTTTGTAAAAATATGGAGTTATTGGCTGAGGCAGTTTCTAGGCTGTTCTAGACTCCTCACTCTGGCAACTGCTTTACACGGATTAACCATAGTCTAAATACTTTATTTGTTTTCATTTGTGACACCAAGAGTTCATTTAAATAAGTCAAATAAGAATTGTTCAACTGTATGCCACATCACATTCTTATTCTTTCTTCTAATTTACTATGGAATTCCCTTTTTGCTTTCACAAGATGGCTACTAGATTCTATACCATCAAATGGTAATCAGTTATTCTTGTTCTTTAAGATATAGTTAATTCTGGTTTTTTGGTGACATTATTTGGCACTTACCGTATGCTGAATGAATTATTATTCTCTTCCTGAAAAATGTATTAGTGATGCATAATGGGGCATGGGAAGTCTGTGGAGATAACAAATTCCAGGCCCTTTTGTTTTATGAATCACAGCCTTATTTTCTAAAATGTTTTCCCTCCATCTCTCCAATGCCTACCTTTGTATTATGCCCCCAAATATTAAAGTATATGCAATAGAATTTCTCTTTTTTCAATCTCTGCAAAAAATTTAGAGTATAAATTGAAATTCTAGTCTTTTTGCTTAGGCTCATCACAAGCATCATTATACAAGATGACAAAGAATCCCACAAAATATTGCTTATTGCCTTTTCCTCTAGGAGTATAAGATAAGTACAAGGATATTTAGAGTAGCAACTGTTAAATTAATGGGTATAGAATACATAAAAAATTCAGCAAACCTGGGCCTCTTTTTCACATCCTCCAACTGTCACTGCAGAAGTAGAAAAAAGTTACATAAGACTGGGGGCTTTTTTGGGGTAGTTATCTTTGTTCTATGGATTGCCATAAGCCAAACAACGTTATAACCAAGTGGGAAGCCAACTGATGATGTACCTCTCCACACTTAGGCAAAATCTACAGAATTGGATGCAGTCCAATGTGTTAACCATATCTGAAGCATTTCCAATATGGCTGAAACTGCCCAAATTTACATTCCATTAGTGGAGCTTCTAATAATCTAGGAATGTTTCCATGCCACTAATTGAGTACAAGCATTGGCCTTTTGTGCAACTTTTGTGTAATAACTTTCAAGAAACTTGTAAAAAGAAGAACACTACAGTATTTAAACATATACTCATCTTTTTCAATATTCAATATTTAAATAAAGGCCTAGTACTAAAGCTTCCCTCAAGAACTTGCTAGATTTCCAAAGCCAGCATATATCAACAGTGAGTAGACAATACTTACTTTTCACAGATGGAAAACTAAAAAACAGTAGAATTTACTCAATACCATTGATATTAATAAGTATTTATTTACCTTATTACGTTTTGAAATTTACATAGCATATTACATTCTTGAGATGCAGCATGACACAATGTAGCAATAGATGCCATCAGAGACAGGAAGACTTAGGAGCAAGTATTACTTGACACATTCTGGCTATGTGCTCCTAGGCAAGTCAATTACTTTTCACTTTCTAAGCCAACTATTATAGAGCAAGTGCTGACCTGCATAGGTAAAGGGACTTTCCTCATCACAGAGTTCCTTATACTAAAGAAATCAAATGTCTAGTGCCTATTGCCACTTCATTCTTAATAGGTGCTATAGTTAAATTCTACTCATCATACTAAAAAAATCTGGCAGCATAATACAGTGTAAAGGATACTAGATTTATACTCATAAGACCAGTTCTAGGGGACTGGAGATAAAGAAAGCTTCTCACCTCTTAGAGGAAATAATGGACTCAAGAAGCAGAATGAGATACCTTTTTTTGATATCACCATTGTGAGAATTTGTTTTAATTCTTAAATTATCTTTTCTCAATCTCTTTTCCAGGTCGGATGCTTCTCCACTGAGATATTTCAATTTTTTTTTAATTTATAAAATCTTTTAATTTTAATTTTTATTGTTTCTTGATGTCATATGGAGTCACTAGCTTCTACCTGTCTAATCCTCCTGTGCATATCTGTTACAAGAGTTTTGTGTGGGAAAAGAAAATAACTGCTTGTTAATTGAAAAAAAAATTAGAAAATGACTCTTGGGTCTTCATTTTGCCTTGTAATAGCTATGTGCTAATGAATAGATCACTTAATCTGAGTCTGGAGTTTCATCACCTATAAAATAGGGGAAATGATACTCCACCTGTACCTCCCAAGGTTATAACTGTGACTTGTAAACTAAAAGCTCTATAAAATATAAGCTACAACTGAATAATCTAACATAAACACACAACAAAAATCAGTGTGAATATTTCTGAGGACAAAATTTGTGGCAGTTAGGGTCTAATATGAAATAATTTCTTTAGTTTTTTTTGAGGGGGGTTCCAATTATATGTAAAAATAATTTTTAACATTTTAAAAAAAATTTGTGTTCCAAAGGCCCTCTCTCCCTCTTACTTTGCCCTCAAAGAAAAAGCAAGCAATTTGATAAAAGTTACACATTTACAGCCATTTGCAACACATTACCATATTAGTCTTACTGTGAAAACACACAAAAAATCTACACAAGGCAAATAAAGTAAAAAAAAATATGCTTCAATCTGCATTGCAAATCCATTTGTTCTTCCTATAGAATAGACAGCATTCATCATGTCCTTCAGAACTGTCTTACATCACTGTATTACTGAGGATATCTAAGTCATTCACAGCTGATCATCAGACAATATTAATGTTACTGTGCACTGTATTCTCCTGGTTCTGCTCACTTCGTTTTGCATCAGTTCATATAAGTCTGTCCATGTTTTTCGAAATCATCCTGCTTGTAATTTCTTACAGCACAATTGTATTTCATCACAATTATATACCACAACTTGTTCAGCCATTCCCCAATGGATAGACATACCCTCAATTTCCAAATCTTTGCCTCCACAAAAAGAGTGCTATAAATATTTTTGTACATATAGATCCCTTTTCCTTTTTCTTTGAACTCTTTGGGAAACAGAGATAGTTGTGGTATTGTTGGGTATACAGTTTTATAGTCCTTTGGGCATTGTTCCAAATTGCTTTCCAGAATGGTTGATGGATCAGTTCACAACTCAACCAACAATAAGTTTCTTAATTTTCTGACATCCCTTATAACATTCTCCTTTTCTATCATGTTAGCCAATCTGATAGGTGTAAGGTAGTATCTCAGAGTTGTTTTAATTTGCATTTCCCTCATCAATAGTAATTTAGAGCATTTTTATTACCTCCTCATAGATAGCTTTGATTTGTCTAAAAACTGCCTTTGAACATTTATTTAATTGGGGGATGACTTGCATTCTTATAAATTTGACTCAATTTTCTATATATTTGATAAATGAAGTCTTTATCAGAGAAACTTGTAAAAAAAATTCCTGTTTTCTGCTTTCTTTCTAATCTTGGCTGCAATGGTTTTCTTCCCTTATCCATAGATATGGCAGGTAAACTATTTCATACTCTGCTAATTTGCTTATGTTATCACCCTTTATGTCTATATCATGTAATCCACTCTATCTGGTTCCATTCTAGGGGTGAGTTCATTCCACTGACATTCATAGTTATGATTACTGTGTATTTCCCTCTATTTTACTTTTTACCATTGTTTCTTCTTCTTCCCCCCCCCCTCTCTTCCCCCCCCTACCCCCACTGCCCTCCTCAAAAGTATTTTGCTTCTGACCACTGCCTCCCCCAATCCACTCTCTCTTTTATGGGTCATTCCTTTCTCTTATTTCCCTACCCTCCTACTTCCCTATATGGTAAGAGAAACTTCTATATTCAACTGAGTGTGTATGTTATTCCTTCTTTGAGAAAAGTATGATGCAAGCAAGGTTCAACATTGCCTTGCCATCTTCCCTCACTGTTAATAGCTCTTTCTCACCTCTTTTCTGTGAGATAATTTACTGCTATTATATTTCTCCTGCCCACTTCTCCCAGTGCATACCTCTGGGTTTTTTGGATATCATCCTATCATAATCAACACATGCCCTCTGATTATGTATCTTCTAATAGGCCTAATTGTGATAAAGTTCTTGGGAGTAACAAGTATCACCTTCTCATGTAGGAATGTAAACAGTTTAACTTTAGTGAATCCATTATGATTTCTCTTTCCTATTTATGCTTCTGTAATGGGAATGCAAATTTGGAAGATCTTCCCTGCCCCTAGGCTAAAATGCACCTGAAGCCTGGGGAGGGAGGCTTGTTTTTCAGTTGATACTTCTTGATTGGCCAGTGAGTCAATAAGGTTGTTACATTCTCTGAGCCAGGAGAAGGCTATATAAGCCCTGATGTGTAGCTTTGTTTTGGGACTCACTTTGAGAAGTGTTCTGTGATTTGATCTGAATTCTGGGAAGCCGTTGTTGAGAGCCCCCCGGCTTTGAAACACCCAGATGTGGAAACCCAGATGTTGACTGGGTATGGATATAATGGTTGGACAGTTTGGAAAGCTGTCTACTTGATCTGTTAATGTCTTGATAATTCTGCCTGTATGCTTTGAAGTTCGGGGTGCTGACCTTTTTCCCCTGAACAAGGTAAACGATATATGTCTGACTGATTAAAGTAAGCTTGTTAACCCATTTTGAGTTGCTTTCCTTTATCAAAGCAGATCCAAGAACCTGTGGTGGCGGCAAACCCTGAGGACACTTGGGGTGCTTGCTGCTACAAAATGGCGTCACGAACAGGATCTGCAGAGTAAAAGGAAAGTATGGGGGCTGGGATAATTGATTGTTTCCCAGTTGTGGTAGCTGTGATTCTGTGGAGCCATGGAGCAGGAGAAAAGAACGGCCTGTGTGTGGACTTCGCTGAGCTGAGAGTGGGAATGGTGAGCTGCCTGCATCGGGACCTGGGCAGAAGCCAGGAGCGGCTGCTGCCTGTGGGAGGAGAAGGAGCCCAGGAGTTCGGAATTCAGCCACAGGAAAAGATAAGAACTGAGCAGCAAAGCAGGGGCACAGAATGTGTTTCCTGGCTGCATCCCACAGTTTGGGACCCTGGGGGAGGATGGACTTGTGACTATGGTGGGTGGGATGAAGTGCCTTGGATCCCCAGGGACCCCACCTTGTTGGTTTTGTTGCCCAGCCCCCTCTCTGTACTTGGAAGCAGGGGCTGGAGCTGTGTGAGGGGAAGGATACCCCTCCCCATCCCCCCAGAGAACTTTGTTTGAACTCTTGTTTTGAATTGAAGTGATAATGCTATCTATGTACTTTGTGTTTGTTTAAGGGCCAGTGGCCACTTTGGTAACTTTAGTTCTGTACTTTGAAAATGTGACCTAAGAAATGTTCAGAGCCAATTCAAAAGTAAATTGTCTTATGCTATGGGCATGAAAGATCTTGGGGCTGAATGTAATAGGAATGCAAATTTGGAAGATCTTCCCTGCCCCTAGGCTAAAATGCACCTGAAGCCTGGGGAGGGAGGCTTGTTTTTCAGTTGATACTTCTTGATTGGCCAGTGAGTCAATAAGGTTGTTACATTCTCTGAGCCAGGAGAAGGCTATATAAGCCCTGATGTGTAGCTTTGTTTTGGGACTCACTTTGAGAAGTGTTCTGTGATTTGATCTGAATTCTGGGAAGCCGTTGTTGAGAGTCCCCCGGCTTTGAAAAACCCAGATGTGGAAACCCAGATGTTGACTGGGTATGGATGTAATGGTTGGACAGTTTGGAAAGCTGTCTACTGGATCTGTTAATCTCTTGATAATTCTGTCTGTATGCTTTGAAGTTCGGGGTGCTGACCTCTTTCCCCTGAACAAGGTAAACGATATATGTCTGACTGATTAAAGTAAGCTTGTTAACCCATTTTGAGTTGCTTTCCTTTATCAAAGCAGATCCAAGAACCTGTGGTGGCGGCAAACCCTGAGGACGCTTGGGGTGCTTGCTGCTACAGCTTCTCTTGAGTCTTGTAAGTAAAACTCAAATTTTCTATTCAGCTATGGTCTTTTCATCAGGAATGCTCCATTTTTTTTCCCCTTAAGCATTATATTCAGTTTGCTAGGTAGCTGATTCTTGGTTGTAGTCCTAGCTCCATTGCCCTCTGGAATATCATATTCCAAGACCTCTGATCCTTTATTGCAGAAGCTGCTAAATCTTACGCTCTGAAGACTGTGGCTCCACAGTATATGAATTATTTCTTTCTGGCTGCTTCTGATATTTTCTTCTTGACTTGGGAGCTCTTAATTTGGTAATAATATTCCTGGAAGTTTTCACTTTGGGGTCTCTTTCCAGAGGTGAGCAGTGGATAATTTCAATTTCTATTTTGCCCTGTGGTTCTGTCATGTCAGTTTTCCTTGATAATTCTTGAAAGAAGTCTAGGCTTTTTATTTTTTTAAATCATGGCTTTATGGTACTTCAGTAATTCTTAAATTATCTTTCCTCAACCTATTTTCCAGGTCAGTTGCTTCTCCATTAAGATAATTCACATTTTACTCTATTTTTCTTTCTTTCTTTTTGCTTTTCGGAGGGGAGAAGGTAGGGAAATTGGGGTTAAATGACTTGCACAAGGTCACACAGCTAGTATGTGCTAAGTGTATGAGGTCAGATTTGAACTCAGGTCCTCCTGACTCCAGAGCTGGTGGTCTATTCACTGTGCCACCTAGCCACGCCATTTTTGTTATTTCTTGATGTCATATGGAGTCATTAGCTTCTACTTGTCCAATCCTCCTCCTTAAGAAGTTTTTTACTGCCTTGAATTTTTGTACATCTTTTTCCATTTGGCCATTTCTGCTTTTTAAGGAGTTTTCTTCAGTGGATGTTTGTGACTCTCTCACCATTTGGCCTATTCTGTTTTTCAAGGTGTAATTTTCTTCAGTATTTTTTTTTTGGTGCCTCCTTTGCCAAACTGTTGATTCTATTTTTCATGATTTTCTTCCATCATTTCATTCCTTTTTCCAATTTTTCCTTTATTTTTCTTAGTTGATTTTTAAAATCTTTTTTTGAGTTCTTCTTCTTTTTGAGCATGGCACCAATTCATATTTTTCTTTAAATGGCTGTTTTCACACTGTTGTCTTTTACCTAAGTTTGAGTTTTGATCTTCCCTGTCAGTATAGTATTTCTATGGTCAGGTTCTTTTTGTTATTGCTATTGTTTACTTGCCCTCTTCCCCAACCTATTTCTAGACTTTTATGTCAAAATTGGGCTCTGCTCCTGGGGTGGCAGCACTGTCCCAAACTTCAGTTTTCTCATGCTGGTGCTTTCAGAATTAGTTCTGGGATTTTTCTGTTCTGTAAGTTTTTATTTCTTCCAAGGTGGTATGAAGTAAGGAGAGGTATGGTCACTGCTCTCCTGCCATGTCCTCTGATCTGTGAATGACCACAAGCACTCTGTTCTACCCTGGAACTCTGTCTCTTGCTAGAGTTCCTCCTCGCCTGGGACTGTGACCCGTAAATAGTATGGTTAATTCAATGGCCCTGCTCCCAGTGACAACAAAGGATCCCCTATAATCTCCTTGTGACTCATCATTTAACCCCCTTATCATCTATGGGCTGAGAGCTCCAGAAGCTACTGCAGAAGCTAGTTGAACCCCAAGGCCTACTGCTAGCTTGTCAGACACAGCCTGTGCTGGTGCAACCTGGCCTGGAACGTGTTTCACTCTTAACCCAGTGAGAAAGACTTTTCCTACAGACAAGACCTTCTAAGCTATCGTGGGCTGGTAAATTGTTTCACTCCATCCTTTGTTGGTGCTGCTGCTATAGAATTTGGTTTGAGGCATTTTCTACACATTGTTTGGAGGGGAATTTGGGAGAGTTTAGGCAAGTCTCTCCCTTTACTCCACCCACCATCTTGGCTCTGCCCCAAAATACTTTGTTCAATAGCAATCAGAGCGGTGAAAGGAAACACAAATAAGTTCCCTCAAAGGAAGAAAGGTACACATAAGCTGAAAAGAGCACAATAAGAAGCTCTTAGATCCAAATAGATAGATGCTATTGATTTTAATCAGTAAATACTTACTAAGCACCAACTATTAAAAAACCACAAACAACACTATGTTAAGTGCTGTGGAGGAAATCAGAAGTTTATGTTATGACCCCTCATAATAATAGAATACTATAGTGCTATAAACACTATAATTTTATTAATGTACCCTAGGATCCCATGGGGGGTGGGGTAGGGGGCTCTGCGTTAATGGTATACACAAACTAGTGTGGTCCTAGGCTGCATTGATAGAAGTGCAGTGTTCAGTATCTGAGATTGCAATAGCACTATAGTCTATGTCATAAAACACTGTGTTCAGTTCTGTATGCAACATTTTAAGAAGAAAATGGACACACTGGTACATAGCCAAGAAGGTAAAGAGACCTGAAACAATGCCATATGAACACTGGTTGGAGTAAATAACACCTTTTTTTTTAAGCAAAGGTAGTCAAAAAGTTTTATCTTTTGTTTAGCCACACTTCTCATGGCTTCCTAATGGAGTAAAATTTCTCACATGCTATTCTTGCTCCCTATCAGGTACTATCGGGTATTATTTATACTCAACATTAGTGACATTCCAATATTTCACTTGACTCTTTTTGACTCCTTAAGTCTTAGATGGTGCAGATATTAGAAACTGGGCTATATGAGTCAGTTAAAGGGATTAAAAATATTTAGCTTAGAAAAGAAAATATCTAGAGTAATTGATTCTTCTATTTGAAGAACTGTCATATGGAAGAAGGATCAGACTTCTCTGCATTTCTCTAAAGGACAGAATTAAAGGTAAAGGATAAAAATCAAAAAGAGGAAGATTTCTGATAGAAAAGGGAAAGGAAAAATTCTGCAGGATCTTTAAATCTTTAAGTAGGGGATGGATTATTTTTCTTGTAAAGGTAAAAGAGGGAGCTCAATCAGTGGGTATGGGTTGGACTGATGGTCTGAGGTCCCTTTTGACTGAATAATCGCATAATTCTTCAATCTAACTGGAAAAATCAAAGGTTTGAAAAAAATTTAATATGAAAGGTTAATAATTTAAGTTATATAAGTTAAATAATATGTTGAATGTTAAAGTCATACATAAACTAAATGAATGGTACAAAAATAAGTGCTCTGATTTTAGAAATGGAAAGGTCACAATGAGTTTATAAGACTTTATGAAGAATGATTTGAGCTTAGTCCTGAAGAACACAGAAGTAGTTCTGTAATTTCCTTAGATTTATATTACAACTACATTCTTGGCATAGTACACTATAAACCATTTAATCTACTGGAAGTTTCCACAAATTGATACTTCTACATATCTATGTTGCATTAATGACAACTCAAAATCAAAACCCTAAAAATCTGCAAAATCTAAAAAGAACTTCTGATTTAAAAAAGAATTAACATTTATTGTAGTTTTACTGTTAAGAATATTTTATTACACGTTAATTGATTGAAAATTAATTGTGAATAGAGTATAAGCCCCTTCAATTCAATTAAATAGAATTTACTAAATGCCTAAGTGTATACAAAAGCACTGTGGTAGGTACTAAAGATACAAAGATAAAACAGTCTTCTTCATAGAGCTTATGTTCTAAATACGTGGGATAACAAAGGCACATAAATAACTGATATAAGCCATGAGTGGTATTAAGGAGAGAACGAAAACCTAATGGTAAATTTTAAGAGGACGTGTAACTTCTATCTGGAAGGATCATAGAAGGTTTCGTGTATGAGATGGCACCTGAGTTGAAGCTGGAACTTCAAGGAATGGAATCCATTATAGGAAGATGGACAACATGAACAAAGGCATGGAGATGAGAAAGGGCAAGATAAGAATAGGGGATGGTAAATAGTAAAAGAGATTTATGGTGTACTAAAGGGAATATGGGTTAAGGCTTGAAAGTTAAGCTGGAGTCAGAATGTGGCAGGCCTTATACGCTAGATCAAGGAGTTTGTACTTTATTCAACTATTACTGAACTCTACTATTACTATTACTATTACAGTACTCTACTGTACTTTATTCAACGACTGAAGGTTTCTGAGCAAATAAGTGAAATAAACTGACCAGGCCATCAGGATGATTATTTGTGTAGAACTGATCTACCTCATTCTTGTGGCTAAACTACATAGTGAGTGAACAGGGAAACAGTTCTTCCTAAGAAACCATTTTAGTTAATAAAAAAATATCACTCGCTTACCAGTCTTATAACAAGAGCTTCTTGTACAGACAATTCTACTTTCAAAAGCTTTCAGAACATTCTCCCAGAACAGAATGATTCCATAGAACTGGACCCACTTTTTAAGGTACAGGACACAGGCTAGAAAAATCATTAACACTGCCTAGGTTTTTGTTTTGTTTTTAAACAAAGCCCAGATGATATTAAAACACATGTGAATGGACTTCAGAAATAGTTTTTCAGAGGAAAGTAAGTCAGAAGCTATGCTGAATTGGGCAGTGAGACACAGTGGAAAGATGGCTGAATTTAGAGTTTAAAATTCTAGCTTTGTTTCTCATGTCTGATACTTAGCCAACAACTTGCCATGTAACACAGGTCTTTAACCTACTCTGAACCACAGTTGCCTCACCTATAAATGATACCTGTCTTATCTACCTTATAGCATTCTTGGAGGGAAGGTATTTAATACATCTTAAAGTGTTAAATAAATGTGAGTTATTATTAATAATACTTTGATGGGTCTGTGATTTCACTGAGGCAACTCAGCGCTGGCATGGATCAAGTACTGGGTCTGGAGTTAGGAAGACCTCTATTCAAATCCTGACACTTCCAAGCTGTGGGACCCTAGGCAAGTCACTCAACTTGTTTGCCTCAGTTATCTCAACTACAAAATGGGAATAACAATAGCACATACCTCACAGGATTGTTGTAAGGATCAAGTAAGATAAAATTTGTAAAGGATTTTACACAGTGCCCGGCACACAGTAGGTGCTATGTAAATATACTTTCCCTTCCCTTCATTGGGGCAGGTGTGCTCTCCACTGAAAGAGACTGCAACCCTATCACGTTTTCTTCTTCTGTTTCATTCTAATTCATGTCCATACATAAATCCTTCTTGAGGATCAATACAATGTAATGGAATCATTCGCTGGTTCTTTTAATATTTCAAGGGTAAAAAAAATTATAGTAGGACCACTAGTAATAATAGTACTTCCAGGTTTACAAAGTACTTTGCATACATGAACAAATTTTATACAATATGTTAGCATTAAAGATATTCTATTTTTAAAGAAATTGAGGCTCGGAAAGGCTAAATGACTTGTCTGTTGGTAAACATTAGAGACAAGATTTGAACCAAGAACTCTGATCCCAAATTCAACGTTCCTTTCACTACACTATCATGCCTCCTTGGGCTGTCCATCACTATCCTATAAAATCCTCATTATCGCTATTTGACCAGAGGGCAATGTGATAACAGTAGAAAGCCTATTGGTCATATATGGCATAAAAGGCCAACTCATAATATGTCAGGGCTCTGGTGACTTGATAGATATCCAGTTACTGTAACCACAGCAAACACACCCTGCAGACAAGATGTACTTCCTCATGGCAAAAAAAGGTATTTACCATGTCTATCTAAATTGGCCCTATGTCCTTGCTGAGCATTCTTTCCATGCTATGACTAAGTAAAAGGTCTCTTGTTAACTGTTAGATGGTCTAAGAATGTCCAATCACGAGTCTGATACAACCAAACTAGACTGAGTCAAGGCAAGGCTAAAACACACTTTCTGGTTTCAATCATAGCAAGGATGACAAAAAGGATATAATTCTGTTTTTCTAACAATATATCAGTCAATGGTCACTGGACAAAGATCAATTAGTCTATAAAATAATAGAAAATAAATAATAATATAAATAATCATTAATAACAATAAAAATATAAAGTTTATCATGTAAAAGCTATGTCATGTGCTTTTCCCCTTTCTGTCAGTCAGTTAATAAATATTTATTAAGTGCCTACTATATGCAAGATACAGTGCTAAAGGCTAAGCACTGGCTTAATGCAAAGGTAAGGTTAAAGGTAAAAGACAGTTCCTGCTCTCAATGAGTTCTGACAACAGGCAACACAACTATGAATAAACTGGAAATAATCAATAGAGAGAAGGCACTGGAATTTAGGGAGATGTTAGGAAAAACTTACTATAAAAAGTGGGGTTGTAGATGGGACTTGAAGGAGGCCAGGAGGCATAGATGAGGAAGGAAAGCCTCTCAGGCATGGGGAACAGACAGTGAAAAATGTCCAGAGTGAGGAGATATAACATATTATGAAAGGAAGCCAATGTTACTGGATAGCAGAGTACACGAGAAGATCGTAAAGTATAAGGAGAGATCTGAAAGGTGGTGGTTGGAAAGCAGGTCATGAAGCATTTTGAATAGCAAACAGAAGACTTTACATTTGAACATGGAGGTGACAGGAAAATGCTGGAGTTTATTGAAAAAGTTTATTGAATCAAATCCTGTATCCAATGTTTGCCAACTTTGTGACCATAAGACAAGTCATTTAACCTTTCTGAGCCTCAATTTCTTCTTTAAAATCAGAATAAGTATATCTTTAATGCTTACAGATCTTATCATGTATGCAAGGCACTTTGTAAATCTGAAAGTACCATTTTTACTACTATTTTGGCTACTACTAGTTTTGTTACCCTTGAAATATGAAAAGAAACAGAGGAATATTTTCATCACATACTACTGATCCTCTATAAACCTTCACTTCAGGAAGACCACTTTGACTTGTGTCAGGCAGACTAAATGCCAGACTACTGCAATAATCCAGGCATGTGGGAATGAGGGCCTGCACTAGAGTAATGGCAATATCAAAGGAGAGAAGGGGTCACAGATGAGAGATACTGTAAAGGTAGAATTAATAATGGTTGGCAAAAGACTGGATATGAGAGAGAATGACTGGTTGAGGGTGCCTAGGTAACCAGGAGGATGACATTACTCTGGCTAGTAACAGTGAAGTTAGGAAGAGGGAAAGGTTGAGGGGGAAAGAAAATAAGTTCGATTTTGGACATGTTGAGCTGAGATGTCTACTGAACATCCACTTGAAGGTGTCCAAAAAGCAGCTGAAGATGCAAGCCTGGAAGTCAGTAGGTAAGTCAGGGTTGGATATACAGATCTGAGAATCATCAACATAGATTAGTGAATCCATGGAAACTAATGAGATTACCAAGTGCCACTCAATCATACAATGAAAAGGAAAGGGGATGGAGTAATCACACAGGTCTAAAAGCGGTTTTGTATTTTGAGTTTATTTATAGTTTACTGTGATAAGAAAAATCCGTAATTGTAGGAAGATCTGTATCCTGTCCTCTCATATTGGTATATTAGGTTACTGAAACTTACTTTCAAGCCTCATTCTAGAAACAAAAAATTGCATTGTCAGCAATATTGAAACTGTCCACTGGATAAAGAGTACAGTAAAACTAATAATATTAAACATCCGGAAGAAGGATATAAGAAAAAAAATTTAAATATAGTGTCTCCCTTCAAAGATTTTACATTTTAAATGTGAAGACAGAACTCTAGTTCAAAGCCTTTAGGAAATACCTGAAAGTAACATTCAAACATCTGCTGATGAATGCTGTACAAAACTAAGTGAGTGCAGAGAAGACAATTTATTTGTGTAAATTTGTCCTGGAAAGACTTATAAAAATGTTTTACTAACATGTATTTTCAGTGCTTTTCTCATTGCAATAAAGTAGTAATAAGCAAAATCAAAATGCACAATGACTATGCCTGGCAACATACGCTTCATCCTATACCCACAAATCATCACTTTGGGACTGGACAACTGGCATATTTCATTAGTAGTTGTGTCAATGTATCAAACTGAATTCTAATGACTTTTAGTGTTGTTTTCCTTTATATTATTGTGGTCATTATGTACATTGCTCTTAGTACTGTTTACTTCATAATACATTAATTCAAACAAGTCCTCAAATTTTCTCCAAATTCCTCACATTCATCATTTGTCATTACACAGAAACAGTCCATCACGACTTATATATAACAAATTTTTATTTTCTAATCTATGGAAATCTATTGTTTCCAAGATTTGCTACTAAAAAAATACTTGTACGAATATTTTAGCCTATATGTCTTTCCTCCATCTCTGATATCTTCTGCATTTGTGTTTGATGTTGGAATAAATGGGTTAAAGGACATGACTTTGAAAATGTTACTACACTATTCTACCAAAGCTCCAAATTGTTTTCTGAATAGTTACACAATTAAAACAGCTCCGATAATAGTGGATTAGTGTGTCTGTCTTCCTACAGTCCTTCCAACATTTACTATTTCCATCTTTTATTAACTTGGTTAATCTGCTGGGCATGAGATGAAACTCTGAAATTGTTTTAATTTTCATTTCTCTTATTCTTTTACATCACTGCTGTTGGCCTGAATTTCTTCTTTTGAAGGTTAACTATATTTATTCTTTGACATTATAACCTGAGGAATTTTTCTTATATATTTATATCAGTTCTCCATATCTCCTGAATCTAAAACTTATATCCAAAATTATCTGGTGCTAAGATTTTTTTTTTTTCCTACCAAGTGATAGCTGGTCAACAAGAGTTTATGAAGTACTTCTGTGCTAGGTACCGTGCTAAGCTTTGGGGATATATAAAAAAGAAACACATTATTAGTCCTTAAGGAACTTACTTTTTTTACCTTTTTTTTTTGGAGGGCAAATGGGGTTAAGTGACTTGCTCAAAGTCACACGGCTAGTAACTGCATCAAGTGTCTGTGGCAGGATTTAAACTCAGGTCCTCCTGAGAGCCAGTGCTCTATTATTCACTGTGCCACCTAGCCGCCCCAAGGAGATTACTTTCTAATAAGGGAAACAACACATAAACAACTATGCACACACAAGATATACAAATGATAAAGGGAAGGTAATCTCATAAGGAAGGCACATGTGAGAGTTGGGGGAGCCACTATGAAAAAGCCTCTTGCAGAACATATGATTTAAACTGAGGCTTAAAGGAAGTATTCTAGGAATGGGAGACAGCCAGTATAAGAAGAAACAAAATCAGGAAGTAGAGTGTCCTATAAGAAGAACAGCAAGAAGATCAGAGTTTTTCGATCATAGAGTACACAACAGGGAATAAAGTGAAAGAAGATGGGAAAGGTAATAAGGGGCAAAAGGTATAAAGGGCTTCAAAAGGCAACAGAAGGTTTAGGGGTTAGTCCTAGAAGTGAGAGGGAGTCACTTAAGTTTCTTGACTAGAAGAGTGACGTGGGTCAGACCTTCACTTTAATTTCCCTTTGGTAGCTGAGCATAAAACTGACTAGAGTGGGAAGAGACTCATCTTATTCTAATTACACCAATTTTGTTTGAGCAAAAGTATTTTTATTTTATATAATCAAAACCATCTATTTTTTTGGGGGGATCTTCTCTATCCTTTCTTTCATTACACACTTGCCCCCAAATCATATATCTATATGATATATATATATATATATATCATATATATAAGGTACATAACTCCTCCATTCAACTTTAGTTTTTTTTTTTAGAGGTTGTAATGTTTTACATTATATTAATTGAGCTTACATTGAAATACAGTGTGTGGTAGTACCTCTTGTTCTTAAGCAATTTAGTCTAATTTTTTCTTAAAAGATATTGAGACTTGGGGTGGCTAGGTGGCACAGTGAATAGAGCACTGGCCCTGGAGTCAGGGTTCAAATCCTGCCTCAGACACCAGCCATGTGACTTTGGGCAAGTCACTTAACCCCAACTGCCCTCCCAAAAGTTTAAAAAAAAAGATGCTGAGACCAATCTTTTTTTTTTTTTCTGAAACTGGAACATAATATACAGTTGACATTTTTCATGGTGTAATTAAAAAGCTGCTGGTCCCAAAAGGACTGAGGCACATGCCTGTTCTTTTTTTTTTTTTTACTTTGTCAAATGCTTTATTGACTTCTAGTTTGCATCATTCATTTCCGCCAGATTTTGAGTTACACATGGTCTCCCCGTTTTTCCCCTACCTACCACCCCAAAAATAGCGATCCCACTGGATATCCTCTCCTGCAATCTGCTCTCTCTCATATCTTCCTCCATACCCCCTCCAATTTTCCAGCATGGTATGGCGGATCTCTATGCCCCAGTGCCTGTATATCTTATTTCCCAGTTACATGTAAAATAATATTAATAATAGTATATACATATATTTAAACATTTGATTTTAAAACTTTGAAGTCCAGATTGATTCCATTCCTCCCTTGTCAACCACCCTTACTGGAAAGATGAGCAATTCAATATAGGTTGTACATGTTTAGCTATGCAAAACATTTCCATACTGGATATACTGTAAAAGACTAACTATATATCCCTCCATCCTATCCCACCACACACTTGTTCTATCTCTACTTTGATCCTGTCCCTTTTCAAAAGTGGATGCTTCCAATTTCCTTCCCCCCCAGCCTGCCCTACCTTCCATCATGCCTTCTCTCATCCTCTTGCCCCATATTCTCCTATAGGGTGAGATACCCTATTTAGTGTATATGTCATTCCCTCACTGAGTCAAATTCAATGAGAATAAGGTTGACCCATTCCCTTTTGCCTTCCTGTTCTTCCCCTCCATTGTAACCATTTTCCTTTGCCTCTTCTGTATGAGACAGTTTACCCCATTCTGTCTCTCCCGATTTCCTCTCATTATATTCCTCTCTCATGTCTTATTTTCACCTTTTAAGTATCATCCTTCTTATTAAATTGGTCCTGTGCTCTCTATCAATGTATACCTGTAGACA
Source organism: Petaurus breviceps papuanus (assembly GCF_028583685.1). Lineage (NCBI taxonomy): Eukaryota > Metazoa > Chordata > Mammalia > Diprotodontia > Petauridae > Petaurus > Petaurus breviceps. Next base: position 935,473 of record NW_027185890.1, read on the forward strand.
TATATACACACACTCACATATGTATTCATATATGCATATAACATCCTATACATATATGTATACATATAAATATATACACACACACACATACACATTTCTATTCCCTTCAACTACTCTCATACTGAGAAAAGTTTCTTAAGTTACAATTATCATTTTTCCATGTAGGAATATAAATAGTTCAACCTTGATAAGTTCCTTATGATTTCTTTTCCCTGTTTACCTTCTCATGCTTCTCTTGCTTCTTTTATCTGAATGTCAAATTTTCTATTCAACTCTGGTTTTTTCAGCAAGAATGCTTGAAAGTCCTCTTTTCATTGAATAACCATATTTTCCCCTGAAACATGATACTCAAGTTTTGCTGGGTAGGTGATTCTTGGTTTTAATCCCACCTCCATTGCCCTCCGGAATGTCATATTCCAAGCCCTTCGATCCCTCAGTGTAGAAGCTGCCAGATCCCGTGTTATCCTAATTGTATTTCTACAATATTCAAATTGTTTCTTCCTGGATGCTTATAATATTATCTCCTTGATCTGGGAAATTTGGGACCTGGCTATAATATTCCTAGGAGTTTTCTTTTGGGGATCCATTTCAGGGGGTGATCAGTGGATTCTTTCAACCTCTATTTTGCCCTCTGGTTCTCAAACATCAGGGCAGTTTACCTTGAGAATTTCTTGGAGGATGATTTCTAGGTTCTTTCTTTGATCATGGCTTTCTGGTAGTCCAATAATTTTTAAATTATCTCTCCTGAATCTATTTTCAGGTCAGTGGTTTTACCAATGAGATATTTCACATTGCCTTCTATTTTTTCATTTGGTTGGATATGTTTCATAGTATCCTGATTTCTCATAAAGTCACTAGCTTCCATTTTCTCCGATCTAATTCTGAAGGAATAATTCTCTTCAATGAGCTTTTGAGATTCTTTTTTCCATCTGGCAAATTTGGCTTTTTAAGGCATTCTTCTCCTCATTGCCTTTTTGAGCCTCTTTTGCCATTTGAGTTAGTCTATTTTTAAGGTGTTATTTTCTTCAGTCAGGTTGTTGACTCTCATTTCATTATTTTCTTGCATTGTTCTCATTTCTCTTCCCAATTTTTCCTCCACTTCTCTTATTTGCTTTTCAAAATCTTTCTTAAGATCCTCTATGGCCTGTAAGCAGGTCATATTTTTCATGGGAGCTTTTGGTGCAGGAGCTCTGACTTCACTGTCTTCCTTCTGTTCCATGCTTTGATCCTTTTTCTCCCTAAAATAGGAGTGTAAAGTAGGATTGCTCTGCTTGCTGTGCAACCCTCGTTTGCTCATGTTGCCACTCAATTACTTGACCTTTGAGGTCTCTTCCACAGTAAGACTCCGCTACCAGACAGGGGAGCTTTGTCCCAGTTACTGGGGTATGCGCAGCTGCAGAAGCTGTCAGTTGGGTGCCCTCTCTGAGGCTCTACATGCTCTGGAAAGTTGGTCACACACCCCAGGACCTCCACCCCAGACTACAATCCAGATTCAAGCAGGTTAAAGCAAGAACAATTACCCCTCAAACTGGTTGCTCAGTCCCCCTTCAATCTGCAAGCCAGGAGCTGAAGCTTCCATGTGGCAGCAGCTGTATGACCACGGCGCCTAAGCGGCTTCTCCCTCCAGGGGGTAAATGAACTCCCAAACTACAGGATCCACACTGCAGTGACCTCTCAATTTGTATTTAGCAAGTATGTGTTGATAAGTCTGGAAACCGCCACAGTGGCTAGTGATCTGAAGTCCCTCCAGCTGGCTGCTGGTTGTGGCTGCCCTGAGGCTAAAACCTAGGACTCCGGCAGGGCTGGGCTTGGCTCCCAGAGCTCCGTGCTGGCTGCTTCCTGCTGGCCTGCCTTCAGTGGGAGGTTAGCTTCTCTGTCCTTTTGTGGGTTCTGTAGCTCCAACGTTTGTCTAGAGTCATTTTTTACATGAATTAGAGGAGGCAGAAGCTGGAGTCGCGCAGAAGTCCTGTTCTACTCTGCCATCTTGATTCTGCCCCAGACCAATCTTAAGACTTCATTGGCTTGCGGGGTATGAGATCTAAAGAAAACCAGACTGCTGGTATTACCTCCTGGTCACAAGAACAAAATAGCCACGAAGAGCTCCAGGCAGTTCTCTTCTATGGTTGGTTGGCAGATCATAATGCACAACTTGGTCAAAGGAGTATCACTGAACTGAATCAACTCAAGGTATCCTCAATGCTTAATCCTTGTTGAATATCATTCTCCTAATACAAGCAGGTAATTCTCCTTCTGTTAATGGCTGTAAGTATCTCATTTTGGTCCAATATTGCACCTAAACAACCTAGGAAATAATAAGTGTAAGGCTCAACCCAGAAGGGATTATAAGAAGTTGATGTAAACCTAATCAGAAGTGAGTCTTCAGTAGGGTTCTGAAGAAGAGAACATGGCAGAAACATGGAGAACAGAGAGCAATTTATTAAAAACTCATGTAGGGCAGGGTAGAAACAGGACCTCTGCACAGCTCCAGCTCCCACCACCTCCAATCCATGTAAAAGGGGACTGAAAAAACTTTGGAGTTACAGAACCCACAAAATGACATAGAGAAGCTAACTTCTTGCTGAGGACAGCCCAGCAGGCTAGCAGGAATCAGCCAGTGCAGCGCTCTGGAAGCCCAGCCCAGCCCCAAGCCAAGGTTTTAGCCCCAGGGCAGGCCTGACCAGCCACTGGCTGGAGGGACTTCAGATCACCAGCACCTGTGGAGGTCCAGAATTATCAACATATAGATGCTAAGGATAAAGTCAGAGGTCAGCGCAGTGGGGACTTTGGAACCCAGTAGCTGGAAGTACGTCAGCTTTTGGCCCAGGGGTGAGAAGCCACTGAGGGCTGCAGTGCAGCTGCCACCACATGGCAGCTTTAGCTCCTGGCCTACAGAGTATAGGGGGACCAAGCGACCAGTCTTAGGGGCAATCCCCCTTGCTTTAACCTGCTTGGATCTGGATTGTGGTCTAGGGTGGAGGTCCTGGGGCGTGTGACCAGCTGGACAGAGCCCGTGGAAGCTTCAGAGAGGGCACCCAATAAACACCTCCAGCAGCTGAGAAAACCTCAGCGTTTGGAACGAAGCTCCCCTGTCTGGTGGCAGAGTTCTACTGTGGCAAAAAGCCCAGGGGTCAAGTGACTGAGTGGCGATGTTACCAGGCAAAGGAGGCAAAGCAAACAGAAGAATACAACAACTGACTCCTATTTGGGGGACAAAAAGGATCAAAGCATGGAAGACAGTGAAATAAGAACTCCTGCACCAAAAACTTCCAAGATAAACACGAGCTGGTTAAGAAGCAGAAAAGAGAAGTGGAGGAAAAATTGGGAAGAGAAATGAGAATGATGCAAGAAAATTATGAAATGAGTCAACAGCCTGACTGAGGAAAATTATACCTTAAAAAATAGACTAACTCAAATGGCAAAAGAGGCTCAAAAAGGCAATGAGGAGAATGCCTTAAAGAGCTGAATTTGCCAGATGGAAAAAGAATCTCAAAAGCTCACTGAGGAGAAACATTCCTTCAGAATTAGATTAGAGCAAATGGAAGCTAATGACTTATGAGAAATCAAGATGCTATTAAACAGATTCAAACAAATGAAAGAATAGAAGGCAATGTGAAATATCTCATTGGAAAAACCACTGACCTGAAAATAGATCCAGGAGAGAATTTAAAAATTATTGGACTACCAGAAAGTTATGATCAAAGAAAGAACCTAGAAATCATCCTCCAAGAAATTCTCAAGGTAAACTACCCTGATGTTTGAGAACCAGAGACCAAAATAGAGGTTGAAAGAATCTACTGATCACCTCCTGAAAAAGATCCCAAAAAGAAAACTCCCAGGAATATTATAGCCAGGTTCCAAAATTCCCAGATCAAGGAGAGAATATTACAGGCAGCCAGGAAGAAACCATTTGAATATTGTGGAAGCACAATCAGGATAACTCAGGATCTGGCAGCTTCTACACTGAGGGATCTAAGGGCTTGGAATAAGATATTCTGGAGGGCAAAGGAGCTGGGATAAAAACCAAGAATCACCAACCCAGCAAAACTGAGTATCATGTTTCAGGGGAAAATATGGTCATTCAGTGGAATAGAGGACTTTCATGCATTCTTGATGAAAAAACCATAGTTGAATAGAAAATCTGACATTCAGATAAAAGAAGCAAGAGAAGCATGAGAAGGTAAACAGAGAAAAAGAAATCATAAGGAACTTATCAAAGTTGAACTATTAACATTCCTACATGAAAAAATGATAATTGTAACATGAAACTTTTCTCAGTATGAGAATAGTTGAAGGGAATAGAAATATATCTATATATTATATATATGTTATATATAATATATATCATATACATTATATATGTCTATATTGGAGGGTATATGGACGTAGGAATACATATGTGAATATGTGTATATGTGTTTACAGGTATACATAGATAGAGGGCACAGGACCCATTGAATAGGAAGGGATGATACTTAAAAGGTGAAATTAAGAGGTGAGAGAGGAATATAATGAGAGGAGATGGAGAGAGACAGAAAGGGGTAAACTATCTCATATAGAAGAGGCAAGGGAAAATTGTTACAATGGAGGGGAAGAACAGGAAGCAAAAGGGAATGGGTCAACCTCATTCTCATTGAATTTGGCTCAGGAAGGGAATGACATACACACTAAATAGGGTATCACCCTACAGGAGAGTAGGGGGGGAAGGGGATGAGAGCGGGCATGATGGAAGGGAGGGCAGGCTTGGGGAGAGGGAAGTTGGAAGCACCCACTTTTGAAAAGGGACGGGATCAAAGTAGAGAACAGAACAAGTGGGAGGTAGGATAGGAGGGAGGGAAATATAGTCAGTCTTTTACAATGTATCTACTATGTTAATGTTTTGCATTAGCTACACATGTACAACCTATACTGAATTGCTTTTCTTCCCAGTAAGGGTGGGTGACAAGGAGGAAGGGAATGAATCTGGAATTCAAAGTTTTAAAATCAAATGTTTAAATATATATATATATATAATTAATACTATTTTACATGTAATTGGGAAATAAGATATACAGGCACTGGGGCACAGAGATCCACCATGCCCTACTGGCAAAGTCGAAAGGGATATGGAAGAAGATATGGGAGAGAGCAGACTGGAGGAGGCGATATCCTGTGGAACTGCTATTTTGGGGCGGTGGGTAGGGGAAAAACAGGGAGAAGATCTGTAACTCAAAATCTGGCAGAAATAAATGATGTAAATCAGAAGTTAATAAAGCATTTTTAAAATTAAAAAAAAACTAATGCAGAAGATTGAAAAAAAATTTGAATTCATGGCTCTCTTTAATTCTATTAAATTAGCTAGTTTAGTTTAAGAACCAGTGCAACCAGAGCCCAAGAGTTAAATCAAAGCATCAAGTATATTAAAGACTTACTTGAGGTAGCATGGTATAGCAGAAGTATTTCTGGATGTGAAATCCTAAGAAGTAGGAACAAATCATGGCTCTGAAGAAATACTGCTACCTATTATCTATATAATGTTCACTGTCTAGTACAATAAAAATCCCTAATTACTGATGGACGGATACAAACCCTATAACACCGAGACCAACATTTCACTGTTCTTTTATGTGAGGCTCAATATTCACTCGTTGACTATATATCACCAATGTTTGTCCATATGCCTAATAACTAATACCTGAGAACAGACTAAAATATCCGGTAACAGCAATGGTAGAATCAGATAGTAACTTCTGCTACCTTCCTTTCTTCTCTTCAGATCAATCAGGCTATAGCTTCCTAGATACGTGAGTATAAAAAGCAAAAGGAAGAGAGTAGCAAAGGAAAAAGGAGGGATACAGAAAGGAAAAGCGGGAGAGAAAAATGAGATTGAGAAGAAAAGGAAGAGAATGGAAGATATGTTTTAATAATTATTTATATATATTCTTGTCATTCTATTTACTTTTCTGGGTATCACTACACAGAAGTCTTTTCAAAAACCTTTGAAGCCATTATATTTAGCATTAGTTTAGGTGAATTTTGGAAGCCCAAATACATAAATCTTGTCAGCACCTACTAGAGGGACAGCAGCTAAACCAAGACCCAACAGTTGCTAAGGACTGGAAAGGCTTCAGTTCTCCACAAATTTTCTTTCAAAACATACAGAATTATTTGTTACAAAAGACCTAGTGTTTTATCAATTAAAATGTAACTGAAAAGTATAGAAAATTAGTGCTCTGTCTCTGCTGCCCAGAATGCTCTCCCTCCCTACACTGACTTCATAAAATCCCTAGCTTCCTGAAAGACTAAACTCAAACATCACTTGCAATAGGCCTTTCCCTATGCCACTAGTCTCTCCTACTCACCAGTTCCTACAGCTTCTAAGGTTACTTTCCATCTATCCTGTACATACTTGTCTATGTATATGATGTCTTCCCAATTAGATTGTAAGCTACCGGAGGGAAGAGACTATTTTTGGCTTCTTTTTAACACTAGTGCTTAGCACAAGGTAAACAACTAATATTTGTTGATTGACTGATTGTGGTACAGTAGAAGGAACACTGGTTAAAGAGTCAAACGACAGGGGCGGCTAGGTGGTATAGTGAATACAGCACCGGCCATGGAGTCAGGAGGACCTGAGTTCAAATCTGACCTCAGACACTTAACACAAAACCAGTCATGTGACCTTGGGCAAGTGACAACCCCAATTTGCCCTACCTTCTCCCCCCAAAAAAAGCAAAAAAAAAAAAAAGAGTCAAAGGACCTGAGTTCATTTCACAACTATCACTAACATCTGGGTGTCTTTGGGCAAGACACATGCTTTTCTAAACACTTAGGGACCTTTCCATCTAAATCCATGATCCTATAGGTCTTCCTATCTTTTCTTCATGTGAGTTCCTTCATCATACTGGTCTCTCCCCTCTTTGCTGCTTTGTTTCTGTCATTTATTTTAACATATACATACATATACACACATATTTTAACACAAGGGTTAAATTAGATAATCTTCAATGCTTTTTTTCTCACCACAACATATCCTATAATATATATTTTAAGTCAATAAAGCTGTGATAATGCATTCTTAATTACCAAGAGGGTCCACAGTGGCAACTTCTTAAAACATGCTTCACCTTAAAATGAAAGTTCAACATACAAAGAATTATCTGGCCTCTACCTTTTGAAAATCAAAACTCCTACATAATAATATGTAAGGAATTTTAAATATTGAAAGCAAATGTAAAGTATTATACAGAATTTCCATACACAGCAGGTAGTAAAGCAAGAAAAGAAATGACACAGTTACTCATTCTCCTTAAAAGAGACAGACAATAAAGAACTGTTATACAGAGTTAGAGTACCACAGGTCTATGCATTAAATACGTTGTGGCTATTAACAATTTAAACCTTCACTGTATTTGGCTAATTGGTACACAGGACTTTTAAGCTTTCAACAGATAAAACATTCCAGTTCAGTTCTCCAGCAGTGTCATTTGTTCATGTATTCCAAGCAAGAACAAAGGGAAAAATACTGCTTTAATTGTTTAAGTACCACTGATAAAAGAGATGGATGAATACTTTAGGGGAAAGATCTTTTGTTCCTTTTTTATTTTAATACAGGGGAATAATTCTCTATTTTAAGTGCCAAAGGTTCTTGGTTTTGCACTAAAGGTAAAATCTTATTTTCTTTTTCTAGTTTTAGCAGTTATACTGTAAAATTTATGTATAGATGTTTATGTACATTCATAGATAAAATGTATTAATTTCTTTATTTGCTTTTTAGGCATTAAGTCTGTAGATACCTCATTTTATACAGTTTGGAGAGGCAAATGAATGCATTTTAATTAGTACTTTCTGAGAAAGTGTGGTAATGAGAAATATCTTTTCTCATAATTGCTGTCTAGAAAAAAGTAAAATATATAAATTAAAATTTACTTTTATAAAGGTAATTTAAATAGTGTACATTAATTATAAATGCTATATCTGCTTTAAAAATAAATTTAAACATTAAATGATGATGGTAGAAACATTACTACCATTTAAATAATTTGTTAATTTTGATTTATGTAAGCTGATCAATGATTTTAAAAGTGAGACTCATTTATAAAACGGGTATTTAAGAAAAAGTTTCAATTTATTAACTTATATACATGCTAATTATGCAAATCAGTTTCTCTAACAGAAGAAAATAATTAGAAGTAGTTTTTTAAAACAATTTTACCTAATGACCATTACTGATAGTAATAAAACTCATACCTCTCACCCTATCCAATAATTTGGCAAAAAGGTTTTTTTTTTTTAAATCTAGTTTTACCAGAATCTTCTTTTCCTTATTTAGAAATAATTTGATAATTGATCATAAACTGATAAATCTGAAAATGCCAAATAGCGATGCCTAAGTCTTAAAGAATAATTCTTCTGTTCTATATTGTTCTTGTCCCAAGGAATTATCCCTCCCTAGTGCACTGAGTTAAAGCCAGGGCTCTAAGGTTTCACTCACCTTTTTTCAACAGATAACATATGGTATAAAAAACTACCAGATTTAAAATGATCATTTTAGTCCAAATTTTTACCACAAACTTAATTTTACATTGAATATTACTTTTTCTTCCATTTGTACTCTCTCTTTTCTGACCATACACATATCTGCAGACTGAAAAAATCTCAGGAATATCTTTTTCTATATTAAATAAAAGTTTTTAAGGAAAAAAAAAAACGCATGCTAAACTGCCACCATAGTAAGGCTCTCCAAGGCTGCTATTCTTTGATGTAAAATGAAATACTACTTAGTGAATAAAACATAAAAAACTCCTGTCTCCCCTTCAAAGAGACATATCCTTTGACCCAGTGCTCCAGACTAAAGCCTTGACATTTTTGCACAAGAATGCTGCATGAGGAAAGTCCAGACAAAACAGACACTTGAGATGCGAGGAGGCATAAGCCCAATCACAGCAGACACTCCCCCTTCCAATAATCTACCAGAGATAGCGCTACCATACACCAAAAGAAAACTGACCCTACAAAAAAATCCAATAGTCAAAGCAAATTTAAGCCATTAAAACTGGTCTATAATCTTTTCCCACCTCTTTAAAACCTATTATTCAAATTTGTGTACTTTTAAAAATTGGTTAACTTTGTTAAGATCTGCTATATTCAAAATCAAAAGCAACATAAGCATACTTATGCAGGAAATAAACAATTTTGCTATTTTTGAAAGTTTGTTAAAAATCAGTCACTTTCATAAAAGCTTTCAGAGGTATAAGACAAGCATTTCTTTATTAGAACTATTAGAGAAAAACTTTTAGGATGTTAGATAACTTGTTGCCTGCAGACATTCTTCTGAAAAGCACTATTACTACCTAGTGAGTTGAGTTACTTCTGTTATTTCCTTAATCTAACAGCAATTACTTCTAAAAATGCAAGAAGCAAAGTCTAAAGTGAGGCATTAATTCAATTAAAAAGGACCTGCCATGAAACAAAGTACAACTAATTAGTAACAATACAACTGGGAATGACATTTCATATCTATCTACAAAAAACACTTTTAAGAAGGGTCACATTGATTAGAATAAGTCACAAATTTAACAACATAATGGAATATAAAATGACACCTTCTCCCTCCCCCAAGTTTTAAAATTAAAAAAAAAAGGAAATTGATACTAAAAACAAGAAAACATCGGGCTGTTTTAAGTAAAATTTTTTTGTTAAAACTACATGTATAAAACTAGGTCTGCATTACTCTACATCTACAGATGCTTTTTAAGAATTTAAATGAGTGGTGCTTACTATCATTACGACAATTACATGGGAACCACACAAAAGGACAAACAGCTGGAAACCTGTATACCCTATATAAATACAGGTATTTAGAAAGAATACCAACAAAATGAAATTTTAAATTTAAATTTAAAATTTAAGTTTAAATTTAAAATTAAGTGATATGCTAAGAATAAATTAATGATGTGCTATTTTGTTAACTCATTAAAAGTAAAATGGCAGACAATATTTAATAAAATACACCTATTTTAAAATTTCCCTTGTAATAAAAGTCTGATTTCAGTGGCAAGTAAATATAAAGCAAATGTGGCAACAGAAGAAACAAGGTATTTTAAAAGAACTAATTTAAGACTGCTGAAAATCATAAACACACACCTTTGTGTCTAACTCATCTACAAAAACATCAAAAAAAATACTACAAGTATATGTCATACAGTCAAAGTGAATGTAAAAAATAGTAAGCAAGATCACTAGATTTAGGTAGTCATTAAAAGTGCTAGAAGAAAGGAGATGGGGCACGGAAGACACAAAGCACAGTTACCCTCTTAATAAAAGTACAAAGGCAAAGAGAGGCACCCGTCTCTCTTCCATATTCTGAGGGCCCCCCACAACAAAGGCTAAGGGCCAGAGAAATAATAATTCATATGCTTTCTTTAATACCCTTGAGAAGTACTACATATATTTGTATGGGCTACAAAATAAATTTTACAACTAGGATCCCAGATAAGTTTAAAAAAGACTTTATAATCTTGATAACACAAAGACTTTGCATGTTTTTCTTGTTGTAGGCTTATGATCTGAAGAACAAAGTGAGGAAGAATCATACCTAAATATATCTAAAGTGTGGGAACAAAAGTCTGGCAAAGGGGTCATTAATACAAGTGAATGTTTCCTGAGGACTGATGTTTTATGCATGCTAGGTACCTATACTTTTAAAAAGCCAGAAAATAAACTGTCATCAAATATCTCATATACAATAAGTAAAAAAACTCCCTTAAAAAAAGAACCCTGCCTTTTGTTGAGGAGAAAAACAATGCCCTACTATTAAGCACCAGTCTTCTTCCTTTGAGGCAAGAGAAGAAATATCATTCTATCCTGCTAAGTTTTCTGACTAGTTTCCAGCTTCTTAGAGGAAGAGGAAAAATATCATTCCACCCAGAACCAGTCTCTGGCCTTTGGGGCAAGGGGAAAAAATGCTATTCCTTAAAGATGAGTTTCCTGCCTCCTGCTGGAAAAGGAGAAGCATCATTCCTCTCATCCTCTCAGGAAAGAGGAGAAAAGTCATTTTATAGTCTCCAAACTGGTCAAGAAAGCATTTCAGATAAAATCATGAAACTGTGATGACTACAAATTTATGTTACACAAGTTCAACTGGGCCCTCACTGTTACAAGGCAATCATTTTACACCTCCCTAATTCACAGTTCCACTAAACATATTGGCTCTTCCAAACCTTTTTATTCCTCCAGACCTCCAGGGGCTCCTTCCTCAATCCCTCTCAGCTAAGAATCTTGCTTGATATTTTATTAAAAGTATTAAGGACATTAGCCAAGGGCTCTCTCTTCTCCTATCCTCACCTCACATCATCCAGATGTCTTCTACCACTATCTTTTACCCTATCTCACATAATGAAATTGTCCTTTTCTTTGCCCAATGTACAAGCGATCCCATTTCATAGTCTTCTCCAGCAGTCTGCCTTGTCATCTGCACTCTAATATCCAATCTTTCCCTGTATACTGGTTGCTTCTTTACCCTCTAAAAACATGCCCATGTATGTCTCACTATCCTCAAAAAAAATCTCTCTTGATCCATCCATCCTTGCTAGCTATCATCCCATATCTTCTGCCTTTTGTGGCTAAACTCCTTGAGAAGGCTGTCTACAATTGATTCCTCCATTTTATTCTCTTCCTCTCACTCTCTTAACTTTATTCAGTCTGTATTCTGAGCTCTTGCCACATCTAATGGCCTTTCTTCAGTCATATATCTTGGTCTCTCTGCAGCTTTTGACATTGTCAATCACTCTCTTCTCCTTCATACTCTTTTTTTCCAGTTTTTTTTTTTTTCCTGGTAAAACTCTCTCCTGGGTTCTCCTCCCACTTACATGACCACCTTTCTCAGTATCCTCTGCTGGATCTACATCCAGGTAAGGCCTGTTAACCACTGCTGTTCTACAGGGCTCTGCTCTGGATCCTCTTCTCTTCTCCCTCAATACTACTTAATGTGGTGATTTCATCAGCTCTAAGGAATTCAATTATCATCCTCTAGAAGCTGATGATTCTCAAATCTACTGGGGAAGCTAGGTGGTACTGTGGACAGAGCACCAGGCCTGGAATCAGTAAACCTCATTTTCCTGAGCTCAAATCCAGCATTCAATATTTACCAGCTATGTGACCCTAGGGACAAGTCATTTTTAACCCAGTCTGCCTCAGTTTCTGCATCTGTCCAAAAAGAACAGTAACTTACTTTGAGAGGTGATAGGTCTTCCCCTCCATAAGGAGGATTCATTTTGTAGATATGTAAGCAGAGCCTGGACAATCACCTGTCAAGTATATATTTTTTTCTCATTATTTACACTTGACAGTCACTGAGATTCTTTCCAACTCTCAGGTTTTGAAATTCTGCGAATAACTTTGTTATTGAACCATAGGATTTAGAACTAGAAAGGCTTGTAAGGAATATGTAGTCCAAGGATTCTTATTAGCATGGTACATGTGAACTTGTATTTTTAAAAAATTAATAATTATTTCAATATAATGAATTTCCTTTGTAATCGTATGTATTTTCTGCATCCAAAAACATTTTTCCTAGAAGGTTTTTTAAGCTTTGATACTGTCAAAGAGGTACAAGGCAGAAAAAAGGTTACGAACTCCTGTCCTAGTACAATGCCATCATTTCACAGATGGGAAAATAATATCGATAATGTAAAATACTTATATTTATTAACCTGAACTGGCATAAGGCTAAAAACCAAATAGAAACATAAAAACAGGGGCGGCTAGGTGGCACAGTGAATAGAGCACTGGCCCTGGAGTCAGGAGGACCTGAGTTCAAATATGGCCTCAGACACTTGACACAATTACTAGCTGTGTGACTTCAGGCAAGTCACTTAACCCCAACTGCCCTCCAAAAAGCAAAAAGCAAAAAAAAAGAAACATAAAAATAAAATTCAAATCAATTTCAAGTCATATTTTAGACAGAAAGGTCTGACAGCTATTTAGGATTTGTATTCAGGAAACAAGAATTGCTATGAAATAATGACTTCTCCAAAAAATAAGAAAAAAATTTTCTCTCACAGAAGGCCATTGACTAGGAAGATGAAAAAGTTTAAAGCCTTTTTTGAGTCTCAGAAAGCAGATAAAACATATTGTATACAACACATATTCAATAAATTTATTTGCTGAATTTAATCTAATTTATATTCATAACACTTGTGAAATGGGAGAAATAGTACAATCCCAAAGTTTATAAACTAAGTATAGCAAATTCAACCTTTATACCCAGGGATACAAGAACATTACAGACCAAACCACAACTGGCACTCACCCCTAAAGGTCTTAAATTAGGAGTAATTCTAAGGCCAACTCAAAACCTACATCTGACTACTGAATAGTCACTGTTTTTATATAAAATTAACATGGGATCATAATCTACATAAAATTAAAACCACATTTTAGTCTATATCTATATACATATAATTTTAATTCATTAGTTTTAAATTTGTTTAAACTAATAAAATCAAGCACATAGAACTGAACTTGAACTACAATTTACAGAAGACTTAAGACATAATATACCAAGCACAAGATCCTAAGTGTTTATTATTTAAATGTTCAATATTATGCTTCAGGAACTTTAATATGTGTGAATGTACACTTCTGGCATTCTGCTTTAAATATTTTAGGTACCTTTTCCTGCCCAAAAGTGAGTAATGTAAGGCTGAAGAACAAACAGAAGGGGAGTAATCAAGAAACATATCCATGTATTCTATGATAGTAATTCAAAAATACAATAAAAAGCAGGTTTATGCTGACACGTTTTCACCAGAAGTCTTGGAAGCTTCACAAAAATTATGCCATTGTAGAATATAAGCATAAATATCAGGTTGCAACTAAAGTAACGGACCACACATTGAAAAATTTTATAAGCGATTGTTGCCAAAATTCTAATCTGCTACTGATTAAAAGAAGAATGTTGTGCATTTGTTTCTAGTTGTAATCTAACCTTCATGCATATGCAGAAATGAGGTATGTAACAATAACTTTGCATGGTTCTTTAAATTTTATTTCTTTAGCAAAAAGAAAAACCTAATACGTTTGATTTTTTTAAAGTATTGTTAAATATACTGCAATTTCATTAAAAGGGAGTATAAACTAGGGAATTAAAACATAGTACATTTATAAAACAAAAACAAAATCAACTACTTGTTGCAACTTAACCACAACATGATACACTATGGCACTATGATCCAAGCCTTTCACAATTGCGTATTTGTTGCTTAATATTTGTGTGTATGACTACATATGGTGCTTTAATACACAGATTATCTTCTTGTGGTCTACTAATGTTTCTGTTTAAAGCACAGTACAAATCTGGAAGTTAAAATTTATATTTCTTTTCTCAAGGAACACAGAATACCATCCTGAATGCCTATTGTGCAGAAATAACCTGAAGGCAGAATCATCAGTATGTTGTAAAAAACCCTTACCAATTTTTCATCAACTGTGATGAGCTGCGTGTCTTGAGCTTGGTCCTTTGCCAGCCACCATGTGGAAGTGCTCAGTGACCTGCAGTGTAAGACTTGAAGTTAAAAAATGATTCATGCAACGAGAAAATAGAGGCAGACAAATCTTACATAAACAAGTTACTTTAACAATATCCGTCTTGTAAAAAAAAAATGAAAGAGGGAGAGATGAGGGCACAAAAATCCTTTTCCTCCCCAATTAGTTCTGTCTGCTGAGTTTTTGGCAGGCTCCCACTTAACAGTTCACAACAGGCTGAACTTTATGTCAGCCTACAGGCTCTGTGTCACACAGAGAGACTGCCAGTGGCAAAGACTGTACTGCTCTATGTGAATGTACAGTAGCTAGTTTGTCACGAATAGACAGAAAATACAAAGCTGAAGCAACTATTCTGGAACTCTGATCTCTAAATGATGGCATCAGAAGGAAAAAATCTTAAGTATATTCTTAATAGTGCAAAGTACAATTGTATAGTTTAATAATGGGATATTAAAACTGAAAAACTTTCATCATAATTAAAAAGCAAAGAAATCCAAGTAGGTATGACCTTCATAATTATTTTAATTTAAGAATTAGTTTAACAACTTTGGTTCAAAA
This sequence comes from Petaurus breviceps papuanus, assembly GCF_028583685.1. NCBI lineage: Eukaryota > Metazoa > Chordata > Mammalia > Diprotodontia > Petauridae > Petaurus > Petaurus breviceps. Next base: position 950,554 of record NW_027185890.1, read on the forward strand.
ATTCAGCTGTTAAAAATTCAGAAACAGAAGATTTACTAACAAATGGAATTGATTTAAGAACGTGTATTCTTCAAAGAAGAACCATTATAATATAATTTCTAACTCTGAACAAATGATACACTTATAAAATGTTAAATATTAGCTCCTTATCAACTGCTGCCAATGGGTAAGGGAAATTTTTCAGTATTTTTAAAAAATACAGTTTTTTTTAAAAAATCTAGCTCCTTTATATTTGGATTATTCTTCAAAAAGAAGTTCTTAAAACTCTGACTGCCTATTTCAAGTACACTACAGTTTCTATTAGTGAAGTGCTGTGAATATTTGGCTAGTGACAGTTCATTTCTAACACCATTTCCCAGACCCTCTTAATTCTAGTGCCTTCCCTCTCTTACTTATTTATGCTGTATGTTATTTGCTTATTTATAATTCTTAATTGTTGTTTCCTCCACGAGACTGGAAACTCTTGTGAGAGCAAGACTTTTTTTGCTCTTTTTGGTATACCCAGCTTTTAGCACAATGCTTGACACACAGTAGGTACTTAATCAATGTTTATGCACTGACTGATAACTCTTCACAATTCCCAAAATTAGCCAATAATTTCCTTTCAGAAAACAAAATTACTATATGTATATAAAGTTACCGCAGGTATATAAAATTACCATTTAAGATGTCAAACAAATCATTCAATAAATTTATACCAGAAAACATTATTTATATACACATGTATATACACACACATAATTATTTGTAATATTATAAGAGATGTTAGACAGTATTAGACACTGTCTAAAATTCAACTTTCAATAAATATATGACCTATTTTAAAGAAATTCATGTTACAAAAATATAAATTCAGATGTGATTACTGATAATGCAAAATAACTGTTTCACTTACAAATAGATGTAAAAAAATTTGAAGGTGATTTTGTCTCAAATTAGGATGGTGCAATTTAGCAATGTTACCTAAGATTTCATCATTAAATATCCAACATTAAAACTATCACATTAGACAAGTTACAAACTAGACCTGAATTTTCTTTTATCTGTATATATGAAGACGACAAATCCCATGACCAATGTAGTCTCTTTTATTTCTAAAATCCTATTTCTAAAATCTAATATAGGAAGTAGCTCTCATTTTGGAAGATTTCCTGCTTAAATATTTACACACATACAAATTTTATGGATAACCTAAAAGTCTAACATATGCTACATTGTGAATTAAACTAATTTTTAAAATAACGTCTTCAGTATAAGTAAAGGCATAAGAAAACTAAAATATCATTTACTCATGGAAGTAGGAGACATCTAATTATCCACAGGCCCCCCCCCCCAATTTGTTAGCAGAGATTCATCAATCAGAATTTTAGAGGTGGAAGCAGCTTCAGCATCCATATAAATATAGCCCATAACAGAAAAAGAATCCTTTTTTACAACAAAGCCTGGAACTGGGCAGCCAAATGTTAATGAAGACCTCCAGTGAGGGAGAACTAAGGTAGCATATTTCTATTTCAGAGAAACTCTTAATTGTTAGCAATTAGAAATTTATTCTGAGTTTCCCTGTTTGCAACTTCTACCCATTGCTCTTAATTCTGTCCTCTGGTATCAAGAAAAAACAAGATTAATCCCTCTCACATGTGAAAGTCTTCAAATATTATTAGAACATAAAATATTAAAGCGAGACAGAACCACAGAATACAAAATGTCAGAGTTGGAAGGCAATGAAGAGAAAAGCAACCAGAAATCAAGAAAAGGTATTTTAAACAAGTGTGTATAGGTTAGGGATAGGGTTAGAGCTGGGGTTTCAAGGCCTAATGAGGAAGAAGCTCCTACCAAGGCAAGGAGAAACCTTCTTAGAAACTTTAAATCTTAGAGATACTTAGATACTGAGGTAAAGAGACTTGCCCAAAGTTAGTAAGTCAGTATGTGGCAGAGGTGGGACTAAATCCCAGGTCTTTTAAACCACAATGCCAGCTCTTTTTATTCATTCTGCTATACTGTCTCTCAACTGAATGTATAAATTAATAAAACTGGTTTAATTAAGTAATGATGGAGGCACAAAATTTAGAATAGAGAGGAAGTTAAAATATTAGTAAGTTTAAATTTTGAAAGAATTCAACTAAAAACTTAAATTAATCAACATAAATTTTTGTAAAACATAATGGATCAAAATCTGTACTCTTCAGGACTATTAAATATAATCATTTTGGACTCCACAAATGATGAATTAGATTTAAACCATCAGGAAGAAACAATTTAAATGAATTCTACAAAAGAATAGGGTTCCCTCCCCCCGCCCCCTGACAAAACATTTAAAGTATTTATCCATTTAATGCAGTGTTCCATTTTGGAAATGGTATTTCCTATAAACACAGATTTATACTATTTCTTAGCTACACAGGAAACTGAACCTTGAGCTGGTTATTTTATTTTAAAAGTTAGATACTTTTTAGGTCTCATTCTATTTTCCTGTGATTAGATAATTTTGAAAGCACTGGAAGTTGAAATACCTCCAGTTTGGGGACATTAATTCATTCATTAGCTTGGCCAACGAAGGAACCCACCTAGGAAATTCTAAGTGCAGCAACTCCTCCTACCAATGCACACTGGCAACTCATTTGTTACTTGCAGTCTTAGCTGCTAGGGGCACTGAAAGATTGTGACTAATCCAAGGTCACACAGTTTGGATGTGGAAGAAACATGACACATTGAATTTAAGATAGCTATAGGACATTCAGTTAAAGATATGCAATAGGCAGTGATTCAAGAATGAAAACCAGGAGATAGGTTAGTACTGGATAAATAAATCTGAGAACCACAATCCTTGGGAGCTGCTGAGATCACCAAATGAAATATTTTACAGAGAGGACAGGAGGCCCAGATAATAGTCTTAAAAGACACCCATGGGTAGCACATTAGAAGAAGAGGTCAGATAGGAAAAGGAGAACCAGGAATGAGCCGTTTCTTAAAAATCTAAAGAAAAGAGAGTATGAAGGAAGAGAGGGTGATCAACAGTGCCAAAGTCTGCAGAAGGTACAAAAAGAACAAAGACAGATTAACAGGTCTTTAGATTTGCCAGTTAAGAGATCATTAGCAATTTTGGAGAGAGTACTTTTAGCTGAAGGATGAGGCTAGAAATGGGATTGCAAGAGAGTAAGAAAAGAATGGGAGTAAAAGAAGAAGAGGCAAGGATTTCAGATGGTCTTCTTAAGTAGTTTAACCACAACAGTGCAGAGAGACATAGGAAACTAGTTAATGGGATGGGTCAAATGAGGGAGCCATTGGGATGTTTTTAGGGAGTACGTAAGCAGCCAGCATACAGGAAAGAATGAAGATTAGTGAAAGAGTGGAGATGATAGGAGGGGGACCATCTGTTGAAGAAGATGAGATGGAATAGCATCACTTAGTAATTGTAAAAAGGCATGCCTTGGCAATGAGAAGGGTCACCTCTTCAAAGTGAGACAGGGATGAAGAAGGAATAGAGTGGGAAAGGCATTTGAGTAATGTAAGATAAGGAGGAGAAAAGAAGCTCTCAGCAAATAGCCTCAAAAATTTCTCAGTTATTTTTGGCTTTTTTTTTTTCCCAGAGAGCTGTAGTTCTCAGCTGAGAGGGTGGGGAAAGGAAGAGCTATGATAGGTTTAGCAAGGAATGAAATGATTTAGAAAAGCCACTGTGGTAAGCGGAATAGAGAATCAATTAGAGAGGTATAAAAGGATTGCCTTGCTGAATCGAGGCCCCAGTTAAGATGATGTAATATAAATCTGTAAAGGAATCAGTCAGCATTGTTTTGTGATTATCTCCAGCTTCATTCAGTAATACATTCAGGAGCAAAGGCTGTAGAGAGTAGGAGAGATGCAAGGCCATGGCTTGGCAGGGGAAGTCAGTAATAGAAATGGCTGATGACTCCAGAGCAAAGAATAGTGCAGAGCTGACCTGGATAAACAAAGGATCAAGATGGAGTAGAAAGGAAAGTGTAGCCAGTGCAAAGGTGATCTCCTGGGAAAGAACTAGGGTGAAAGGATTAGAGGTCACAGTAAGGATGAAGAGTAGGACTAGGGGGTTACAAGACAAAGGGAAAAAATGAGATGATACAAGATTATGATGAGATAAAAAAATATAAGAGTTTAAGAACATGAAGTAGAATACTTGTGGATGATGTTCAAGGGTATGATTCTCTGGGTAGATAAGATGGGGTAGGAAAATAGGTTATGGAAAATTACTAAACTAAGGAACTGGGAGAATGGGTTACAATATTTTCCAATGATGAGTGGTATACAAGAAGTATACAAAGCCAGTATTAAAAATTTTGTAAAAGTGGAAAAGGAAGTAAGTAGGTCATGTAGCAGGAATAAAAAGGAGGTCTTTAAAAATGAGGATAAGGGGTCTCAGTGAAGAGCACTTACATGGTAGAAAAAAATATAAGTAATGAGAGACAGGGAATATACAGTGGGTTTAATCTGGAAAGAAGCTATTCATAAGTACACCATTTCCTCTGAGAAAGTATACTTCCATGGAAAACATGATACCTCAAGAGAAGGGAAACTGACAGGTAAATTGAAACGAAAATGGCCATGGGGAGGATGGAGTGGGGGCATATGATTTAGGACATGAGAAGTGTCCCTTTATTTTATCTTTGTATCACCTAGCAAAATGCCTTTTCCATGGAGTTAAAACCAGGCAGGGCAGCACATGCAAAGTGGAGTGATCTAAGAGCACACACATCCCTTCCACATTGCAACTTTCTCCATTGTAGTTCTGATATATCATAGGTCAGAATAAAAAAATTAAATAGGAATTTCTTGGGAGTTTTGAGGAAACTGCAGAAAACATGCAAATGCCAGCAGACAACAGAAAAAGAAACTCAGAAATGCATAAAATGAAAGACATAGTTATTGTATAATATAACACATTTTATCATTTAATATTAAAATAACTCAGACTTTTTCTCTGGTATGAAAGGAGGGTCAAAAAATTTTATACAGATTTTCCAGACTGCAGGGACCCTGTATTCCTAACCCTGATGTGAAAGGAATATCTGTAGTTTCTACCTTCTATAAAGGATGACATTGGGAGGAATTTGGAATTTAGCGTTTGTAACATCCATTGTGGGCACTGGGAAACTAAACAGATTCCAGAGGAACAGAATATGTTTGCCTTGTTGAAGTGAGGATCCAGCTGAGATAAGATACCATAAATTAGTATGTAGTCCAGTCAGCAGAGTTTCATGATGTCCTTCAGTTCTATTCAGCAGCATGTGGGCTTCATAAGACATGAATAGCAATATGATAAAAAGGCAAGGAGATTAAAGGTGACAGTCAAAACAGAGAAGGAAGAAAGGAAAGTTCATTCAATGCAGAAGTGATAATCTGCACTAGAACTGAAAGGTAAAAGGAAATGGAAGGTCACAATAAGAATGAAGTAAAAGGAGAAAGAGACTGAATGGCATGAAGAAATATGGCATGAGAAGATATTTTAGATATTTTTAGATAATTAGATAAAGGAATTTCAAAGTTCATGAACATGGGACACTTCTGGGACTTCTGGTCATGTGAACAAAAAGATGGAAGACTAGACATTCCTCTTTAACTTCTCCAAAACAGAAATCATGTACCAAAGATAAAGCAACTTCAGCTATCTCCATAATCTAGGACACCTAGAATCAAAAAACGTTTAAAAAAAAAAGTGAAATGGTATTCACTGATGCTGGACTTACTTAGCATCTCCCTTTACTCCTATGACACAATCATCAAGGCTATAATAGCAGACCCAAGGACCCAAAACACTGGCTTGCAATAAATTCCAATCCTACCCTTCCCCCCATCCTTTTCCGGTGCTCTGTGGAGACCCTGGCTCCAGGCTACAGAAGTTTGCTCAGGCAACAAAAACCAGCCAGTGCTATGACAGTCCCTCTGGAACAAAAGCTGGCTGGAGGTCATGACATACAGTCAGTGCTACAGCAGACAACCCTATAACATCAGTGCTGCAAAGCTCTGAATTGCCAGTGCTAGGCCAGAGAACTGAAGAACAGAGGGAATGGAATAAGATACCAGGATAGGACTCCTACCCCAGGAAGCACTGTATAGCACTCCACTGAGTCTGAGGAAAAAAAGCATAGCACTCAGCTGGAATCAGTTCTGTCCACCTGAAATTCACTTGGAAACAGAAAACTAGGCCAATGAAACATATATTGCCCAGCATGGAAAAAAGTAGAGATGTTTGGAGATCTGGCCACCAAGAAAAGCACCATCAGAGGGGAAAGAATAAGAAAGAGAATAACAGAGGAATTTGGGGTTGTAAGGAACTATAATTATTAAAGGTATCAGGAAGAAGAAAACTCAAAAGATCTTGCACATAAGCAATAAATCAACAGGGAAAACATTAAAAATGGGAGGAAATATGGTCTCCAGGGCTAGTAAGTGAGTTTAGGCATCTATTGATAAATACTGAAAAATAAAGGAAAATGATCCAACATTTGATGAGACTGAGGATCCTATGGAATTTGAGAAAAACATGGAACTATAATATACTGTTCCTAAGAGGTAAAAAGAATGAGAAAAATGAGAGCAAAATTTATGGCCTACATAGATTGCAATAATAATAAACAGAACAGAAAAACTGGAATTTGCGATGACAAGTCTCACCAAAGAAACAAAAGAGAGAACAATAGGTTGGGGATGGAAATAAAAATTAAGGGAAATCTGGAAAAACAGAGCAAAAAAATAATGACATTAAAAGATTTTCCCTATGCAAGCAAGGCATACCCACCTTGAAGACAGGATGCAAAGAGACAATTAAGACTATTAAGTCTCTCAGAAGAACATAACAGGACAAAAACCCTTAACACTATAACACAGAAAAAAAAGAATTGTTCGGAACTTCTGAACATAGAAAATGTTTAGAAAACTTTCCCAGAAAAATCTCAAGGCTGAAAACTCCAAGATCCATAGTAGTTGATTTTAACAATTCAATTCAGAAACATGTTTTACACACTCTCAAGAGAAAGATTTATGAATATAAAGGAAGGGAAATTCAAATAATGCAGGGCAACTCTACACCTACTAGAAAATGAAAAAAAAGAATGAAACTTTTACAAAAAACTGACCGCGCACTAGGGCACAGAGATATTAAAAACAAATGTAAAAAGACAAAAACAGTTAATACATCCTTTATGGATCATAAGGCAATAAAAATAGAAACTGACTTAGGGACCACAAACAAATGATACAGATCCAAATGGAGACTTAACTATGAAATTCTAAATAATAATGAGTTAAAGAACAAATTATAGGAAGACAACTATGTAAAAGAAAATTGTAACAATAATATACCAAAATTTCCAAGATACAACTAAAGTAGTCATCAGGAAAAATGAAAAATGGGTATTGAACTTAACTATGAAATTCTAAATAATGATGTGTGGATGATGATCAAGGGTATGATTCATTAACACAACAGTAAAGCAGAAGATCAATGGGCTGAACATGTATTTAAAAAAATGAGAAAATCAACCAATAAAACCAAAATAAGCCAACAGGATCAACATTGAGTAACATTTGGAGAGCATGAATCTCTTTTTTTTTATGGAGGGGGAAGGCAAGGCAATTGGGGTTAAGTAACTTGCCCAAGGTCACACAGCTACTAAGTGTCTGAGGCTGCATTTGAACTCAGGTCCTTGTGACTCCAGAGCCAGTATTCTATTCACTGCGCTACCTAGCTGCCCCTGGACAACATGAATCTCAAAGGAAGAGAGATTGTTTAATGAAAGTATGTTGACGGTGAATTGGGAAGATAATTTTTTTTTTTAAAGTGGGAAGGAAAGAGGTCTTACTGCATCAGTTCATCAGAACTATTTGATTAATTGGTACTCATTAGAAGACAGAGGTCAGCCGGGGGAAAAATGCACAACCTACAGTACCCCCCAAAAAAGTACACAATATACAGTAGCAAACAAGTAATAGCATAATCTTAGATCAATGCAAAGATCTCAACTACTGTAATAAGCTATAATGCCAAGCAAAGGCAACTTCCCAAGGTTCAAAATACCAGCATAGGTGCTCTCCATTTTATCCAGTGAAAAAATAAGAAGAGGGAAGATCAAAATATGACATCATTCAAAATACAGCATTTACTAAGTGTAATTCAATAATCTCCAAGTACTACCTGATTTAATCAAGTACTACCCCACCCCTGGACATTACATTCATTTAATCCATCACAAAGCCCCTGTTCTCAAATGGAGATTAGTTTCCAATCTTAAGTAAAGTACATTCATTTGTTCAATCACAGAGTACAAAAAGGTCAAAAGTTCCCCACCCTTGGATCACAATTGAATCTACCCCAGAGTTACAACAAGCTTAAGCACAGCATTTAATACCCAAATGGAGGTCTTTTCTTCATCTTGACCTGAGGCAAGTTCTCAGCAATCTTTGTTCCTGGGGAGACAAAGCTTAGCAAGGCCACAAGATACATTGCCAGTCTCCTCATTAATTCATTCTCTGACTGCAGAACAGTCCTAGGACCCCTGAAAACATTAGCAAAACCCTCTTCCAGGATTTCTGTAAACATACAACAAGAAAATCCTTCTTCAGGGCTTTGGAACCAACAGCAAGGTTCCAAAAATTCTGCAACAACAGCACTGTCCTTCACCAGTGTACAGTATTCACTCTCTGCAGAACAGTCTCAGTAGCTCTGAACCAACAGCAAGGTTCCTAACTTCTGCAACAACAGCACTGTCTTTCACCAGTGGACAAATCTGGCAAAACAACATCAAAACAGACAGACAAACTACCAGCATAACAACCATGTCTCCTCAGTCCTTGGCAGCTCTGGGTGGCAGCTGTCAAAAGTCCTGGGCAATTCAAAGTGGCCCTCAGCAATCCTCTAAGTCTCTCTCTGCCTCCAAAGGTGCTGCTTCCAAAAAGTTCTTCTGCCTCTCTCTTTTCATGTGTTTCTCTAAATTTACGTCACCAGCTCCTCCCAGTTCAGCCCTCTCTTTTCACATCAACAAGTCCATTCCAAAAGTGGGATTAACAAGCTCTGGGTTTTAACACAATCAAACCAAAAACCAAGCCAATACAGGGGGATCTTTAAATTCCATTACTATTACATAAGCTTATTGACAAAAAATAAGAAATATCTGAAATCAGTCTGGCAGAAATTAGGCACATGCTAACATCTCAAAACACAATATGAGCTTCAAATGGATACATGAAAGCTAGAAAAGGTTATACCATAAATGAACTAGAGAAGTAAGGATTATAACACTTTCAACAGTATGGATAGAGAAAAAGTTCATGACCAAACAAATGACAGAGAGTCTCTCAGAAAATAAAATGCAAAATTCTGATCACATAAAATACGGTTTTGTACAAACCAATCCAAATGCAGCACAAATTAGAAGAGAGGGAGCCAAGAGGGCAGAGAGAGAAGTATTAAAGTCTAACACTCCCCCTCCCCCCATCTCTTTGACAAAGATCTAGAGAATAAACCCAACTGAATTTTGATTGGGAAAACCAAGAAATCACTGTGAGTCATTTTTTTTTTTTTTCCAGCTCAGGGTGGCTTAGGTAGACAGAGAATTCTGTATACAATATGGTCAGGGTCTGGACAGAAAAGGCGGTTGGGGGGGGGGGGTCCAACACACAGGGACTGACAGAGAGCTGAGACCAGTCATGGTCTCATACCTATCCACCCAGTGCTGGGTAACAGATTCAAGGAAGAGAGGAGGCATTGTAAACTTCTGCCCTAGGAACAAGTTCTGGAAAGGAAATGATATCAGTGTGCCTTTGATTCTGGAGTAGAGCACAGCATCACAGACAAAAGGAGTGCTGGCAGTCCAAATACTTTGAACTCACATCTTACAGCAGGATAATAGTGACTGAGTCATCATCAATCTGCTGAAACTCCCAACCAGACACAAGCCTGGGTCAGGAACTTGTAGATGTCAGATCAGGAGGGCACTGAACAGACCTCCTACCACTTCAGAAGCACTGAAAGCATATGGGACCCTAGTCAGAGCTGTGGAAGCAGCAGAAGGGCACAGGAGGACAAAAGTTCAGGCCAGAAATGATGCCCCTTCTTCCTTTTCCCCAACAGAAGTGTGGCAGGCCCAGTATAAACATAAAGTTCAAAATCAAGAAATAGGCTGGAAGGCTGCGATGGGAATGAAAATTTAAGATCTTCCCTGTCCCTAGGCCCTTTGAGAGGCTTAAGTGCACCTGGAGCCTGTGGTGGGAGATTTCTTTTTCAGGAGATACTTTGTGATTGGGCAGTGGGTCAAGAGGGTTGCTACATTCTCTGAACCAGGAGAAGGCTATAAAACCCTGAAGGGAGGCTTTGTTTTGGGGCTCACTTTGAGAAGTGTTGTGTGATTTGACCAGAGGAGACTCTGGGCAGCCGTTGAGAGCCCTCTGGCTTTGAAAACCCAGATGTTGATGCTTCCCTCTCTGGTATGTGACTACGTATGGATATATGTAATGGTCAGACAACTGGAGGCCTGTCTGCTTGAAATGTTTCTCTGTCTTGTTGTAAATTCTGCTTGTAACTTCTATCAATATACTCTGAAGTTCGGGGTGCTAACATTTTCCTCTGAACTAGGGTAAATCATATATGTGATTGATTAAAGCAAGCTTGTTAACCCATTTTGAGTTGCCTTCCTTTAGAAAAGCAGATCTAGGAATCTGTGTTGGCAGCCACCCTGGGGATGTAGGGGTATTTGCTGCAACAAAGGCAAATGAAGAAAGAACCTGACCACATAAAGAACTATTATGGTGAAAGGGAAACTGAATATTCAAAGAAAAGAATGACTCAAAAATATTTACAAGCAAAGCCTCAAAGAAAAATGTAGCTGGAACACAAGTCCAATAAGAGTTACAAGAAGAGTCAAAGAAGTAGCTAAAACAAAAAAACAACTGAGCAAAAAAAATGGGAAAAGAGGCAAGGCAAGGGAAGAAAGATATGAAAAAAAAGAATTAAAAGCTTGGAAAGAGGTATAAAACTTTATAGAAGAAAATAACTTTGAAAATTAGAACTAGAGGGGCGGCCAGGTAGCACAGTGAGTAAGAGCACCGGCTCCAGTGTCGGGATGACCTGGATCAAATCCGGGCTCAGATACTCAGCACCACACCCAGAAATAATAACTGGCCGTGTAACCTTGAGCAAGTTACTTAACCCCAATTGCTTTTAAAAAAAAAAATTAGAACTAGCAAAATGAAAGATGATGACTCCATGTGAAATCAAGATATAATAAAAGTCAAAAGTTAAAAAAAATTAGAATATGTGAAGTATCTCATAGGAAAAACAAATGACCTAGAAAAAAGATAGAGAAGAGATAATTTAAGAATCACTGAACTACCCAAAAGCCATAAGCAACAACAAAAAAATACAACTTAGATGTCATATTCCAAGAACTCAGACATTTTAGAACCAGAGTGCAAAGTAAAAACTGAAAGAATCTAGCAGTCACCTCCTGAAAGAAATTCCAAAATGAAAACTTCCAGGAATATTATAGTCCAAATCCAAAATTTCCAGGTAAAGGAAAAAAATTTGTAAGCCATCAGAAAAAATTAAAGTATCAAGGAGCCACAATCAGGACCACACAAGACACAGCAGTAATTACTAAAAATAAGTGGAGAACTTCCAATGATGTTCTAGAAGGCAAAACATCTAGGCCAGGGGTGGGGAACCTTTGGCCTCCAGGCCACATGTGGCCCTCTAGGTCCTCAACTGCAGCCTTCTGACTGAATCCAAACCTCACAGAACAAATCCCCTTAATAAAAGAATTTGTTCTGTAAAACCTGGACTCAGTCAAAAGGCCATACCCAAGGGCCTAGAAGGCCATATGTGGCCACAGATTCCCCACCCCTGATAGGCTTACAATCAAGAACAATCTACCCAGCAAAAAAAATTAGAATCCTATGGGGGGAGGGGAGGGATGTACATTTAACAAAACAGAGGACTTTCTAGCATTCCAGATGAAATCATAAGGGACTAAACAAGGTTAAAGTTACATTTTTATATGAAAAGATGATTATCATCACCAGAGGTCATAGAGAGAGTAATTTTGTTGTGTTTGTATGATCTGAAAAGAATAACACACTGGGAGAAGACTTAGCATGATGCTAAAAAAAAACTTAGACATACAACAATGCCTGGCAAACAGTAGGCACTTAATAAATCTTTGCTGATTGAACTAAAAGAGAGAAGGGAAAGGAAGAACAGAGAAAGATACTGCACATAAATAGGGGCTTATTCAACAAGAAGGGGGCAACTGTGAGGGAAAGGATGACATTTAAATTTCATTCTTATCTGAAATGGTTAGGGGGGGAAGAAAAAACACACAGCTGGATATAAGAACACATTTCATTCAATAAGGAAAGAGGAAGGAAAGGAATTAAGGGGAAAAGGGGAAATAAGAGGAAGGGTAGATTAAGGAATTAATCACAAACAAAAGTCGGAAGCAAAACTCTTTTTTTTTTTAAAGCAATTGGGGTTAAGTAACTTGCTCAAGGTTACATGGCCAGTTATAGAAGCAAAACTCTTAAAGAGGGAGCAGAGAGAAAAGTGAGAATAAGTAAAAGGGAATATATCAATGGAAGAAAATACAGAACAATGAGAACTGTATATGTGAATAGAATGAAGACAGCTCTAAAACAGAAGACAGTAGAATGTATCAGAAACCAAAATCCAATGAATGATACAGTTGTTGGCTTTGGTTTTGGTTTTTTTTTTTACAAGAAACACGCTTGAAACACAAAGATAACATAAAAGCTAAAATAAAAGGAGGGAGCAGAAGTAAAAAAGGCAGGGGCAGCAATAATGATCTCAGATAAAAGCAAAACCAGTCCTAATTAAAAAAGATAAGAAAGAAAATTACATCTCGTTAAAAGGAAACAATAAACAATTAACTAATATCAGCAATAAATTTGTGTACCAAAGATATCACATCTAAATTCTTTTTTTTTTTTTTTTGCCTTTTGGAGGGCAATTGGGGTTAAGTAACTTAGCACAAGGTTACAAGGCTAGTTTTTGTGTGTGTGGGGGTGTTAAGTGTCTGAGGCCAGAATGGAACTCAGGTCCTCCTGACTCTACTCACTGCGCCACCTAGCCGACCCAATGTAAATTCTTATGTGAAGAGTAAAATGAATTACAGCAAGAATTAAGAGAGTAAAACTATAATAGTGAAGAGGGAGGCATTGCCTCAAGTTATTCCTCTCAGAACTATATAAATCAAATTAAAAAAAAAAAAGAAACAAGTTAAGGACCTGAATAAAAATTTAGAAAAGTTAGATATGATAGAGAATAAACAGAAAGGATCATTCATGACATGATCAGGAAAATTGATTATGTATTTCAGTGTAAAAAACCTCACAAACAGATGCAGAAAAACAGAAAAATTGAGCATTTTTTACTGACCATAATGCAATAAAAATTTATGTTCAATAAAAAGGGCCTTGACACAAGTCAAAAATTAATTGGAAACTAACATAATCCTAAAAAATGTAGATAAAAGAACAAATTATGAAAATAAACAATAATTTCATTAAAAATAACATCAATGAGACAACACACCAAAATTTGTAGGATATAGCCAAAACAGTGATCAGGGAAAAATTCTTATCTCTAAAACTGTTCATCAATAAAAGAGATAATGATAATTCAAATCAATGAATTGGACATACAACTAAGAAAATTAGAAAACTAACATATTAAAACCTCCCAATTAAACACCAAAATAGAAATCCTGACAATCAAAAAATTAACAAAATTTTTAAAAACTAAACAAACACTGAATAAAAAACTAAGAATGCTTTTTAGAAAAAAACTCAACAAAACAGATAAGCTACTAGCTAATTTTATTAAGAAAAAGAAAAAAAATAAATTTACAAGTATAAAAAAGTAAGAAAGATGAATTCACAACCAATGAAGATGAAACAAAAGCAATTTTTAGGAAGTTTATTTCTGAATCATATGCCAGTAAAATTGACAAGCTAAACGAAATAGATGAATATTTAGAAATAAACTTCCTGGTTGCTAGAAAGGGAACTAGAATATTTAAATTACCCTGTTTTAGAAAAAGAAATTGAACAAGTCATAAATGAACTTCTAAGAAATCCCACCAGATGGATGTACAAGAGAATTCTAGCAAGTATTTAAAGAATGATTAATTTAAATAACAGATAAACTGTTTTTTAAAAAATAAGTAAAGAAGAAATCCTAACATTTCTTCTGAGACACAAATATTGTCTACACACACACACACACTAAGGAGTTAAAACAGAAAAAGAAAATGACAAAATAATTTCTCTAATGAACACTGTTGCAAAAAATTGTAAATGAAATATTAGAAAGGAGACTATAGCAATATATCACAAAAATCAGATACACTATGATCAAATTGGATATATACCAGGAATGCAAGATGGGTTAAGTATTAGGAAACTATCAGCATATTTGATCATATTAATAATAAAACTAGCAAAAATAATGACTATCTGAAAGTATACAGAAAAAGCTTCTTATAAAATACAATTACTATTCCTGTTAAAAATGCTAGAAAGAAAAAAAAATAAGTGTAATTTTCCTTTAAATGATAAGTAGTATCTATCTAAAACCAAGAGCAAACATAATCTGTAATGGGGATAAGTTAGAAGTTCTTCCAGTAAGATCCAGGGTGAAGCAGGGGCATCTATCATAACCATTACTATTCAACATTATTCTAAAAATGCTAGCCACAGCAATAAGACAATAAAAAGAAACTATAGAAAGAAGCATAAGCAAAAAAATAAAACTATCACTTTTTTCAGATCATCTGATGGTTTACTTGGGAACTCTAGAAAGTTAGCTAAATAACTAATCAAAACAATTAACAACTTCTACAAAGCTGCTGGGTATAAAATAAATCCACACAAATCATCCCCATTTCTGTATGTTACCATTAAAATTTAGCAGGAAGAGAAAGAGAATCTGTTTTAAATAATTACAGACAACATAAAATATTTAGTGGCCTACCTTACAAGGCACATGCTATATGAACAAAATTACAAAACACTTTTCACAGAGACTAATCTAAAAAACTGGAGAAATATTAATGGCTCATGGGTAGGGAGAGCTAACATAACAAAAATGACTACGCTGCATAAATTAATTTACTAATTTAGTGCCATACCAATCAACCAACCAAAATTTACCTTATAAAGCCAGAAAAATTAATAACAAAATTCATCTGGAGGAACAAAAGGTCAAGAATATCAAGAGAATCAATGGGGGAAAAATGAGAAAGAAGGAAGGGGGCCTGACTAGATCTCAAACTATATTACAAAGCTGTAATCATCAAACATTCTGGCATTGGGTAAGAGATGGAGAGGTTGATCAGTAGAACTGATTTGGCACAAATATACAGAAGCAATATACACACAATATACAGAAGCAAATGAGCATAGTTATTAGGGCAAAAGCTCACTATTGTGTGCACCGCAAAAACTGTGTGCAACAGAAATCCTTACCCAAATAATACTCAGAGGTTTCTCAAGGTGGGAAGCAGAAAAAAAAAAAATGGTTTATTATGATCTTGACAAAGGGCCACCCTCCTGACAAATGGTCAGAGAGGAGAAGCAATTTACAAAATGAAATGGCGAAGTTATAAAGCCCTAGCGGAATTCTTTCCCACTCCCTTTCTTCCAATGGCCAGAAGTCAAGCGCACATTTTCTTCCATTGGCTAGAAGTCAGGTACACAATCTAAGCATGGCAATCTACCTCAAGTACAGGAACATGGAAACAGTAGACCACCTAATGTACATTTGAGAACGCACTTCTGTCCTTATTTGGCATCTGATGCTGAGGTATCACTGAGGAGAGGGGTGATTCCCTACCACTCTGAGTTTTGAGTCCTTGTAAATCATGTGATTTCTGGTGAAGGGGAACTTGGGCCTGTTTCCCATGAAAAGCCTTACAAGATTTTTAGAGTATAGTCTGAGAAGTTTTCACTTCTTTCACTCACTATTCAACAAAAACTGAGGGAAAAATGGGAAAGCAGTCTGGTAGAAACTAGATAAAGGCCAACATCTCTCACCGTATACCAAATAAGCTCAAAATAGGAACATGATTTAAAGAGTGACAATAAGCAAATTAGTGGAATGTGGAACAAATTACCTCTCAGAATTTAGAGGAAAAGTTCATTATCAAATAAAAGATAATTTCACAGATGATAAAATGAATAATTTTGGTTACATAGAATTAAGAAAAGTTTTTGCACAAACCAATGAATAATTTTGGTTACATAGAATTAAAAAAGTTTTTGCACAAACCAAAGCAACTAAAATTAGAAATAAAATGGGAAACTGAGAATAAAATCTTTGCTTTAAGTTCCTCTAGCAAAGATATCATTTTAAATTACATAGGAAATTGAGCAAAATTTACAATAGGAGCCATTCCCCAATTGAAAAATAGTTAAGGGAGATGAATAGGCAGTTTTTAGAAGAAATGAAAGCTATCAAAGCAACATGAAGAAATGTTTTAAATCACTAATAATTAGAGAAATACAAATCAAAAGAACTCTGAGGTACCACCTCACATCCATCATATTAGGTTTAGATGACCAAAAAAAAAGGAAATGACAAAAGCTAGAAGGACTGCGGGAAAACAGGTTTATTAAAGTACTATTTGTAGAACTGTGGACTTGCTCAATCATTCTGGAAAACAATTTGGAACTCCAAAACAATTAAAAATGCACAAACACTTGGACCCAGCCATACCACTACTACCTCAAAACCCATCAGTATCAAACAAAGAAAGAGGAAAAGGACCCATATGCATACAAATATTTATAACAGCTCTTTTTGTGGTGGCAGCCCATCAACTGGGGAATGGCTGAATAAATTGTGGTAGGTGAATGTGAAGGAATACTATAACTATTAGATATATAGATAGATTAGATAAATAGACATACAGGTACTACAGTTATCCCTTCCACATTGCAAATTTTCCCATAGTAGTTTCAATACATCACGGACGGGGGGCGGCCAGGTAGCACAGCGAGTAAGAGCACCAGCTCCAGTGTTGAGCAGACCTGGAGATCGAAGACCTGGAGATCAAATCCCGGGCTCAGACACTTAGCACCCACCCAGAAACACCTGGCCGTGTAACCTTGAGCAAGTTACTTAACCCCGATTGCTTTAAAAAAAAAAAAAAATATATATATATATATATATATATATATATATATATATATATATCACAGACGGGCATAAAAAATTAAATGGGAATTTTAGGGGAGTTTTATAAAAGCCACAGATGACACTTGAAGGTCAGCAGGTGCCACAGAGCTTAATACCAAATACTTAACCCAAATTTTAGAATAAGGTATTTAAACACCACATAAAAGAAAAAAACTCAGACTTCTTCTCTGGTACTAAGGGAGAATTTTATGCAGATTTTCCAGATTACGAAAGCACAGGGGCCCTAACCTCTAGATTTAAAAAGGATAACTATATTGTGCTGTGAGAAATTGGGGGGGAGGGGAAGAAAAGGAGTCTAGGAAGATGGTAGAATAGATCAAAAAACTTTTGGCAATATCACCTCACAGCAGTAGAAATAAACACAGGGTAAAGCAGTTGTTCTCTTAAGACAATTTAAGAAAACTCCAAGAATGATCCAACCTCCAGGGGCAGAGGTTTGGCCTGAGTGAAGTGCAAAACCCTGCAGGCCAACTCTGCAGAATCAATAAACAACAGGGCCTGGGGGCAGCCAGGTTGAGAGGCAGCCTCAGTCTCAGAAATTTCATCTTCCAGACAGTATGGGAGTCAGATGATTGAGTAGAAGACTGAAGAACCTTCCACTGTTGAGGGGCACCAAGCATAGCTGTAGGGGGCTGTGGCTGTGGGGAAAAGGAGCTAGTACACTCCTGTCACGTGGAGTAGCAATGGAAAAGGACTCTGTTGGCTGTGGGCACTTGCAGGAGAGCAGAGCTCCTGGTTTCAGTTCTGGGGCAGAGAAGAAAGCTATAGTTTGCAGCCCCACCTGAGGGACTACAAGGAGCAAGATCATTTGAGAGACAGTGTGGTTGGGGGCCCTCGATGTGGTTTAGGAGTGGAAAGTAGAGCCCAAACTTGGGCCCTGAGACAGAACTGAGGAAAAAAAAACAGTAAGAAGGCCTTACATAGGGGATACAACTTGTTTACACTAATGGCTGCTAAAAGCAAAATAAATAAATAAAAATGAGTAAGCAAAGGAGAAAGAACTCAAGCACAGATAGTTACTATCTGGGTTCATATTCAAAGGAAAATAATGGAGCTAAAAAAAAAAGCCACTCCCTTTTCAATGAGGAACATTAAGTAGTCCTAAGCACAAAAAGACTTCTTGGAAGACCTTAAAAAGAACTTTAAAAATCAAATAGGAGAGATCAAAGAAAAATTAGAAAAAAAATGAGAGAAAATCAAGAAAGTCATGAAAAGAAAGTGAACCAATTAGAAATAGGGAATCAAAAGCTTATATAAGGAAGAAATTAATGCCTTGAAAACTAGTACTGGGCAAGGAAAAGCTAATGACATTCCTAAGACACAAAGAAATCATAAAACAAAAACAAAAAAATGAAAAAACAGAAGAGAAAGTGAAACAGGAAAACAAATGATTTAGAGAACAGATTGAGGAAAAATAATATAAGAATCGTCAGACAATGTGAAAATTATGATACAAAAAAGAATCTTTATACAATATTACAAGAAATTATCAAGGAAAATTACCCTGAAGTTCTAGGACAAGAAGGCAAAGAAGAAACAGAAATAATCCACTGTATCACCACCTGAAAGGGATCCCAGGAGGAAAACTTACAAGAATATCATAGCCAAGTTTCAGAGCTCTCAGGTTAAGGAGAAAATATTGGAAAAAACAAGGAAAAAAAAACAATTTAAATATCAAGGAGATACAATAAGGATTACACAAGACCTAGTAGCTACTATTGCTGAAGAACTGCAGGTCTTGGAACATTATTCTTTAGAGCAAAAGAGCTAGGATTACAACCAAGGGTAACTGACTGAGCAAAGTTAAGTATAAGCCTGAATTTGGAAAAAAAAAAAAAAAAAAGACATTTAACGAATTCAAAGACTTTCAGGTTTTCGTGACAAACACCCAGAATTTAAGGGAAAAATTGACATAAAATATCCAGGAGAAATAAAAGGTAAACATTAAAGACTAATTATAAGGAAATCAATAAGGTCAAATTGTTTACTTTGTATATGTGAATGAGTATAATGGGGTGATTCTAAAAAAAATCAAACTGTGAAGGTAGAATTAAAAGGAGTAATTATACAAATGAGGCATAAAAGGAAAAAGTGATAGAGAAGCTAGTGGGGGGGGGGGAGGACAGACAGTATTGAAACCTTACTCTCACCTGGAATGAGTTAAAAAGGCAACAACATACATCTAGAAGGGTATAAAAGCCTTCCAAATTCAGAAAGAAATAAAACAGCAAGGGGATAGAGTGGGGAGGAAGAGGATAAGGGAGGAACTCTTAGAGGGGTGGGTAAGCTAAGGAATAGGAAGGCAAGACAGGGGGTAGAAGTAAAGCAGAGAAGTGAGGAGAGATAGGGAATATAGGGTGAGAAGGGTAGTGAGGAAAAATAGGAAGGAGGAAAATACACAACAAACAATTGTTGTTTACAATGTGAATGGGGCTAAGTTAACCATAAAATAGAAAGAGAGAGCAGATTAAAAATTTGAATTCAACATTATGTTGCTTTCAGGAAACATTATAAAAATGAAAGATACACACAAAGATAAAATAAAGAGCAGGAGCAGAATTTGGTATGTAAAAAAAGCAGGGAAAGTAATCATCATCTCAAAGTTAAAATTAAAATAAATTTTAATCAAAAGTAAAAAACAGAGAAACAATGTGTCAGCAAAATTATTCAATATTGCTTGAGATCATTTAAAATACCTAGACAGTATAAAATATATGAGTATATACCTCCCAAAACAGACACAAGAACTATATGAACAGAAACACACAACACTTTTTATACAAATAAACTCATATATAAATAGTTGAAGTAATAATTATTGTTCATGGGCAGGTGAAGCCAATATGATTTTTTAAATGACAACTTTACTGAACTAATCTATATATTCCTTGTCATCCCAATTAAGTTACCAAAAGATCATTTTATGGAGTTAGAAAAAGTAGTAACAAAGTTCATTTGGAAGAACAAAAGGTTAGGAACTTCAAAGAAACCAGAGAAAAACATATTAAGGAAGTAGGATCAGCAGTATCAGACCTTAAACTATATTATGAGGTAATAGCATCACTAAAGTGTAAAAAGGACAATTTCAATTATCTTAAATTAAAATTTTCTTGTATAAGTAAAACTTATGTAGCCAAAAAGAGAAGGAATGTAGAAAACAAGGGAAAAACTTTCATAGACAATCTCTCAGATAGAATGTGATTGGGTTGGAATATTGCAGTGGTGTAGAAAATGATGAGCTGGTTGATTTAGAAAAACATGGAAAGACCTGAACTTATAAAGGAAGATGCTTTCGACCTTCAGAGAAACAGATGATAGGAGAAAAAAGGCATAGTACAGTCTTACATAAATGTGTATAAGAGTATATGTGTATATATGGTTTTTTAAATAAATATCTATGTATATGTATATATAGCCACACTAGGGGAATAAAATAAAAAGTGCACAGCAGGAAACGAAAATCAACAAGGTAGCAAAGACAAGCTGGGAAGCTTTGAAAACAAAAGGTTGTCTTGAAATGGATGTTTATTGTTTTATATTGAATCCTCTCTTATGGTCTGCCTTGTACATAGCAGTTTTTCCCCTTTTTTCATTCTGTATTTAAGTTAAAAAAAATTGCACTTGCACACACACAGAAATTAAGGGAATGGTTTCAGAAAAATCTGGGGAGGTTTGTATGAACTGATGCAAAGTGAAGTGAGAAGAACCAGTAGAACAATTTATACAATAACAATTTTATAGTAAAGATAATGAATTTTGAAAGACTTGGTAATCTGATTTGCACAATGACCGACCATAATTCCAAAGAAGTCACAACAAACACTACCCACTTCCATACAGGGACCTGACAGAGTCAGAGTATTTAGTGAAGTATATTTCTATTTTTTTCTTTTTGGACATGACTAATGCAGAACCTTGTTTTGTAAGACTATGTGTGTGTGTGTGTGTGTGTGTGTGTGTGTGTGTATTTATATTTATATCAGGTTTTGCTTTTGTTGTCTTCTCAATTGGTGGAGAATGTAAGGGGGATTTGGAGAAAAGAAAAGAAAAGAAAATTTATTTATTTTTTGTAATTAATCTTTTATTTATTTATTTTAGTTTCCAACATTCATTTCCACAAGATTTTGAGTTACACATTTTCTCCCCATCTTTCCCATACCACCCACCTTCCCCCAATCTGCTCTCTCTTATATTGTTCCCCACCCCCAATTTTCTGGTAGGGCAAGATAGATTTCTGTACCCCAGTACCTCAGTGCCTTATTTCTGAGTTGCATGTAAAAAAAAAAAAAAAACCAACAACAATTTTTTAAACATTTGTTTTTAAAACTTTCATTTCCAGATTTTTTCCCTTCTTCCTTCCTCACCCACTCCCACTGGGAAGACAGGTAATTCAATATATATTCTACATGTGTAGTTACACAAAATGTTTCCATAGTAATTATATTGTAAAAGACAAACTGTATTTCCCTCCATCCTATCCCGCGCCCCACTTATTCTTTTTTCTACTTTGAACCTGTCCCTTTTCAAAAGTGTTTGCTTCTAACTATCCTCTCCCCCAATCTGCCCTCCCTTCAATCATTCCCCCTCTTATCCCCTTCCCCGTACTTTCTTGTTAGGGTAAGACACCAACTGAGTATATATGTTATTCCCTCCTTAAGCCAAATTCAATTAGAGTAAGGTTGTCCTATTCCCTTTCACCTTCCTGCTCTTCCCTTCCAATGTAAGTTTTCTCTTGCCTGATTTATATGAGATAATTTACGCTATTCTATCTCTCCCTCTTTCCTTCTCCCATTATATTCCTCTGTCACCTCTTATTTTTTTTAGATATCATCCCTTCATATTCAACTCATTCTGTAAGCTCTCTATGTATACATGTACACACACTCACATATGTATTTATACATACACCCTTCTATACATATATGTATGTGTACATACACATATATATATATTCCCTTCAAAGTTCCTCATAGTGAGAAAAAGTCTCATGAGTTACAATTATTGTTTTTCCATATAGGAATGTAAATAGTTCAACTTAAATAAGTTCCTTATGATTTCTTTTTCCTGTTTACCTTCTCATGTTTCTCTTGCTTCTTTTATTTGAAAGTCAAAATTTCTGTTCACCTCTGGTTTTTTCATCAACAATGCTTGAAAATCCTCTATTTCACTGAATGACCATATTTTCCCCTGAAGCATTATACTCAGTTTTGCTGGGTAGGTGATTCTTGATTTTAATCCTAGCTCCTCTGACCTCCAGAATATCGTATTCCAAGTCTTTGATCCCTTAATGTAGAGGCTGCTAGATCTTGTTATCCTGATTGTGTTTCCACAATACTCAAATTGTTTCTTCCTAACACCTTGTAATATTTTCTCCTTGACCTGGGATATCTGGTATTTGGCGATGATATTCCTAGGAGTGTTCTTTTTGGGGATCTTTTTAAAGAGGCGAACAGCAAATTATTTCAATTTCTACTTTGCCTCTGGTTCTAGAATATCAGCGAAATTTTCCTTGAGAATTTCTTGAAGGATGATATCTAGGCTCTTTTTTTGATCATGGCTTTCAGGTAGTCTAATAATTTAAAAATTCTCTCTCCTGGATCTATTTTCCAGGTGAGTAGTTTTTCCAATGAGATATTTCACATTGCCTTCTATTTTTTCATTTGTTTGGATCTGTTTTATAGTATCTTGATTTCTCATAAAGTTATTAGCTTCCATTTGCACCAATCTAATTTTGAAGGAAGTATTCTCTTCAGTGAGTTTTTGAAATTCCTTTTCCATCTGGCCAATTTGACTTTTTAAGGTATTCTCTTCATTGCCTTTTTGGGCCTCTTTTGCCATTTGAGTTAGTCTATTTTTTAAGGTGCTATTTTCTTCAGTATTTTTTTGGGACTCCTTTAGCAGGCTATTGACTTGCTTTTCATGATTTTCTTGCATCATTCTCATTTCTCTTCCCAATTTTCCCTTCACTACTCTTACCTGATTTTCAGAATCCTTCTTGAGCTTCTCCACGACCTGTAACAAATTCATATTTTTTTCTTGGAAGCTTTTGATGCAGGAGTTTTGACTTTATGTCTTCTTCTGGTTCCACATCTTGATCCTTTTTGTCCCCAGAAAAGGATTCTATGGTCTGACTGTGCTTCCTCTACTTGCTCATCTTGCTAGCCAATTACTTGACTTTTGAGCTCTTTGCCATGGTAGAACTATTCTTCCAGAGTGGAGAGAGCTGTGTCCCAAATTGCTGGGGTTTTCCCAGTTGCCAGAGGAGGAGGACACTCTCTCTACAGTCACCACAAGCTCTGGCAGCTACTGTTCCTCACCCCAGGAGCACCACCCAACACTGTGACCCATATCCAAGCAGGTCAAAGCAAGAGTGATTACCCTCTGAATGGTCATTTGGTCCCCCTATGATCTGCAGGCCAGGAGCTCTGGAGGCAGCCAAGTGGTAACAGCTGCAGCCACCACGCCTTCATCACCTCTTGCCCCAGCGTCTTGGGCCAGACCACGCTCTCCTCCACCCAGTTCCAACATAGTTCCCTACTGACTTTTTACTTTCTCTTTGGTGTTTATGGGTTGAGAAGTGTGGAAACTGCCATAGCTGCCAGTGATTCACTCTCCTAAAGTCTGATCTGGCCAGTCTGTGCCACTGGTGGGAGCTGCCCGGGTCTGGTGATGGGTGGTTCACACTAGACTACCCTCAGTTCCCAGCTCCGTGTGGTAGACCCTCCCTTTCAGCCTGCTAAGTTGCCTTCAGTGGGAGATTTATTTCTCTCTGTTACTTTGTGAGTACTGTAGCTCTAAAATTTCTTTAGAGTCATATTTTACAGGTATTAGAGGTGGTCAGTGTGGGAGCTCACGCAAGTTCCTGCTTTTACTCCACCATCTTAGCTCCATTCCAATAAAATTAAATTAAAAAATAAAATTAAAAGGGAAAACAGTTATTGGGGAAATCACTGCAGTAAGTTTCACTGTTGTAAAGGTCTCATTTCAGATAAGTGTAAGCATATATAAGCAACTCATCTGAATTTATAAGTGTAAGCTATGTGATGATAAAAAAAGTGCAATTAAGAGAAACTGAGCCACAAAGTTCTGAGCACAATCGATTTATTTGCAAGGCTAGCAAGTGCTAATAAATGGGATCCATGGCCCCTCTAAAAGACAAGGATGCCCCCTGACAGCCAGAGAACCTTTTTTTTTTTTTACATAGTAAAAAGATAACAGGTTATATGGAGTACCAAAAACAGTGACATAATGAAAACTAAACTAACAATGTTATTGACCTATAGCAGAAATAAAGGTTGGTCTTAAATTTGGCCTGACTCACAAGAAGGGATCTCCAGGATGCATGGCAATAGGAGAAACACAGAGTTGAATGACATCTTCTGGACTGTTTCGTGTCAAGCACCACCTTATAACAGAGTGGTCTGGTGTTAAGCAAAAAACTTATAAACAAGTTGACTCACTTTCCCTTTCCCCTTTCCTCCCTTCTAGAGTGAGACAGATTGAGTCCAGGCTGTAGGCCATTGGGAAAAGGAAATTAAACTCTTGAAAACCCTACTACTAAGGCCTATGCAATCAAATCTAAATCTGATCCATAAGTATTGATTCCAATGATTAGATATCATTTTCAATATATAATACAAAATAAAGTAGGATATCAATTTTCAATTTCAGTTATTCTCTAATTATTTTTAATATTTATTTATTTTTAGTTTTCGACATTCATTTCCACAAGATTTTGAGTTACAATTTTTCCCCCGTCTTTCCCTTATCCTACCCCAAAATAGCAAGCCTACTGAATACCCCTTCTCCCAATCTGTTCTTTCTTATATCCTCCCCATTACCCCTCCTAGTTTTTTAAACATTTGTTTTTAAAGTTTTTAAAACTTCAAGTTCCAGATTTTTTCCCTTCTTCCCTCCTCACCCGCCCACACTGGGAAAGTAAGCAATTCAATATTGGTTGTACATGTGTAGTTACCCAAATAATTTCCATAGTAGTTATATTGTGAAAGACTAACTATTTCCCTCCATCCTATCCTGCCCCCTATTTATTCTATTTTCTCCTTTGTATCTATCCCTTTTCAAAAATGTTTGCTTCTAACTACCCTCTCCCCCAATCTGCCCTGCCGTCTATCATCCTCCCTCTTATCGCCTTCCCCCCCATTTTCCTATAGGGTAAGATACCCAATTAAGTGTGTATATTATTCCCTCCTTAAGCCAAATTCAATGAGAGTAAGGTTGACCCATTTCCTTTCACCTTCCTGCTCTTCCCCTCCACTGTAACAGTTTTCTCTTGCCTGTTTCATATGAGATAATTTACCCTATTCTATCTCTCCCTTTCTCCTTGTAATTAATTCCTCTCTCACCTCTTAATTTTATTTTTTAGATATCATCCCTTCGTATTCAACTCATCCTGTGCCCTCTGTCTATGTATACAAGAACAAACATATGCCCACAATCACATATATATTTATATATACATACATTCTCCTATACATACATATATATGTATGCCATACATATACATATTCCCTTCAACTATCCTCATACTGAGAAAAAGTCTCATGAGTTACAATTATCATTTTTCTATGTAGGAATGTAAATAGTTCAGCTTTAATAAATTCCTTATGATTTCCTTTTCCTGTTTACCTTCTCATGCTTCCCTTGCTTCTTGTATCTGAATAACAAATTTTCTGTTCAGCTCTGTTTTTTTCTTCAAGAATTCTTGAAAATCCTCTATTTCATTAAATGACTATATTTTCCCTTATAGCATTATATTCAGTTTTGCTGGGTAAGTGATCCTGGGTTTTAATCCTAGCTCCTCTGATCTCCAGAATATCATATTCCAAACCCTTTGATCCCTTAATGTAGAAGCTGCTAGGTCCTGTGTTATCCTGATTGTGTTTCCACAATACTAAAATTGTTTCTTCCTGACTGCTTGCAGTATTGTTCCCTCGACCTGGGAACTCAGGAATTTGGTATAACATTCCTAGGAGTTTTCTTTTGGGGATCTTTTTCAAGAGGCAATAGATGAATTCTTTCAATTTCTGTTTTGTCCTCTAGTTCTAGAATATCAGGGAAATTTTGCTTAATAATTTCTTGAAAGATGGTGTCTAGGTTCTTTTTTTGATCATGGCTTTCAGGTAGTCCAATAATTTTAAAATTATCTCTGCTAGATCTATTTTCCAGGTGCGTGGTTTTTCCAATGAGATATTTTACACTGCCTTCTCTTTTTTGATTTTTTTGGATGTGTTTTATAGTATCTTGATTTCTCATAAAGTTATTAGCTTCCAATTGCTCCAATCTAATTTTGAAGGAGTTATTCTGTTCAGAGAGCTTTTGAAATTCTTTTTCCATCTGGCAAATTCAGAATTTTAAGACATACTTTACCTCACTGGTTTTTTGGGCCTCTTTTGCAATTTGAGATAGTCTATTTTTTAAGGTGTTATTTTCCTTAGTGCATTTTTGGGTCTCCTTTAGCAGGCTATTGCCTTGCTTTTCATGATTTTCTTGCATCATTCTCATTTCTCTTCCCAAATTTTCCTCTACTTCTCTTACCTGATATTCAAAATCCTTCTTGAGTTCCTCCATGGCCTGTAACCAATTCATATTTTTCTTGGAGGCTTTTGATGCAGGAGTTCTGACTTTGCTGTCTTCCTCCCACTTCATGCCTCGATCCTTTTTGTCACCAAAAAAGGATTCTATGGTCTGTTTGTGCTTCCTCTGCTTGCTCACACTGCCAACCAATTACTTGACTTTTGAGCACTTTGCCATGGTAGAACTCTGCTTACAGAATGGAGAGAGATTTGTCTCAAATCACTGGGTTTTTTGCAGCTGCCGAAGTTATTGTGAGGGAGCCCTCTCTACAACCCTCACAAGCTCTGGCTCACTGGCCACACACCCCAGGACGACCACCCAAGACAGCAATCCAGATTCAAGTAGGTTAAAGGAAAAGCAATTACCCTCTGAATGGTCACTTGGCCCCCCTACAATCTGCAGGCCAGGAGCTTTGGAGGTAGACACACAGTGGGGCTGCACAGCTGCCATGCTTCTGCTGCTTCTCACCCCAGCGGCAGGGGCAGGACTGCACTATTCCATTTCCCCCCAGTTCCAACAGAGTTCCACACTGACCTTTCACTTTGTCTTTGGCATTTATGGGTTGAGAAGTCTGGAAACCGCCACAGCTGCTGGTGATTCTCTCTCCTGAAGCCTGCTCTGGCCGCCCCAGGGCCAGAAGTAGTGGCTCACACAGAGCTGTGCTTGGCTCCTAGCTCAGTGCGACAGACAATTCTTGTCAGCCTGCCGTGCTGCCTTCAGCAAGATTTGTTTCTCTCTGTCTCTTTGTGGCTCTAAAGTTTGTTTAGAGTAATTTTTTTACATGTAATGGAAGTGTTGGGAGCTGCAGCCCATGCCAAGTTTGTGCTTCTACTCCACCATCTTGGCTCTGCCTTACCCCCCCCCCCCCATTATTCTCTAATTGACAAATGTTCAAAGGATTTAAACAGATAGTCCTTAAGGGAATAAATCCAAGATAACTATAGTCATTTGAAAATATACTCCAAATTACTAATAATTAAGAGAAATGCAAATTAAGGCAAGCCTGAGGTTCTATCTTATACCTATTGTCAAGGTTGATTTTTTTTTTTAAATGACAATTGTTAGAGGGGCTGTGAGAAAACAGGCATACACTGATGGAGCTTTCCTGTCATTCCAGAAAATACCTTGGAATAATGTTCGAAAAGTCAATAAACTTTGACTCCGTGATATCACTACTATTTCTACAACCCAAAGGGATCAAAGGAAAAAGGGAAAGGACCTGTACATACAAAAATATTTATAGCAGGTCATCCATGGATTTTTTTTTCTTAAGTGTTTTTCTTTGTTATAAGGGGGATCTCGTTTTCTAAAGGAAGAGATGGGTCTGTGTGAAAGGGAAGAATAATGTCTAGAAATGACTACAATAAACAAAAAAACTCCAGAAAGAAAAACATCATATATATATATATATATATATATGTGTGTGTGTGTGTATACATACATATATATGTAAGTATAAGTATGCATATACAAGTATATATACATTTTTTAGAGAGAAGCTAATTTAATTACTGACATTCATAATGAAAGCCTTGAGGCACTTGAAATCCTGAATGAAAGTTTAAATTATGTTTGGTGTACTATAATAAGGCAGAAACAAATAGAAATATCTTATTACCTTGCCATTCTCCAAAGTGGCAGAAGTGAGAGAGACAAAATTCAACAACTATTTTTATGAAAATTCAAGAGTGAACCTTATGGAAATTGGTTTTAGCAATAAAGGACAAATGCAGTTTTATTTTCCTTTATTAAGATTTATAATCAATTCTAAATGTTGCTTGGGAAAGAGATTATTATAATGTTTGACAGACATTATTAAACTAGTGATCATCTAACTTGTACTTCATCCTAATAGCATGGGACAGTGGAAAGAGCACTGCAACTGGGAAAAAAATCCACCTCTCAAAGCTCAATTCTGGCTCTTACTTCCTTTGTAGGATCTTAGGCAAGTCACCTAACCTTCCTCAGTGTAGGTAAAATGAGAAAGGGAATAGATGGGCTTTGGCTACCTGCAGAGTTCTAGATCAGGGGTGGAGAACCTTCGTCCTCAAGGCCACATGTGGCCTTCTAGGTCCTTGGGTGCAATCTTTTGACAGAATCCAAGTTTTACAGAACACATCCTTTTATTAAGAAGATTTGTTCTATTAAGTTTGAATTCAGTCAAAGGGCCTTACTTGAGACCTAATGAGACATATGTGGCCTTGAGGTCCCAGGTTTTCCATCCTGTTCTAGATCTATAATCCTTTTAGCCTATGATCCAGTCATAGCTATTGGGCCTCATTTAAGACAGATAACTAAGAAACACTCCTTTGCCAGTCACAGAGACGGGAAACGCTCAAGAGAAAGTGGAAGATTTAAAGAAAAAAAAAAGAAAGCAACTGTGGTAGAAGCATGAGTAGGATAGAGTAACAACATGTCAGATGCTAATGGATAAGAAATAGAGGAAGATTAAAAAAAGAGATGATGAATGAAATGGACAGAAGAAAAACTAACGACACAACAGCAAATTATTATAAGTATAAAAACTAAGAAAAAAAGGAAAGGATAGCATGTCACAAAATGTAGATGTTATAATAAATAAGAGTAATTATTTCTAAAACCCAAATGCTATGAAAAGTACATATTTAGAAACATCAAAATATTGAACTTCTACCTTCCGAAGACCAATTTTACCAATATAGAATAACTCATGTCAATATTCTCTAACACAGTTAGAGAATGGTATATAATTATGAGATAAAATTGGTATAATGACCTAAAAAAAAAAAAATCTGACTTTGATCATTTAGCACCCCCTCTTGGTTAACTATGGAAGGAAATTAGGTACTTTTTTTTTAAAAGGTAGTATGTACATTTGACAATAAATAGCTAAAAGGTGAAAAAAAACAGGGTAAGGCCTAAAAAGGCAAATTTTGTTATTAAAACCTAAGGTTTTTCATTTTGTCAAGTGAAAAAGTAATCAGAAAGGCAAGAAGTGACAGATCATGAAGAATATAGAAATATATTTTTATACTTTAGAGAATTAAGTCTCTTTGGGAAATGAATCTTTTAAAAATTGACAAGATATTTACAATGTATTAAAAAGGTAAAAATAAGGGCGGCTAGGTGGGGCAGTGAGTAAAAGCACCGGCCCCAGGGCCAAGAGGACCTGAATTCGGTTCTGGCCTCAGACACTTAACATCCACACCCACAAACACACACAAAAAACTAGCCATGTAACCTTGGTCAAGTTACTTAACCCCAATTGCCCTCCAAAAGGGCAAAAAAAAAAAGGGGGGGGTAAAATAAGAGAGACAGACAGGGTGATGCAGTGAATAGAAAGTTGGCTGGAAGACCTAAGTTGAAATCCTGTCTCTTAACACATACTAACTATTGTCAGTAAAGTCCATTGACTCCTTATTACCTTCAGGATCAAATGTAAGTATCAAAATCCTGCTTAGTTTTTTTAACGTTGTTTATAACCTAGCCTCTTCCTACTTTTCCAGTCATGTTACACCTTATTCTTTGCTACAAACTCTTTAACATCCTCTGAAACTGGTTTCCCTGTTGTTTCTCACACAAGACACTCCCATCTCCAAACTCCAGGCATTTTCACTGGCTGTACCACATGCCTGGAGTTCTATCCACCCTCATCTCTATCCCGTAGATTTCTTGGCGGCCTTCAAGGTTCAAATAAAATCCAACCTTTTACAAGAGACTGATTCCCCTAAGTGCTAGTATGTTCCATATGTTGATAATCTCCAATTTATTTTTTATGTAACACTTTGTTTGCATCTTCCTCACTAGACTGGAGAGAAGGCATAGTTTTTGCCTTTCTTGTATCAGTAGCACCTAACAGAGATCCTAGCACATAAGAACCTCAGCAACAATCCAAGACTATAAATTACAGATAAAGTAACTCATCTGAACTGGGAGAGGAAGTTCCTCACAGGGAGCTTCCTATGCCAATAAAATCACAGACCCAGTTTCCTATCACATAGTAATTATGTGGGGGAAGGGGAACCCTTATCTAAGGGGAAAAGAAGGAAAAAAAATTTAATGCTTTATATATTAGGTTGATGACATGAAAATTGTATTTCTTTTATAACACAGATGACATGACAATTTAAAAAGGAAGCAAATATAAGGAATTCAATGTAAATAAAATTCATCAAATGGAATATTAGAATGGTCAACTAAATGCCTATCAAACATTTTGAACAGGACATCCTATCAGTATCTGAATCTCAAAAGTCTAAAACAGATCACTATCTTTCCCCCACAAACCTTACCCTCTTCCAAACTTCCCCATTTCTACTGAAAGACTCAAAGGCAACCCCATCCTTCTAATCAATCTGGTCTGCAAACTTCTATTATTCTCAAGTTCACAATTTCCTTCACTCTCACATATGCCATCAATTGCTGATTCTACTTCCATATCTTTTACATCTATCCTCTTCTCTCCACTCAGAGATCTTTATCACTTCTCTCCCAGACTAACTCAATAGCTTCTTATAATTTGTGTCTCTACCTAAAGTCTCTCCCCACTATAATTATTCCTCTATATGGGGCCAAAATGGTATAACTAAAGCAAAGCTCTGACCACGTCACTCACCAGATCAACAAATTCTAGAAGTTCCTTATTACTTCTAGAATTCAATACCAATTCCTTTTTTTCTCATTTCAAGGTTTTCACAATCTGGCTCCAACTTATCTTTCCAGTTTTATTAAACATTATTACCCATCATGCATTCTACAGCCAAAATTGGCCTTCTTGCTGTTCCCCACATAACATTCCATCTCCCAACTCTGTACCTTTGCATAGGTGACATGTCCTCCATTCTTAAAATACTCTTCTCTCTCCTGATCTCAGTTTCAAAAAGAGTCCCTAGTTTACTTCAAATTTAAAGTTAGAAGGAGCATACACAGACAGAGGGCATGGATGTGAGCTATGATGGGATGATATAAAAAAAATTAAATGGGTGAGAAAGAGAGATAGTGGGACAAGGAGGAAAAGAGAGGTAACATAGGATAAATTATCTCACATAAAAAGGCTCAAAAGAGCTTTTACAACAGAGGGGAAGCTGGAGGGATGGTGGGCAATACTTGAACCTTACTCTCACTGGAATTGGTTCAAAGAGAGAATAACATACACTCAATTTGAGTATAGAAATCTATCTTAAGGGGCAGCTAGGTGGCGCAGTGAATAGAGCAGTGGCTCTGGAATCAGGAGGACCTTAGTTCAAATCCGACTTCAGACACTTAACACTTACTAGCCATGTGACCTTAGGCAAGTCACTTAACCCCAACTGCCCTGCCTTCTCCCTCCAAAAAGGAAAAAAAAAATCTATCAACCCACGGAAAGAGAGAGGAATACAAGAAAGGAGGGAGAACTAATAGAAGGGAAGGGAGACTTGGGAGGCAGTGGCCAAAAGCAAAACATATTTGATGAAGGACATGGTAAAAGAAGAGAAAAACATTTTTACAATATGTTGTTTATAAGAAACACACTTGAAGCAGAGACATATACACAGAATAAAGGAAAGGGGTTGGAGTAGAATCTATTATGCTTCAGCTGAAGTGGAAAAAAAAAGCAGAGGTAGCAATCATGATCTCAGACAAAACAAAAGCAAAAATAGACCTAATTCAAAGAGATAAGCAGAGAAACTGCATTTTGCTAAAAGGTACTGTAGACAATCAATACTAAGTATATATGTGCCAAATGACATAGTATCCGAAGTCTTAAAGGATAAGAGGTAAAATGGGTAAATTTGATTAAATTAAATTAACAAGCTTTTTGCACAGAAAAAAACAATGCAGTGAAGATTAGAAGGAAAGGGGAAAACTGGGAGAAAAAAAATTTACAACAAATTCCTCTGATAAAGGCCTCATTTTTCAAATATACAGACAACTTAGTCAAATTTATAAAAAAATATTTATAAGAGTCATTCCCTAGTTGATAAATGGGAAATCTAAGCTATCTATAATCACATGAGAAAACGCTCTAAATCCCTTCTGATGAGAGAAATAAAAACTTTTGAGGGACCACCTCACACTGATCAGTGTGACAGAAAAGGAAAATGATAAATGTTGGAAGTGATGTGGGAAAACTGGGAAACTAATGCACTGCTGGTAAAGTTGCAAATTGATCCAATCATTTTGGAGAGTAATTTGGAATTATGTCCAGCTGTGCATACCCTTTGACCCAGCCAATACCACTACTAGATCTGTATCCTAAAGAGATGAAAGAAAAAGGACTTATATGAAAAATATATATTTTTCTTTCTGCAGCTCTTTCTGTGGTGGCAAAGAATTGGAAATCAAGTGGATGCCCATCCACTAGGGAATGGCTAAACAAGCTGTAGTATAAGAATGGAACGGAATGCTATTGTGCTGTAAGAAATTAATGAGCAGAATGCTTTCAGAAAAACCAGGAAAGACTTACATGAACTAATACAAAGTGAAGTAAAAGCACAACCAGGTGAACAGTATATATGGTAATGTCAATATTGTATGATAATCAACTGTGAATGACTTAGATATTCTCAGCAATACAAAGATCTAAGACAATTCTGAAGGACTTATGATGCAAAATGCTATCTCAATACAGATCGAAGCATATTTTTTAACCTTTTTCTTTTTTTTAATCTTTTTTCACAACATGATAAATATGGAAATGTTTTGCATGACTATACCTATATAGCCTTTATCAAATTGCTTGCTTCTCAATGAAGGAAGAGGGGAAAGAGAGTGGGAGAACATTTGGAATTCAAAATTTTTAAAAGCAAATGTTAAAAATCATTTTTACATGTAATAGGAAAAAAATATTTAAAATGGAAAAAAACCTAACCTGCAGCTCTCCAAAGGCAATCCAGTCTGTTCTTTTCCTTAAGTTCAATTTAAGGCCCAATTCACTGCACGTCTGCAGTGTCTAGTGTAGGGCACACAGGGCTGGTCTCAAAACCAGGAAGCCCTTGGTTTAAGTCTCACCTCTGACACATACAGGCTATATAATTCTAGGCAGGTCAATCAATCTCTCAATGCTTTAAGCAACTCTGCAAGACTTCTAGATAGCAAAAAAGATGCTGACCTGCATTGGTAGAAGAGAAATCCTACCACCAATGAAATCACAAGTTGAATCCCTAGCACATATACACATACATATACACACATACACAATTGTGAATCTTCATCCATTTGGTTTTTCACGGTTTTCATAAAATTTTTAAAAAAGAGAAAAAAACAAAAGTATCGAACACCTTGATTATCACTTTCCCAATTCTGAGACAGTGATGAAGGAAAGGTAAGCAGCTTCCTTTTCCTGGCTCACACTAATATGCTAAAATCCATCACTAAGAAACAAAGAGACTGCAATCTCCTGATATAAACTTGCTCCTTCTCTGGGCCAAGGGTAAGGAGAAAGGGCCATTAAAATTTTTAAGCCCAATGCCTGCTCCACTTAAGACTGCAGAGGGGGACAGGCCAAGAAAGCTACTATTAGTCAAGCTAACCCACTGCCCTATTGTATAATCATCAATAGGATTTCCCCTTCCATTTGGCATCTGTACTAAGTATCTTCCATAACAGGAACAGACACCATTGGCAAGCATACATCGTCTTCTTTTATGCCTAGCTTGATATTAATAATGATAAAGTATAATAAAACCAGCTCTTTGTTGCATCTAGGAAGGAATCTTGAATCATCTTAACAAAATTAGATAAGAAATTAAAAAGTGTTAATATAATTATGCCCCAAAATTCCACTACAAGGACTATACCTCTGTGTAGTTATCAAAAGCAAGAAAAGACTCAGATAGAATGCTCGTTCGAAGTAAAACAGAGAGAAGAAATATAGTAAGAACTGGGAGAACAAAAATCCCGATTACAATGTGTCTATGAAAACACCATTAAGGATAGCTGAAATCATAATATTCATAATATTCTTCTGGTGATGCAATCTATACATGTCCAAAGAAGCATTATTTTCTTCTAGCATTTCATTCACCTGGCAAATGCCCTGTCCATAGTAAGCAGTTAGTGTATTCATCTGAAGAATCAAAATATTTGGTTACTGAAAAGCAATGGGAGGGAAGGGAACTGAGGAGTCTCTAGCCTTGGTAACTTAGAAAAGGTTAGAAAAAGAACTAAAATGTTTTTTATTAATTTATTTTTAGTTTTCAACATCCACTTCCATAAGTTTTAAATTTTCTACCCCTCTCTCCCTTCCCCCCTCCCCAAGACAACATGTAATCTGATATAGGCTCTACATATACATTCCTATTAAACATATTTTCACATTAGTCATGTTGTACAGAAGAATTAAAACAAATGGGAGAAACCATGAGAAAAACAAAAACAAAAAGAAAATCATCTGTTTCACTCTGCATTCTGACTCCACAATTCTTTCTCTGGATTTGGATGGCATTTTTCATCATGAGTCCTTTGGAACTGTTTAGGTCCTTGCATTGCTGAGAAGGGCTAAGTCTATCAAAGTCAGTCATTACACACTGTGGCTGTTACTGGTTCTCCTCACTTCCTCCCGACTCCAGGGCCCGTACTCTATTCACTGTGCCACCTAGCTGCCCGGTTGTCCTCACTTCACTAAGCATCAGTTCATACAAGTCTTTCCAGGTTTTGTTTTTTTTTTTTTGAAGTACACCTGTTCATCATATCTTATAGCACAATGTTATTCCATTACATTCATATACCACAACTTGTTCAGCCATTCCCCAATTGATGAGCATCCCCTCAATTTCCAGTTCTTGGCCACCACAAAAAGAGCTGCTACAAATATTTTTGTACATGTGGGTCCTTTTCCCATTTTTATGACTGCTTTGGGATACAGCCCTAGATACGGTATTCCTGAGTCAAAGGGTATACACATTTTTATAGCCCTTTGGGCATAGTTCCAAATTGCTTTCCAGAATGGTTGGATTAGCTCATACCTCCACCAACAATGAAGTAGTGTTCCAACTTCCCCACATCTTCTCCAACATTTATCATTTTCCTGTTCTGTCATGTCAGTCAATCTGATAGGAGCTACGTGGTAATTCAGAGTTGTTTTGATCTGCATCTTGCTAATCAAAAGTGATTTAGAGCATTTTTTTTCATATGATTATAGATAGCTTTAATTTCTTCCTCTGAAAACTGCCTGTTCATATCTTTGGACCATTTATCAATTGGGAAATGACTTGTATTCTTGTAAATTTGACTCAGTTCTCTGTATATTTTAGAAATGAGGCCTTTATCAGAGATATTAGTTTTTAAAATTCTTCCCCAGTTTTCTGCTTCCCTCATAATCTTGCTTGCATTGGCTTTCTGCAGAAACATTTCAATTTAATATAATCAGAATTATCCATTTTGCATTTCATAATGTTCTCTATCTCTTCTTTGATCAAAAAGTCCTCCATTCTCCATAAATCTGACAAACTATTCCTTGGTCCTCTAATTTATTTATAGGATCAGCCTTTATATCTAAATCATGTACCCATTTGGACTTTACTTTGGAATACAGTGTCTGACGTTGGTCTATGCCCAGTTTCTGCCATACTATTTTCCAGTTTTCCCAGCAATTTTTGTCAAATAGTGAGTTCTTATCCCAGAAGCTGGGGTCTTTGCATTTATCAAATAGTAGATTGCTATAATCATTGACTACTGTATCTTGTATAACTAACCTTTTCTACTGATCTACCCCTCCATTTCTTAGCCAGTATCAAGTAGTTTTGATGACTGCTGCTTTATAATACAATTTAAGATATGTTATGGCTAGGCCACCTTCCCCTGGATTTCTTTTCATTAATTTCCTAGATAGTCTGGACCTTTTGTTCTTCCAGGTGAATTCTAATATTATTTTTGCTAAAAGAACCAAATTCAGTGACAGTAAAGTTTAAACAATGCTTATCTCCCTCCCTTCTTTCCCTCTACTATACTATAATGTTTTTTGTGCCTCTTCATTTTCTGCCTCCTCTTTTCCTCTTCTCCCATTACAATCCCTTTGCACCCCTTATTTTTTTTATCATCACATCAGTTAACTTATAACCACACCTCTGCCTATATATATATATATATATATATATATATATATCCCTTTTAAATGTCATGATAAAGATACATTTCTCAAGATTTACAAGTATCATCCTCCCATGTAGTGATGTAAACAGTGTGCCCTTATTGAATAACATAGGATTTTTTTCTTTTTTCCCTGTTTGCCTTTTCATGCCTCTCTTGAGTCTTCTTTCTGAAGATCAAATTTTCCACTGAGCTGTGGCCTTTTCATGAGGAAGGTCTGGAAGTCCTTTATTTCACTGAATGTCCACCTCCTTGCCTACCTGAAAGATTTTGCTCAGTTTTGCTGAGTAGTTGATACTTGGTTGTAGTCTAAGCTCCTTTGCCTTATAGAACATCATATTCTAATTCC
The DNA here is from genome assembly GCF_028583685.1 of Petaurus breviceps papuanus. Lineage (NCBI taxonomy): Eukaryota > Metazoa > Chordata > Mammalia > Diprotodontia > Petauridae > Petaurus > Petaurus breviceps. The sequence goes on from NW_027185890.1 coordinate 987,780, forward strand.
TCCAATCTTTTAATGTAGAAGCTACAAGGTCCTGTGTGATCCTTACTGTAGCACCACAATATCTGAATTGTTTCTTTCTGGTTGCTTACAATATTTTATCCCTGACCTGATAATTCTGGAATTTGGCTACAGTATTCCTTGGCAGTTTCAATTTGGGATCGCTTTTAGAAGACAATTGTTAGATTCTTTCAATTACTATTTTACCCTCTGGTTCTAGGACCTCAGGGCAGTTTTCCTTAATTTTTGGAAGATACTGTCCAGGCTTTTTTTTTTTTTTTCAGCATAGCTTTCTGGTAAATCAATAATACTTAAATTATCTCTCCTGGATTTATTTTCCAGGTCAGTTGTTTTTCCAATGCAATATTTTACATTTTCTTCTATTTTTTCATTCCTTTGATTTTGTTTGACTGATTCTTGAGGCCTCATAGAATCATTAGCTTCTACTTGCCCCATAATTTTTAACAAATTGTTTTCTTCAGTTAGCTTTTATACCTCCTTTTCCATTTGGCCAATTTTACTTTTTCTTTTTAAAGCAATAGGGGTTAAGTAACTTGCTCAAGGTTACACGGCCAGATGTTTCTGGATGGGTGCTAAGTGTCTGAGCCCAGATTCGATCTCCAGGTCATCCCGACACTGGAGCTGGTGCTCTTACTCACTGTGCTACCTGGCCGCCCCTAGCCAATTTTACTTTTTAAGGAGCTGTTTTCTCCAGTTAGGTTTTATATCTCTTTATCCATTTGGTCAATTTTACTTTTTAAGGAGTTGTTTTCTTCAGTGAATTTTTCCCCATTTTGTCAATCATATTTTTTTTTTAATGAGCAATTTTTCTTCTACCTCTCTAATTTGACTTTCAAAATCCTTCTTGAGCTCTTCCAAGAATGCTTTTGGGGCTTAAGACCAGTTCATATCCCCTTTTGAGGTTTCAGATATGGGTATAGTGTCAATGCTGTCCTCTTCTGAATTCATATTTTGATCTTCCTTGTCCCCATAGTAAAACTCTATGGTCTTTCTTTTTCTAATTTTCACTTTGCTCATTGTGATTGCCTTTTTTTCTGGCTGTTAAAGTGGATCTCAGCTTCTGGGGCACAGGAGCCTCTGTCCCATGTTTCTTGTGTGGGGGCTAGGGACCTGGTTACTAGCTTTGTGTGCTGTGGGCTCTGGTTCTAGCAGTTGAAAGTTATATAATATTGCCTACCTGTTGCTGAGCTGGAGTTGACTGGTGTATGCTGAGGGAAAGTGAGGTCTTGAGGTCCTTCTGTGTTTCCCTGGGAGTTACACTGAAGCTTGTGGTGTGAGATGTAGAGGAGGTCTTCTCCTCCCCTAGGGCTGTGCTAGAGCACAGACAGGCTCAGCAGCTGGTGGATGTCCATCCACACTGGTAGCTGACAATTCCCCTAGTTATACGAAGGCACATGGGGGATCCTGGTGTTGGCATATGACGGTTCCACCACCCAGAGGCTCAGGGTCTCCTGCTGGTCCACTGAGGTGGGGCTTGCTGCTGGCTTACTGTGATGCCTCCTGTCCTGTACTGGTCCCCTTCAACCACAGCCAAGAGGGACCTTTCCCATTAATCCCCCTAGACTCCCAAGCTAAAAGACTGCCATGACCTGTTTTTCTGCTGGCTCCACTATTCCAGGATTTTTCCTGTAACAATATTCTCTGGGTTTTTCAAGGTCAACAAGGGAGGACAAGAGTAACTTACTATTTACTCACCATCTTGGCTGCTGGAAAATTAATTTTTTTTAAATAACTGAAAAACAAAGACAAAGGACTGGTTTTACAAGGAAAACACTGAATTAATAGTAGTACAAGTAATCCACCACTAAAGTCCTACTCCACATCTCATTACAGATATGATCCTGCATTCTTAAAGTATATGCTTATGGAGTACAAACTCTGGTAAATCCTATCCAGTTGAAGAGTACAGACCCAGTGAGGAACCATATTTGAGGGCCAGTATTAGTTCATTTCAGTAAGTCACCATCGTTACTGTTCAATAGTTTTCCAGTCACATCGGATTCCTCATGACTCTGTTGTTTTTTTTTTTTTTGGCAAAGGTACTAGAAAGGTATGCCTCCCTATACAAGAAGACTAGTGAACAAGATGAGGACTAGAAACAGAAGGAATGGACCCAGACATCACACCAACTTCCAGTCCAGTCTCCACAGCCATCACTGAAAGGAGAAATCACTGTGGAGATTCTTCTTCATCACCACCAGCAACACTGACCAACTGTCACCAAAAGACAGATAGATAGGCATACGAATATCAAGAGTGACAACATCTCTCCATAATACCATTCTTACTTCTAGCACAGACCTCATAGCCATTATCTGGGAAAGCAGTTCGAGAGACAGACAGAGAGACAGAGACAGAGACAGAGAGACACAGAGAC
>NW_027185890.1:990274-1021606 GCF_028583685.1 Petaurus breviceps papuanus
GGGGGGGGGGGGGGAGGTGGAGGGACAGAGGCAGGGAAGGAGGGGGAGAGGGGAAGAGAGAGAGAGAGAGAAAGTGAGAGAGAGAGAGAGGTGAAAAAAAGATAGAGATATGTCAATCCTTGCAGTATATAAGAATAAGACTATAGATGAAGCCTTAATCCAGGAACTATGTATGTAAGATTGAGAAGTGGGAGGGTTGAGAGCACATGGAGAAATCCAATCTCTATATTGCCCCCATTTCATAGTTACTCTGCTCCTCACCCAGTTTCTATCATTCACCTATAATTCTATCCACAGTACTGGTAGGTGGCTACATCACTGGTTTCTGTCATGAAAAAATGTCTTCACCATGCAAAAATGTAATTGTGTGAACTCAACTACAATGAATTTTCATGCTAGCAGGTACTACAGTATGGGCAGGGAAAAAGCATAACACAAGTATGGATTCTGATAATCCTTCTCCCCTGCTACTGTACATTTTACTCCTCTGATGGTTTAGAAAACATTCCTAAAATATCCAGCAGTCAATCTAGATAAAGAAACCAAGTAAACTGAGTTTTAGTGTCTTTTCATTACTTTTCCCAAGGTATTCTCCTTCCTTACTTAATGAGTTCAGTGTATGGCTCACAGTCTTTCTCATTTCACCCCAACTCCTCCTGTCTTCATAACAAAGGGAATGCAACATACATACTGAAGATCCCTCAAATATCCTAACTTACTAGTCCCTCAATCTACTCAATTCCCATTACCTACTCTTTCACATCACCACAGCTATACATAGAAATGGTCATACCCTTGGTCTTGCCCTTATCAACAAGTGTTCCTCCACTCTAACTATTTAAATACTGTAAATCTTTTAAACTCTGAAATCTCCTGGCAGAAAATAAATTCCATAAGGGTAAGAGGTGTCTTCATTTTTTATCTGATTGGCTGGAAGCTAGCACATAGTATGCAATTCTCATTCTCCTTAAGTCTTTTTGGTACTTTTATAGTCTATTTGTTCAATTTAGTTCTTAATTTTGGATGCTATTATGTAATTGAATATTAGGGAAGTTAGAGGTTTAGAGTTTGTGATTAGTTGGTTTTCCTATTGAACAAGCATATGTGAGGCTGTTGGTTGGCGGTAGCCTACCAGGAAGTACTTGTAAGGTGATTAACTAAAGTAGAATTCAGTGGAATCCTATTACCCTGGGTATTTCTGCCAGGGTTGAAGAAACCAAACAAACCTCAGAACAGTCATGATAGTAAAGTTCATATGATAGGCAGGCCTATAGTTGGGAGAAGACTGACTAAAATTGTATAGTAATATTTCAGAGGATGACAAAAGGATAGGGTAGAGAAGAATCTAGGTTTTTGTCACCTTTCTGGCTCAGACTACTCACTAATTTTCCCTTAAAAAAAAAGTCTGTCTATTGGCTGTTTGTCTTTTTCTTGGCTGTCATTCTGTGTAAAATATTTCCCTTTTATTTTGTTAAAACATAAACATTAGAATGATATCAATTCCCATGAATTATTCAAAAGTTTCATTCACTCTTTACACACTGTGTAGACAAAGTGATATTGTGTGGTCATCACTGGTCTAGATGAGTCAAGAGAACTTAATGACAGACTACAGGGGATATATCTGAGTCAAGTATCCAACAAGATGGAAGACTAAACACTTCTGAAGACCTAAACAAGGTCCCAAATAGAATTTATGCTTTGAGAAATAAGTAATTTCATCTCTCTCAAAGTCTAAGACACCAAGAACCCAACAAGGTAATAATCTGATCAACAGCAGAAAAGGCCATTCAGCACTCCCTCTACCTATCACCTTCATACAAGGTTACACATCTACCTCATCCCTATTCTCAGTGTACCAGAAAACCAAAAGACATAAGTTGGTCCCAGTTGGCACAGCTATGTGGCTGCCACAGAACTCAGTCAGAGAACCAAAGAGCAGATGAAAATGAAGCAGTATACGTGTGTGGCTGTATGGACTTCACTAAACTGGCAAGAAATGTTCAGCATCAAACTGGGGCCCTCTAGAAGTCACCTGAAGCAGATAATGATGCTGGTGAAATCTGAATCACCCAGAGTGGAAGGATAGTGAGAATGCTTTCATGTTCAATCTCTAGAGAAACCACTGACAAAGGGGAAGGTGTCAAAAAGTAAGCAACAGAGGAATGTGAGGAAAAAAGACTAATTATCATGAGATTCACAGGAAGAAAAAACCTCAGTTAAAGACTTTGATGACAAGCAGATAAAACAAAAGGGACTATATTAATAACAGAAGGGGATATGGCCTCCAGATCTGCTAAAAGAATCCAGACACACATGAATAAATATGTAAGACAAAGGAAAATGAATAAATACCTAAAGAGACAAAGACTCTGGATTCCTGAGAACATGAAACCAAAGCAGGATGTTCCTGAATGGTTTAAAAAAGAAAAAAGAATCATGGAAGCAAAATTTATGGCCTGCATAGCAGAAATAATCCAAAGAATAAAGCAACTTAAATCTGTGGTAGCAAGTGTCACCAAGGAAACAAAAGAATGATTGAATATGCAAATACACAGAAATGAAGGACAATCTAGAAGAAGCAAAAAGCATGAACATTCATTGAAAACTATTTCCAATAAAAGTAAAATATGTTGATCTTGAAGACAAAATATAGAAAGACAACTTAAGGAGCATAGGTCTCACAGAAGATCAAGACAAATAAATAAACCTGACACCATAATGCAAGGAATAATAGGAGAAAAATTCCCAGAACTTTTGAACACCAAAAACAAAGTACCAATTTAAAGAATCTACAGATTGCCTCCAGAATTTTATTAGACAGGGTTTAGACAAATTTTATAGACAGAGTCATTGAAGACATTTAGGCAGATGATTTATATAATCAGATAAAGATAAGTATAGCTGTGATGTATAGCAGATATATCAAACTCCCATGTGACCTAAATAAATCAAAATAAATAAAACCATTATACAACATTTTAATCTGGTTCTCACTCACATAAAGAATGGATTGAGGGAAAAGGAAGTAGCATGGTAACAAGATCTGTTTCAAAGTTGTTTAAATAACCTAGGTAGGTGGTCATAAGGGTCTATACTGGGGTAGTGGCAGTGAGAAGAGAAAAGTGGGTTAATGAAAATGAAAATGATTAAAATAAAAATATCTTGGTGCTTTAAAAAAAAAAAGGAAAAAAGAAAGCAAGAGAATCAGGTGAGAAACAGATCCATGGATTAATATGAAAAAAGGCAGGAGCCCAGACTTCTGGCAGGCAAGTAGACAGGAATCCAAGACAACTATCTAGAGAATATTATATATTCCCATTATGAGTTTTAAGGGCATACATGTACTAAGTTCAACAATTTCATGCGCTTTAATCTAGTCTTTCCAAATACATTTTCTACTTCTTAAAAACAAAGACCATAGTTTATACTTGTAATTTAAGATACCTAGAACAATGCTGAAACCACAGTGTTTACTGAGTAAATAATTAAAGAAAAAATTACTATTTACTGGGAAAAAAAAGGATGGTGAACTTGGAGGAGCTCAGCTGAATCATTAACATGCTGCTCAACAACACCAAATTAAAATCCTACTTCTAACACTTGCTACCTATGTGACATTGAGCAAGTCAGAAAGTTCTTGAACCTTAGTTTCCTCATTTGTAAAATAAGGAGTTTGGATTATATGGCCCTTCCAGCTCTAAGTCTATGATCTATGATCATTCTACTCTGATTAGATCAACTATTTTGACCAAGGACTATTCTAAACCTTCCTTTCTTGAAGTCCTAATTTTCTTCTATACTTAATTAGCCTCTTAAATCATTGAAAAAATTGAGAATATTCATCATAGTGCTCTCACAACATTTTTTCTCACACTCTCCTTTGGTCAAAGAATAGTAATACTAATACAGAGCTTTAAGGTTTACAAGGTGCTGTACATATATATGTAAATTATATACATGTGTATACACACACATATAAGATTTAATTCTTATAACAAACCTTTGAGGTAGGTGCTATTATTTACATTTTATAGATACACAATGTGAGGCTCAGAGATTAAGTGACTTGTCCAATGTCATATGTTTTTAAAAAATGTTTTTCCTAGGTACATATAAAGATAAATCTAACATTTATTTTTTTTTTAATTCTGAGTTCCAAATTTTCTCTCTCCCTCACCTCTCCCCTCCCTGAGGCAGTAAACAATTTGATATAGGTTATACATGTTCAATCATAGAAACATATTACCATATTAGTCATGTTGGGTCACACAACTTTAATAAATGTCTCAGGAAAGGATGTGAACACCAGTCTTCCTGACTCATAAGTCCAGCAATCAATCCAACTATATGTCACCTTTCATCCCCAATGTTCCCCATTCCTTATTAAAGATAGTCCCTCTTCTTGTGCCAATACTTCAGTATCTCATTTCAGCAATCATCCCTTCTTTCCTCAAGTATTTTCAACTTTTCCTTGACCAATAACTATTTCAGTTCTCTTTTTCTACATTCTTGTTTGGCAATCCACATCTTCAATATTAATCTTTCTTCTGAGCTTAAGACGTCCATTGACAACTGCCTACATAAAATGGTTTCTGATTGGATATATAGCGTGGAAAGAGCTAACTCTGGTGTCAAAAATCCAAGGTTCAAATCTGAAGTCTAATTACCTGTGTGACTTTATTAGGCAAGTCACTTAGCTTCCCTGTAAGATGAGTGTGGAACTTAAATCAAGTTCAAGGTCCCTTCAAGTTCTAGATCTACGATTTCACGACTTTTCTTTCTGGATGTGCCAGTATGTCCAAAAGTGAACTAATTTTGTCTCTTAAACCTCTATCATCTTCTTAAATCTGTTCTTCTCTGTCACCTTCACTATTCTGGTCAGTAGCACCATCAATTTACTTCATCTCCAATTAACCTATATATCTTTCACACTTCTCTCTCTGCAGCCATTCTTATCTAGTTATCAAGACTTTTTTAATATCTCTAATTAGTTATTCTCTTTTTGCTATTTCCACTTCCACTATTTGAATACAATGACCTCAATAGCACTTGTGTGGACTATTGTATAGCTTAGCTCCTACTTTAATCCAACATTTCTAGCATTTAAAGTTTCTTTAATCTGATTGCAACCCAACTTTCTAGTCTTATCACAAAGGCCATTGAATAGTGGGGCATTAATTTAGATTCAGATGTGTTCTTCCCTCTATAAACTTCACACATTCTATATTCTACCCACAAACTGGACTGTTTATAGTTCTCTGAAAGAGAACATTATATTTGTCATTTTTATTTGGCTATCTAATTGTAAAATGGAGTAATTAAATCTACTCAAAATCATGGTGTTATTTTATCACTTTGTTCTGGGGATGTGTTTTTTCATTTTTATCTGTTACACAAATACGGCTGAGAGGAAAAATGATGGGGGTAGAAGAATGTTGTTTTAAACAAGGTGGCAGTATCTTTACAAGTGGCACCTTGAGATCCTTTGTAGTTGGTATCCAGGGATGATGGAAATTCCAAAGAAAACCAAAATCCCCAAACAGAAAACCCAACAACAACAAAATATTTAAGTATCAAGCAGAAAACAAAATACTGAAGGACTTACAGAATCAGTCAGAATGAAGTACATTTGCTGACCTGAGGCTAGTCAGCTTAAGGAAGTGAGGAAGAACTAAAGAAGAAACAACCAGATCTTAGGGGCGGAGTCAAGATGGCAGAGTAGAAACAGGATTTCCTAGCAGCTCCGGCTCCCACCTCCCCCAATTCATTTAAAAAAATAACTCTAGACAAACTTCTGCAGATATAGGGGGGACCAAGCGACCAGTCTGAGGGATAATCGCTCTTGCTTTAACCTGCTTAGATCTGGACTGCTGTCTAGGGTGAAGGTCCTGGGGTGTGTGACCAGCTGGCCAGAGCACGTGGAGGCTTCAGAGAGGGTACCCAACTAATACCTTTGGTAGCTGAGAAAACCCCAGCATTTGGGACGAAGCTCCCCTGTCTGGTGGCAGAGTCCTACTATGGCAAAAAGCCCAAAAGACAAGTAATTGAGTGACAACATGAGCAGCAGGAAGAAAATAAACAGAGCAACACAACTTTACACTCCTATTGTGGGGATAAAAAGGATCAAAGCATGGAACAGGAGGAAGACAGTGAAGTCAGAATTCCTGCACAAAAAACTTCCAAGAAAAATATAAGCTGGTTACAGGCCATAGAGGACCTTAAGAAGGATTTTGAAAAGCAAATAAGAGAAGTGGAAGAAAAATTGGAAAGAAAAATAAGAACGATGCAAGAAAATTATGAAAAGAGAGTCCACAACCTGACTGAAAAAAAAATAACACCTTAAAAAATAGACTAACTCAAATGGCAAAAGAGACTCAAAAAGGCAATGAGGAGAAGAATGCCTTAAAAAGCCGAAATTTGCCAGATGGAAAAAGAATCTCAAAAGCTCACTGAAGAGAATCATTCCTTCAGAATTAGATCAGAACAAATGGAAGCTAGTGACCTTATGAGAAATCAAGATACTATTAAACAGATACAAATAAATGAAAAAAAAATAGAAGGCAATGTGGAATATCTCATTGGAAAAACCACTGACCTGGAAAATAGATCCAGGAGAGATAATTTAAAAATTATTGGACTACCTGAAAGTCATGATCAAAAAAAGAACCTAGAAATCATCTTTCAAGAAATTCTCAAGGAAAACTGCCCCGGTGTTTTAGAACCAGAAGGAATATAGAGGTTGAAAAAATCCACTGATCACCTCCTGAAAAAGATCCCAAAAAGAAAACTCCTAGAAATATTATAGCCAGGTTCTGAAATTCCCAGATCAAGGAGAGAATATTACAAGCAGCCAGGAAGAAACAATTTGAATATTGTGGAAACACAATCAGGATAACTCAGGACCTGGCCGCTTCTACATTGAGGGATTGAAAGGCTTGGAATATGATATTCCGGAGGGCAAAGGAGCCGGGATTAAAACCAAGAATCACCTACCCAGCAAAACTGAGTATCATTTTCCAGGGGAAAATATGGTCATTCAGTGGAACAGAGGACTTTCAAGCATTCTTGATGAAAAAAACAGAGTTGAATAGAAAATTTGACATTCAGATACAAGAAGCAAGAGAAGCATGAGAAGGTAAACAGGGAAAAGAAATCACAAGGAACTTATCAAAGTTGAACTACTTATATTCCTACATGGAAAAACAATAATTATAACTTATGAAACTTTTCTCAGCATGAGAATAGTTGAAGGGAATAGAAATGTGTATGTGTGTGTGTATATATGTATGTATATGTGTATATATGTACACATACATATAAATGTCTATATAGGAGGGTATATGGGTGAATGAATACATGTGAGTCTGTGCATATATGTCTACAACTATACATAGACAGAGGGCACAGGACCAATTTAATAGGAAGGTGAATTTAAATTTAAAAGGTGAAATTAAGAGGTGAGAGAGGAATATTATGAGAGGAGATGGGGAGAGACAGAATGGGGTAAATTATCTCATATAGAAGAGGCAAGGGAAAAATGGTTACAATGGAGGGGAAGAACAGGAAGGCATAAGGGAATGAGTCATTTTATTTTTTCATTGAATTTGGCTTAGGGAGGGAATGACATTAAATATACACTAAATAGGGCAACTCACCCTATAGGAGAGTAGACGGGAAGGGGAAGAGAGGGGGGATAATGAAAGGGAGGGGAGACTGAAGGGGAGGGAAGTTGGAAGCACCCACTTTTGAAAAGGGAAAGGATCAAAGTAGAGAATAGAACAAGTGGGGTGTGGGACAGGATGGAGGGAAATATAGTCATTCTTCCACGATATATCCACTATGGAAATGTTTTGCATAGCTACACATGTACAACCTATATTCAATTGCTTATCTTCCTAGTAAGGAAGGAAGGGAAAAATCTGGAATCCAAAGTTTTAAAATCAAATGTTTACAAATATACATACATATAATTAATATTTTACATGTAACTGGGAAATGAGATATACAGGCACTGGGGCATAGAGATCCACTGTGCCCCACGGGAAAGTTGAAGGGGGAATGCGGGAACATCTGGAAGAGAGCAAATTGGGGGAGGGGATATTCAGTGGGAACGCTGTTTTGGGGTTTTGGGTAGGGAAAATTGGGGAGAACATTTGTAACTCAAAATCTTGTGGAAATGAATGATGTAAACTAAAAAAAATTTGATGACTATTAAAAATATGCATAAAAACATTAGATCAGTTCTATATAGTTCTATAAACTACACTTTCAAATACAGTCCTTATTCCTAATTAAAAAAAAAAAAAGAAAGAACCAGATCTTACATCTAAGAAAGTCAGCCAACAAGCAATTAAGTTGCTTACTACGTGCCAGGCATAGTGATAAGCACCAGAAATACAAATACAAGCAAAAAGGATAGTTCCAATCCTCAAGGAGTTTCCATTCTAATGAGGAACATTTCCTTTCTAACGAAACACATAAAGGGACTAATTTATAGAGATTTCTGCTTATGAAAGTTACTCAAGAAAAATTTACTAGGCATGTACTATGTGCTGGGCACTATGCTAGGACCAGGGGATACAAATAAAGGTAAAAACATGGTCTCTGCCCTCAAACAATATACATTCTAATGAGGGAGAAAACCTACATATAACTAGGGACATACAGGATATAAAGAAAGTTAAGAATAAAAGGAAGGTAATCTCAGGGGGAAGGCACTAGCATTGAAGAGGGATAGAATTACAGAAAGTGGGATTTGATGTAAAACAATCCAAGATTACTGTTGAGGATCTACCTCTTTTCTCTTCAGAGATTTAATCAACAACAATCCTTCACCAAAAAATCACCTCACGATTTGCTTAAGGTCAGTACGATGGCCCTCGGGTCCAAGAAGTGCCTTTTGCTCTTTTAGAATCTCCTATATTAGGCATAATGTTCTATATTCATGGAGAATGTGGACTTTTCTGATCTCCTCAAGTGGTTTAAGCCCTCTCATTCCTCAAATTATCTTGTTTTTAAACAAGAACTATATTAATGTTTGTGTTTTTATCTCCAGTATTTTACACATGTTAGATACTTAATAAATTTTGTTAAATTTAATTGTCCCTTTGGACCCAAGATCTGACCCAAACCGACCCCAGCTCCTTGCCACTTTTAATTTGCTCTTTGGGTATAAAATATGATGTACTTTTCTCATACAAACTCCATATCCAATATGATGAAAAGTCCTTTTTTTTTTGCTTTTTGGAGGGCAATTAGGGTTAAGTGACTTGCCTAAGGTCATACGGCTAGTTTTTGTGTGTGTTAAATGTCTGAGGCTGGATTTGAACTCAGGTACTCCTGACTACAGGGCCAGTGCTCTATTCACTGCGCCACCTAGCCGCCCCTGAGTCCGTCTTCTTAATATGTTTCTTATATGGCCCCTTCTCTCCTCTGACATGACCACCACTCTGGTATAAGCCATTTGCATTTCATGTATAGACTATTGAAACAGGCTGCTGGTAAACTTGCCTACCTCAAGTCTCTTCCTACTCCAATCAATCCTTTACTCAGCAATCAAAATGATCTTTCTAAACAAAGGTGTGATCATGTTACCCCACTCTCCCAAATCAATAAACTCCAGGGGTTCCCTGTCATCTCAAGAATTAAATATATATTATTTTATTCATCATTTAAAGCCCTTCATAACCTGACCCCTTCCTACCATTCCAGGTCTTGTTATACCTTACTCTCCCCAACATATTCTGAGATCCAATGACACTAGCCTCCTTGCTATTCTTTTCACAAGGTACTATCTCCCAATTCAGGGCATTTTCGCTGGTAAGTCCTCCCATGCCCAGAATTCTCCTCTGACTTATCTCCATTTCTGGTCTCCCTAGCTTCCTCCAAATCTCAGTCAAAATCCCACCTTCTAAAAGAAACCTTTCCCAAATCCCCTTAATGAAAACAATTTCCCTGTTGTTTATCTTTGGTTCAATTTTATACACAAACACACACTTTAATTTATATATTTTATTAATACATAGCTGTTTGGTCATTGTCTCCTCCATTAGACTGTGAGCTACTTGAAAGCAGGAATTTTTTTTTTTTGGCCTTTCTTTGTATCCCCAGTGTGTATTGGGTATATGCATAGGGTGTTCAGGGAGGACTATTGACTGGAAGACCATTTGTTGTTACAGAAGAGGTTCTTGAGACTCAGGTCTGAATTAGGCTAAATGACCTCTAATGTTCCTTGCAACTCAGACTTGGTTTACTCAGATAAGAATATATAAGGTGTTTGAAGAAGGAGGGCACAGTAACAGTAGGAGGGATTGAAGAATGCTTCACATAGGAAGCTGAGCATGATCTGAGCCTGGAAAGAACATAAGTATTCAGAGAGGAAGGGCTGAGGAAGTACATTCCAAGCACGAAGGATAGCTTGGGCAAATGCATGGAGAAAAATAAAGGAATGTCAGTTTGAGAAGGGGCTAGTAGTTCATAATGGCTGGAACACAGATTATGTAAAGGGGAATAATGAAAAATAAATCTGTAAAGACAGACTATGAGGAAAGATAGGCTGGAGAGAAACTATGGAGAGCCTTAAAAGTCAAGCTGAGGAATTTTATATTTTTACACAGTAAGGAGTCACTAAAGGTTTCTGAACAGTAAAAAACATGGTCAGTGTGTTGAAAAGTAATTGGCAAAAAAAGCCTTCACCTCTCACCTACTGTTTCAGGAGTTTTTAAGCTTGATCTCTGAAGAGATCATAAGCTTCTGAAGATATTCCCTATGTCTATATTCAATCCCCAAGTGTTAAAAGTATTTCCTCCAAGTAAATTCTTGATCTGAATCGCTCTGGTCAGCTCAATCTTCAATCACATAGCAAATGGATTCTTGGAGAGAATGTCTTCAATATCTAGATCTCATTTCACATTCCTAATGCCCAACACTGACTTCCAAGTACAATTAACAATAGGGACCATAAACATGAACCTGAATAATACCCATAAACCCTTCCACAATCCAAGATCTACCAAGATCTGCAACAGCAAAATTTTTAATGTGTTCCAAATGTTCAAAATTAACAGAACCTAAAGTCAAATATTTTTTCTAAGCCCTAGAATATACAATTTCTATTCACATTTAACAAATTTCTAGTGATGATTCAAAATATACCTCATGGAGTTTGCCTATTTAAATGATAATTAATCATAAGGTAATAGATCATAAAATACTTTGAGATATAAGTAATTCAAATTAAACACCCATGAGTGATCATTTTAATTCTTCCAAATTCTATTAGATTTGGAAGACTCCAAAAATGAAATTCTCAAACTCAAATTACCAAATAGCAGCAGTCTAAACTTTTACTATACTAAGAGAATTTTTTTATAAAAGGAACATTTGTAACTTTGGTCTATAAGTGTATTGAAAAAAAAATTGCACTGCTTTCTACACAAAGAATAGTAGTTCTCCATCACAGTTGAAACATCTGTATTCACTTTAAAGCTCATCAAGACAGACTGACATTTTTAGGAGAAGCATATGGTTTGTTTGAACGGTCATCTAGAACAGGGTCTTTTGTCTGGTAAGGTCTATTCAAGGTCCATATTACTTGTATATGGAGAAGTTAACGGGGGGGCAGAGAATTTGAAGTCTAGAAAACAGACAGAAATAAACCATCTTCTATCTCTGGTAAGAATGTGACAAAATTTGCTTCATAAAGTCATTTAGATATTTCCTTTCAAACAGAGTTCCCAAGGTCTGAAATAATTCTAAGAAAGCTCTGAAACAAAAGGACTCCAGAAGTATGAAACTTTCATAGAGAAAGGTCTTCATCCAGCCAAAGACCACCTCCCTAAAAAAGCATTTCCATTTTAAAGGATAAAATACTTTCCTTTTAAAACAGAGAAGGGCAGAGTTCAACAGCTGTGCTATATTAAACCTGAGCCCTTCCAAAGGAAGAACAAGAGTCTCTAGAGAGAATAGTAACATGGCCTGCTTTCTCCGCAGTGATCACCAAGAAAATGCCTGCTTTTCCTCAGAGAAAACATTTTCTCAAGGAAAAAAAGCCAGTGATAGGAGTGTCCAACACATAAAATATGCCAATAAGTAATCATAAAGTTTTCTTCCTGAAAGAAAGGTTTTAGTCTTTGAGTTAGGGGATATGCTTTTTGAAGAGGTTTTCAAGTCTTAGATCCTTTCATACAGAACTTATATTTAACAAACAGCAATAATGTCACAAAAATATTCACAACAGCCTAATCAATATGAAAAGAACATGTATGAAAAAGGTAGCAAGGTGAACCTAGTGGATAGAGCACTGGACCTGGACTCAGGCAAACCTGAAGCTGGAAGGGATCTCCAGCCTCAGTAAATTACTAGCTTCCGGACCTGGGTAAGTCACTTAACCACTTTCAGCCTCAGTCTCCTCATCTCTAAAATGGGGATAATAACATCTACCTCCCAGAGTAGCTGTGAGAATCAAATAAAATATTATTTTATATAAAGTCCTTTACAGACCTAAAAATTCTATTAAATACTAATATTATTACAATATAGCAACTGACTATTTCTAAGGAAGTTATTATTCTTATATGAAAGTACTAATATATATAATAGCAAAAATTCTAAATCACTCACATAACCAGTATTAGCAAATATTTAGACAAATAAATGCTGGACCTCCATTGGAATATTGTTATTGTATAGATGAGAAAGAACAAAACTTCACCGGTCGTTTGAGAAAAATTGATAATTCATTTCCCTATAATTCCTATAAAAATAAACTAGAAATTATACCACCTACTCAATCTAGCTACTTCACACAAGGAGCACAGCCAAGGACCAGGACTTGCTCTCCCAACCCCAGAAAAAAAGAAGAAAAGAGCGCTTGCAAAGTCAAAATAGGTATCACAAAGTACAGGTATTAAAGCACATGCACTTTTATTTTTTTCAAGCATTACTGATGAGTTGCCATGGCCAAAGGTTTTATCAATCAGTTGCCAGACATGATAAGCCTATCCACATCTACGCAGTCTAAAAGACTATCAGACTAATACACAAAACCCTTCTATACCAGCCAGAGCTTACACTTTACTAGTTTACCATTCAAGAATTCAATTACCTCCACACCATTATGAGGCATCAATAAGTAATGGCGAACCAAAAAAAGTAAGTAAAATACAAAACAATTCGCAATTCCTCCTTTTTCTGTAATGGCAGTGGCAGAGTGGGGGAAGTGCTAAGAATCACATGGCTTTTAGACCTTCTATAAACTTAAACTTGCTTGCTGGTACTCTGAATGTGAGATCAGTCTGATCTCACATCACAGAATCACAGACTTGGAGTTGGACGGGACCTTGCTAGCCATCTAGAGCAGGGGTGGGGAACCTGAAGCCTTGAGGCCACATGTGGCCCTGTAGGTCCTCAAGTGTAGCCCTTTGAATGAATCCAAACTTCACAGAAGAAATCCCCTTAATAAAAAGATTTGTTTGTAAAACTTGAACTCAGTCAAAGGGCCACACCTAAGGACCTAAAAGGCCACATGTGGCCTCTAGGCTGCAGGTTCCGCACCCCCGATCTAGAGCAACCCCATAGACAGCTAGGTTGTACAGTGGATAGAGCACAGTACTTGAGTTAGGAAGATGTAAATTCAAATTTAGCCTCAGACACTTATTAGCTTTGTTATCCTAGTAAGTAACTTATTCCCTCAACCTCAGTTTCCTCACCTTTAAACATATATAAAAATAGTACCCTACCTTCCAGGGTTGCTGTGAGGTTAAGATGAGATCATATTTGTAAAGTGCTTTGCAAAATCTTAATGTAAAGAACTATGTAAATGCTTTTTTTAAAGGAAGAAACTGAGGTTCAAGTCATTTGACAATAACTTGCCCAAAATCATAGAAGGAAACAAATCAGATCTGATTCAAAAATCAGGTGGTCTGACTCAAGTCAATGCTTTTCCAGAGAACATTCAACACAAATGTGGAACTCAATGACAATGGTGACAAGTACATTGTACAACATGAGTCAGAGTAGAAGAGGCCAATAGGCTTGTAGACTACACAGAAGCCTTACTCCTTTATAAAATGAATACATTCTTTGAGAAAAGAATCAGGAGGCACTGGATATTGCGAGCACTGAATACCATCAAATGCACACACGAAAGTGAAACTGATTACATTTACTAGACAAGAATAGACTCATTATTGTTGTGGGAGTCATCTCTGAAACAGCTGTGTACAGTCATATAACAAACTTCTCAGAGCAAAGGTCAGAATTAATAAAAAGCTAGAAGAAGAATGAGAAAAATATATGCTATGCCATTGAAACAACTCAATCTGAACTATTTAAACAAGCTGCTGATCATGAAAATGATCAATGGCAGCAGCCAGGACATAAAAGAAATGGAGACGTGAATGTGAATCCTGCTTCAGATACTTAGTTGTGAAACTCTGGACAAATCACTTTATCTCTCACAACCTCAGTTTCTTCATCTGTAAAATGAGAGGAAATAGCTTCAGACCTCTATTTCATACCAAAATAATCTTCAAATAGATAGATGACTTAGACATATAAATTCTTATTACAAATTAAGAGAAAAAAGGAAGGAATTTCCTTTCAAATCTATAGATAAGGGAAGAGTTTATAACTAAACAAGGGATAGAGAGGATCTCAGAAGATGAAACAGACAATTTTGATTACACAAAATCTAAAAGGTTTTGTATAAATAAAACCAGTGCTGCTTAAATTAGGAGAAAAACAGTTAAATGGGTTTGAAAAAGACCTGGAGAAAATTTTTCTAATAAAGGTCTCATTTCCAAGAAAACTGACCCAAATCTGTAAGAATAAGAGACATTTCCCAAATGATAAATGGACGAAGGATATGAAGAATCAATTCTCAAAGGCAGACACATAACCTATCAAGAGCCATGTGTAAAAATGCTCCAAATCACTAAGAATTTAAAATATGCAAATTAAAGTAACTAAGGTTCCACCTTGCATCCATCAAAATTTTGGCAAAGATGACAAAAAAGAAGATCACAAATAGTGAAGGGAATACAGGGGAGGAAAAAGGCACATAAATGCACTGTTGGTGAAGCTATGAATTGGTATAGCCATTCTGGAAAAGTTTCTATAGTCACTAAAATGTCCATATCCCTTGAACCGCCAATACCTCTAGTAAGTCTATTCCCAAAATAAATAAAAGAAAGAGAAAAAGACTGTATACATATAAAAATATTTATAGAACTTTCTGTAGGAAGAACTGGAAACTAAAGGAGGGTGCCCCTCAACTGGGGAATGACTGAACAAATTACAGTATTTGAAGGTAATGGAATACTGTTGTGCCATAGGAAAAGATGAAAGAGATGATTTTAGAGAAACTTGGAAGACTGATGTAAACTGAAGTGAGCAGAACCAAGAGAAAAAAATGTATATAATAACAACACCATAAAGCTTATATATGAAAGACAGAAAGCTTTCCCACTAAGACATATTCATTTGGAGTTTTCAAACCTCTCTGAAAGATCTAAGTCCTCTGGTAAGTGCAATGGCCAAGCAAGACTTCGGGGAACAGATGATGGATGGTTTATGCTACCCACCCTCTTGACAGTTAATGGATTCAAGAATGAGACATACATTTTTGGATATGGAAAATGTGGCAATTTGTTTGGTTTGACTATACATGTTATAAAAATTTTCCTTTTACTTTTTTTTTAAAGAGGGAAAGAAAATAACGCTTAACCGAAAATAAAATAAAATAAAACTTTTAAAAAATAAAATGAAAGAATTGAACTTGATGGCTTTTAAGGTACCTTCCAGCTCTAAATCTGTGATCTATAATAATGGACAAACAAATTTTATCAACATCAGTATAATGCAAAACCAATTACAATAATGACACTAAAAGTACTTAAAAAGCATTTTAGTTAGCAAATACTTGACTTCCTTGCCAAGAAGACATGGCAATTTAAAATATAAAGTCATTTGTAAAATAATGCCAAGAAGAACCATACATGATAAGGAACAGTATCACCTCATAGAGCAGAAAAAAAAAAGCCAGAACAGTTTAGAGAAAGTCTGGTAAGAAATCAAACTAAGCAGTTATTACCAGGGCAGTTAAAGATAAAAATGGAAGAGTGATAAACAGAAGAAAAGTGGAAAAGACAAGCAAAGATTTTTTACAATAAAGATGATAAAGATAATATAAAAAACTACCCACCCATAAACCTACTTTCTCATTTGCACAGAAATTTTGAGATTAATCCCTCTATGCATCCTGAACATTCTCAATGAAGACAGCAGAAAGAAAAAGTCAGGCTTTCACAAGTGATTTGCTATAATGGACATCTTTACCATCAGGCAATTCAGTGAAAGACACAGAGAATACACGATTCCAATATCTTTGTTGTTTGTTGTCTATAAAAAGCACTTTTACTTGATTTGAATATGCTGTCTTTTTTTTTTTTACCCCAAACATAAGTACCAGGAATTCTTAACCTGGGGCTCTTTAAAAATTTTTTAAAACTATATTTAAATGTAATTGGTTTCCTTTCTAATACCGTCCATTTTACTTTATGCATTTAAAAACATTCTAATTGGGGTGTTAATAGGCTTGTTAGACTGGCAGAGGGGTTCACATGACACAAAAAAGTATAAGAACCCAAGCTATGTACATGTTACCTCCCTCATTTGTATGTAAGTCTGTGCAGTTTCTTCTATCTTTATATCTACACAGTTTATCAAAATGCACAACACAAAGAAGATGATTAATAAATGTTGACTAGTTGGTTGATCAATTTGTGGGATTTAATAAAGGAAAATGCCACCATCTTAAAGACTATTTTCTAACAAGGTATTGCCCCATCCCTACATTGAAGTTATTCAAGATTCACAGAAAACAAAACAACAGAAAAAGTCTTGTTCTACAACCCCCTTGTCATAAACACCAGGTAAAATATAAAACAAGGAAATAAATATTCACAAAAGTGAGTACTGGATGGAAGAAATTCAGACCAGAGTTCAAATCGAAGAGAAATTGTCTACAGAAGGTGAAGTCCTCCAGATGGCTTCTCACTGAAGATTATATTGTACTGGTTGCATCAAGCTGTAGCACATTACAAAGCTCCTGGAAGAGATCTGTAGTCACTCACAAGAGTTTGGCCTGGCCAGACACAATAAAAGAACAAGTGGATGAAGAATACAACTGAAGAACTGAAAATGAATATCACATGGAAAGCAATAGAGAGACACATAATAAGGGTGGATCAGACTGCAACATAAAATGAACGAGGAACTTCAAAAGAACAGGAGTAAGAACATCAGAGAAATGTATGCTGGAAGAAAGAAGCTGAACAGATCAAGTGCTCCACAGGTATCCTTGTGATAGCAACAAAAAATAAGGAAAGTCTCTAGCATATATGGGGGACCTTCTGTGGCAAACTTACAGCTAGACATGGATGGGCTACGATCTACACCATTGGAGGAAAATCCAAATATCTGAAATCATAGATCCATGGGAGTACTGATGTATTTTATATTTATACTACAGTGATTTCCTGCCATTCCCCCCTACTGGATCCCACATTTTAATGAAAATAAAAATGAAGCAAAACCTGACAAAAAGACAGCAGATGACAGAGTACATAACATTTCAGTCATTAATTTCCAACCTCTCTACTGAAAACAAGGAAGTATGTCCCATCATCTGTTCTCCAGTACCAAGGCTGGTTGCTGGAATTCTTTTGAGTCTAGCTGAATTTGGTGCTACTTTTGTCTACACTGCTACTGTCATACAGATTGGTCTCCTGATTACTGTTCTCCTTACTTCACTTTGCATTAATTTATACAAATCATCTTTTGTCGTATAATGGGAAAAACACAGCCTTTGGAGTCAAGAGTCTACAGAATCAAGTTCCAGCTCTGTCACTCAATACCAGTCTGACCTCAGGTTGTTCACTTAACCTTTGTGGGCCTTAACTTCCTCATCAGTAAAATAAAAGGGCTAGAGTAGATAATCTTCAAGAGCCCTTCAGCTCTAAATCTCAGGGTTCTCTGACGTCCTCATTATTTGTTATTTCTTATGATACTGGAGTAGTTTGCCATTTCCTTCTCCAGTGTGTCTCAATATTATAGATGAGGAACTGAGGTAAACAGGGATTAAGTGACTTGTCCAGGGTCACATAGCTAAGTCAGTGTCTGAGGTCAAATTTGAATTCAAATTCCTTCTGAGCCCAGGCCAAGTGCTCTACCCACTATAACACCCAGCTGTCCCGTTGTTTCTTATACCATAGAAAAATAATTAATGTCTGCAGCGATTACCAGGAATCATCAAAAATACTCTATTTGGAATACTCCTTAAGAAGTTAGGGAAGTGGGGTGGCTAGGGGGTGCAGTGAATAGAGCACTGGCCCTGGAGTCAGGAGGACCTGAGTTCAAATCTGGCCTCAGACATTTAACAGTTACTAGTCATGTGACCTTGGGCAAGTCACTTAATACTAATTGCCCTGCCCTCCCCCCTCCCAAAAGCAAGGGAAAAAAAAAGTTAGGGAAGTAAATATGTAATTTGATTTAGAAAGATCACATAAAATGTCAAAAATAGTAAAAAAAAAAAAATCATATACTCAAAGACGGAAACGAAGCTAACGGTTCCCAATTTCTTCAGGTAAGAGGCTTCCTTATAACATGTCTTTTGCCTCTCTTCGTATTCCTAGTGCTTAGGACAGTACCTGGCACATGCTGCTCTTGTTCACTTATTGTTCAGTCATCTCTGACTCTCTATGGCCCATTTGGGGTTTTCTTGGCAAAGATATAGGAATGGTTTGCCATTTCCTTCTCCAGTTCATTTTACAGACAAGGAAACTGAGGCAAAGGGGTTAAGTGAACTGCTGAGGGTCACACAGCTAGTAAGTATCTAAGGCTGAGTAAGTCAGGAAGATCAGTGAGTCTTCCTGACTCCAGCTCCTTTTCACATATGATAAACCTCACTATAAAACTAAGGATCACAACCTTTTCCTTCAAGCAATTTGTTACATCAAATGCTACCTGCCCAACATCAAAAACTAAACCATAGCCATCTTAGCTTTTACCAATAAGATTTCCAAGAACAGAAATGAGATTCTAAAAGCACTATTAAAGTATTCCTCCTGGAGTCAAGATGGCGGAGTAGAAACAGGACCTCTGCGTGGCTCCAGCTCTCACTTCCTCCAATCCATGTAAAAGGGGACTCTGAACAAACTTTGGAGCTACAGAACCCACAAAATGACATAGAGTAGCAAACCTCCCACTGAGGACGGCCCAGCTGGCCGAATCCAAAGAAGCACTCTGGGAGTCCAGCCCAGCCCTGCCCTGAGGTTTTAGCCCCAGGGCAGGCCTAACCAGCCACCAGCTGGAAGGACTCCAGATCAACAGCAGCGGTAGTGGTACAGAATTATCAACACATAGATGCTAAGGACAAACTGAGAAGTCAGTGCAGTATGGACTTTGGGACCCAGTAGTTGGGAGTGCGTTGGCTTTTGTCCCCGGGATGAGAAGCCACTGAGGGCTGCGGAACAGCAGCCCCCACGTAGCTGCTTCAGATCCTGACCTGCAGAGTGTAGGGGGACCAAGACACCAGTCTGAGGGGTAATCCCTCTTGCTTTAACCTGCTTGGATCTGGATTGCGGTCTAGGGTGGAGGTCCTGGGGTGTGTGACCAGCTGGACAGAGCCTGTGGAGGCTTCAGAGGGGGCACCAAACTAATACCTCCGGCAGCTGAGAAAACCCCAGCATTTGGAACGAAGCTCTCCTGTCTGGTGGCTGAGTCCTACTGCGGCAAAAAGCCCAAAAATCAAGTAACTGAGTGGCGATGTTACCAGGCAAAGGAAGGAAAGCAAACAGAAGAATCCAATATTAGACTCCTATTTTGGGGACAAAAAGAATCAAAGCATGGAACAGGAGGAAGACAGTGAAGTCAGAACTCATGTACCAAAAGCTTCAAAGGAAATTATGAGCTGGTTACAGCCCATAGAGGACCTTAAGAAGCAGATAAGAGAAGTGGGAAAAGAAATGAGAACGATGCAAGAAAATTACAAAATGAGAGTCGACAGCCTAACTGAGGAAAATCACACCTTAAAAAACAGACTAACTCAAATAGCAAAAGAGGTTCAAAAAGGCAATGAGGAGAAGAATGCCTTAAAAAGCTGAATTTGCCAGATAGAAAAGAATCTCAAAAGCTCACTGAAGAGAATCATTCCTTCAGAGTTAGACTGGAGGGAAGCTAATGACTTTGTGAGAAATCAAGATGCTATTAAACAGATTCAAACAAATGAAAGAATAGAAGGCAATGTGAAATATCTCATTGGAAAACCCACTGACCTGGAAAATAGATCCAGGAGAGGTAATTTAAAAATTATTGGAAGACCTGAAAGTCATGATCAAAGAAAGAACCTATAAATCATCTTCCAAGAAATTCTCAAGGAAAACTGCCCTGATGTGTTAAAACCAGAAGGCAAAATGGAGGTTGAAAGAATCCACTGATCACCTCCTGAAAAAGATCCCCCCAAAAAACTTCTAGGAATATTATAGCCAGGTTCCAAAATTCCCAGATCAAGGAGAGAATATTACAAGCAGCCAGGAAGAAACAATTTGAATATTGTGGAAACACAATCAGGATAACTCAGGATCTGGCAGCTTCCACACTTAGGGATCTAAGGGCTTGGAATATGATATTCCAGAGGGCAAAGGAGCTGGGATTAAAACCAAGAATCACCTACCCAGCAAATCTGAGTATCATGTTTCAGTGGAAAATACGGTCATTCAGTGGAATAGAAGACTTTCAAGCATTCTTGATGAAAAAAACAGAGCTGAATAGAAAATTTGACATTCAGATACAAGAAGCAAGAGAAGCATGAGAAGATAAACAGGGAAAAGAAATCATAAGGAACTTATCAAAGTTGAACTATTAACATTTCTGCATGGAAAAATGATAATTGTAACTGATGAAACTTTTCTCAGTATGAAAATAGTTGAATGGAATGGAAATATATATGTGCCTATATTGGAGGGTATATGGGCATATGAATACATATGTGAATGTGTGTATATATGTTTACAGGTATACATAGATAGAGGGCACAGGACCAATTGAATGGGAAGGGATGATATTTAAAAGGTGAAATTAAGAGGTGAGAGAGGAATATAA
Source organism: Petaurus breviceps papuanus (assembly GCF_028583685.1). Lineage (NCBI taxonomy): Eukaryota > Metazoa > Chordata > Mammalia > Diprotodontia > Petauridae > Petaurus > Petaurus breviceps. The sequence continues at coordinate 1,011,440 of NW_027185890.1, forward strand.
TGAGAGGAGATGGGGAGAGACAGAATGGGGTAAACTATCTCACATAGTAGAGGCAAGGGAAAATGGTTACAATGGAGGGGAACAACAGGAAGACAAAAGAATATGGGTCAACCTTATTCTCATTGAATTTGGCTTGGGGAGGGAATGACATACACACTAAACAGGGTATCTTACCCTACAGGAGAGTAGGGGGGAAAGAGATGTTACGGGGGATGATGGAAGGGAGGGTACGCTGGGAGGGAGGGAAGTTGGAAGCACCCACTTTTGAAAAGGGACGGGATCAAAGTAGAGAATAGAACAAGTGGGAGGTGGGATAGGAGGGAGGGAAATATAGTCAGTCTTTTACAATATATCTACTTTGTTAATGTTTTATATTAGCTACACATGTACAACCTATACTGAACTGCTTATCTTCCCAGTAAGGGTGGGTGACAAGGGAGGAAGGGAATGAATCTGGAATTCAAAGTTTTAAAATCAAATGTTAAAATATATATGTATATACTATTATTAATGCTATTTTACATGTAATTGGGAAATAAGATATACAGGTACTGGGGCATAGAGATCCACCATGCCCTACTGGAACAGTCGAAGGGGGTATGGGAGAAGACATGGGAGAGAGCAGACTGGAGTAGTGTATATCCTTTGGGACTGCTATTTTGGGGTGGTGGGTAGGAGAAAAACAGGAAGAACATGTGTAACTCAAAATCTGGCAGAAATTAATGATGTAAATCAGAAGTTAATAAAGCATTTGAAAAATGAAAAAAAAAAAAAGGATTGAAACTGTCCTTGAGACTTAATTGACTCATGGGACCAAGGTTTGGGCCTGAAGTAGTTTTCTGATGGCCTGAGCACAAAAGACAGGACAAAGAAAGCCAAGATAAGTTCTTCCTCAGGGTCGGCTGGCACACCCATATTGCCAACACAGAGATGGGGAATCTGTATTCAATGAACTATTTTTTGCTATATTTCTGTCTGATGCTAAAGCTAAGTAAACCTCTTTTTGTTAACTGTTAAAAAAAAAAAAGCAAATAGGAATAGCTTTAATCTTCTCTTTACCTATCTGTGTGCCTTTCATATCTATCTGTGTGCCTTTCATTTTATTTCTTACTTCTATTTTTAGCATTTCCAGAATTATATAAAATGACAGTGTGGAGAGTGGGAATCTTTGCTTTATTCCTATATTTATTGGAAGTACTTCCAGTGTATCTCCATTGCATGTGATGGTTGCTTTTGATTTTAGATAGATTTTTTTTGTGATTTTAAAAAGATCCCTTATGAGACTATATTTTGCAGAGATTTTAGAATAAATAAATGTTGTACTTTGTCAAGGGATTTTTTTCAATTAAGATAATCATGTGTTTAGGATGTTTTTTTTAAATTATGATTAATTATATTGATTGTTTCCCTTATGTCTAATGATTCTTGAATCCCTGGTATAAATCCAATTTGGCCATAATGATTTCTTGGATGAATTGCTTGTGTGTTTAATGGATTTTTTTTATTCTGAATTGATGCTCATTAATGATAGTGGTTTATAGTCCTTCTGTGCTTTATCCTTCCCTGGCTTATGTATTAAATCTTTATTTTCCTAGGGGCGGCCAGGTGGCTCAGCGAGTAAGAGCACCGGCTCCAGTGCTGGGATGATCTGGGGATCAAATCCGGGCCCAGATACTTAGCACCACACCCAGAAATAACTGGCCGTGTAAACTTGAGCAAGTTACTTAACCGCGATTGCTTAATAAAAAAAATTTTTTTTAAATCTTTATTTTCCCATAAAAAACAAAAAGTATTCCTCCTTCCCTAAACATCTATCTCTGAAAAATGATTACAAAGACGCAATTTCCCTGTGTTTCATTTTCCACCTTAAGTCCCTTACTGGGAATAGACCTAATCTCAGTGAGTTAATTGAAGAGACCCCCACAGTTTCCCTCTTCTAACAAACTATTTTATATAAAAGAGACTTGCCTCTTTTAGATGGATCTTCCCTATAGTCCTACTCTGATACTCCATCTTGAAATTAACTCCAAGTTCTTGAAGGCTCAGTATAAGCCCTAAATGGCTTGTCGTCACACGGCTGGCTCCTACATGATTCAAGTTTTTGGCCACAGAAACTCATGAAACTGTATAGTTGAGCATGGAGAGCCTACCACCTCCAATAATGAAGAAAATACCCATCATGATGAAATTATGTAACTTTAGATAATAAAGCATGCGAGTCCAGAAAGTATACTAGGGCAATCTGTTGGGAGCACAGGCTGAGTAAGTATAAGGATGTTATTTTTAAAGCTAATGCCTTACATGCCAAAAATAGATTGTGAGCTCCTTGAGGGCAAGGATAGACGTTTATCTCTTTCTGTATATCCCTCTTCCCCACCAGACCTCAACTCCTCCATTCCCCTCCTTAGCACAGTGTCTGACACAGCGAAGGCACTTAATAAATATTGATTAACTGATGGACTGACTAGAAGTTGCTATGTTTTGGCAAATAAGTAACTGAATATAGCAGTTACAAATTACTAGAAAAAAGTATTCAATGCTTATATTTTATACTACTATATTGTTCTGAATATAGACTTAAATAAGATGTATTTAAAAGTGGAAAAAATCTAAGTACATACTAAAAAACAACTGCAGAGAATTTCTACATAAAGTACATTTGCTTTTAATTCAAATAAAAACATTTTATTACAGGATTATTGGCCTTTGAGGAAAAAGATGGCCTATAATCAGACCCAATTGGTAATATTTACATTGGTCAGTATCCTATTTTTCCATCATTGTCTTTCACAGAGAAGACTGCTATGTAGCAAAGGAAACTATTCCCTTAGGCTTGTCACAAATTATAGTAATTGTAAGTTCCTTTTTTTTTTTAAACAAGCATTTCACCTATGTATATACTGGTTATTACATTGAATACTTTACATTTAGGGAGGTACAAACCTCTCTCTAATTGGATATACCAGAAAAAAAATTAAAGGCTATTCAAAACCCACTAAAATTCCAACCCACTTTGATAGAAACCTGCCTATTAGTGCAGGTCTTACCTTACCCTTCCTCTAATAAGCACAACAATTTTTAAAGGTATTATTAGAAGTTACTTTTAATATCCTATAAGCTTTAAGAACTCAGTTTTGGATGAGTTAGACAACAAAATAAAAACCAGTGTGGACAGGTACCTGTTAATACTGCCTACTCAAAAGTCTGAGGCAGCAGCCATAGGGGTTTTGAATAGTCCTAAATAATTCTCAAATTTGAGCTAGCCTAGTGTCCCACACTATAAAATGGCCCTCTACCAGTCTCTGGAATTCCCACTGACTGGGGGTTCCTGGATATTCTCCATTCTTCTACCTTTAACTGATTAGAGGTTGAAAAGGGGCATGGTTGTTATAGGACAAGTAAAGAGCAGATCCAGTTAACCTAACCCTCTACAAACTGGTCAGTAAACATGTAAATGAACACACAAAATCCAAGAGATGAGCAAATGTTGAAATCTATGAATTTAATTTGAGGACATTCAGTGACTAAAGGTAATTATATAAGACCAGCATGAACTACCAAGTAAAAATATAAATGTGGAAGATATAGCATTCTAGCTCCATAACTGCATGAATACAAGAGCATGAGTAATGGCTATTTCTTTTCCTCTAGTCCCATTCAGTTACTCCCCTGGAATGTACATCCTTAATTGGTTGGAAAATATATGATCATCCTTCTTATATCCACATTATCTTCCCTACTGTCTTCATTCTCCTTATATTTGTTTTACTCTTTTATTGTCTTTAAATTATTTAAATATTTGTAGATTTTAAGCTTTTTAACAGTTGTTATATGATTTAAATAAGTCAGTCAAAAAGTGTGAATTATATTAAATTTCATTATTTTTACCCACTGAATTTTAAGACAGTTTGAAACAAGGGTCATCCTATTACTTTTGAGAATGTGCATGATTTAATCTTTAAACTCCTTATAACATATTCAGTTTGCAAGCAGAAATTTTAACTTTGAGTAAATAGTGAATTACCTGCCAGAGTTTTCCAAACCTAGGCTGGTATTAGCTTTTAGTTACTTTGACATGCCAAAAAGGAAAAGGATAGGGCTAAATACTGGACCTCTGCTCTCACTGAAAAAGGATATCTGGTATGAGGAAATTTTCTAGCAATGCAGGTCTGAAATCTCCTGCAACTTAAAGTCTTAGAGATTCCTAAAGCACTGAGAAATCAAAGGACTTCCCCAAAGTCACACAGCCAGCATGTGTCAGAGGTAGACCTTGAACCAAGGTCTTCCAGGTTGTAGTCATGAAGTCATGTCACTCAAAGAACACAAACTATGTCTAATAATGTACAGCTAATTCCTGATTAGCCATGGGGTGTGACTCAAAGGATAGAGAAGGTTCCCTCCCATTCCAATTTCAGCTTAAGGATGTATATCATCAGCTTTTATAGATAGCATAGCAAACCACAAAGAGCACTGACTATGATGTCTGAGTACCTGAGTTCAAATCCTGCCTCTATTACTTACTAAGTCTGTGCCTTTGCTTAAATATCCTTGGGCTTCAGTTTCCTAATCTGTAATAAGGAAGAGTTGGACTGGATGATCTCTGAAGTTCCTTCTAGTCCCTTCCAGCTGTAAATCCAACCTAAAGGAAAAATCATTTAATTGGAAGATGTGTTCTAGTCTCAGTTCCAATAACATCATATGAGACCTTGAAATGGAAGACCACTTTTCCATATCTGTGTCTAAAACAAATATAGATACTCAAAAACCAATTTATCCCTCTCTCATCTTAGAACTCATTTTATTGCTCCCAATCAAAATACTTTCCTTACCAATGAACGAGACTTGTCTGTTTTCTCTTCTAAGAAGATCCATCTTTTCAAAATTCAACTCCTCTAAAAAAGAAAGTCTTTCCTAGTTAACTCTAGCTCTGGGCACTCTGCATTTCCTTTACATTTAGGGTACCATAGTTTACAATGCATTCATTTGTATTTGGTCATGGGTTCTTTTTCATTTTTGCCATCAAATTTGAGCATACCTCTTCACTCAGACCATGGGGTTTTTAACCTGAAGTCCATGCAACTATGTTTATATGTGTGTACATATGCATATGTACATAAATGCATATGTATATTACATGTACATATACTGTGTATATGTCTTTATGGATATAGATATAAACACATACATATATGTGTCTGTTTTAAACAGCTGTATGGAACCCAGGTTAATAATTCATGTTTTAAGGGTATGCATGTGTGTTCTGTATTGCCCACTGTATATCTGTGTGTGTGTACACATGTATATTTGTATCTGTATATATGAACTATATTTCAACATAATTGATAGCGATTTTCATATAATTTGTTTCTTTCCTAATCCTACATGCTTTTTTTCAGGCATTTAAAAATATTATTCAGAAGAATCCATAGGCTTCCCCAAAGACTGCCAAAGGGATCCATGACACAAAAAAAGGTTAACAACCCCTGATTTTATACTTAACACTGAGGTAAGAAGGTGGTGATATACAGTGCTGGACCAGGAGTCCTAAGATTCCGGTTCAAATTCCATCTCAAGCACTGACTACCTCCTGTGAGCCAGGTGACTTAAGTAACTTAACCCCTGCTTGCCTCAATTTCCTCACCTGTAAGATCGTAACAACAGCCTAGTCCCAGGGTTGCTGTGGGTCTCAAACGAGACAATCATTGTAAAGGTTCAGCTTTAGTACCTAGCACCAGTCTGCGCTATGTAAACGTTAGCTGTTCAAACTGCACCAAGATCTTTGGGACACCCTGCACAAGGTCGGATCAATTGCACTGAAAATGTCCTGAGGATAATCAAGAGACAAGCCAAAAATACTGTTCACAACTCCAGAGTTCACCATACATTTCACCTTCATCCCAGAGTAAATCGCTAAGTAAAAAAATGCAAAAGGCCCATTAGTGTTGGGGGGCAGGAAAGGAACGTCCCCAGGAACTGCAAGGTCATCAGTAGGATTTCTAGAACCAGACCCGGATTCCGTCCACTCTGTCCCAGTCTCCCCGTCCAACATCACCAGCAGGAGCTGCCGAGCCTCCCCCTCCCAGTCGGGGAGCCAGGATCCACACCTCGGGGCGCAGAGGCTTCGGGAGGGGTGTCTGGGTGCTCGGGCGCCGTCCCCACCCCGGGGGGCACAGGAGCGAGCGCAGCCGTTCCTCGGGGCCGACCCCCGAGCTCCTCCGCTCCCGGCTCCCCTCCTTGGGGTCTGGGGGAGGCTGCTCGGGCCGTGCTTCCTCTCGCTCTCTTTGGGCCAAGGACGCCCGGGAGAGCCCGAGACCGTCCGGGGGCGCTGCTAGGGCCGGGCCGCCCCTGGGGGGCGCGGGGTCAGCGGCGGGGAGAGCTCCGAGGCCCAGGCCCAGCCTCCTGCTGACCTCACGGTCTGAGAGACCCAAGAGTCGAGGGACGGCCAGGAGATGAGGTTGGTCCCACAGGAGGGGGAGAGTCAGCAAGGAGCTGCGGTTTACCTGGTGGGAAGCCGGGAGGCCGCGGCCGCTGCCCTTCTGGTCCCCAGGGCCTGCCTCAGAGCCGCTGACATTGAGACCGCCGCCATATTGCCGCATCCCACTACCGGCCGGCTCGGACGGCTCTCCGCGAGGGACTGACTTCCTCCGTTCTCGGATAAAGGCGAATGCAAAATCAAAGAAAGATCACTTTTTAATGGATAGGAGTTGGGAAAGGGAGGTGAAAAAGCCGCAGGAAGAAGAATAACAGGAGGAAAAAAATGTCAGTGCATCCAGTTAAATTATCCAGAGAAGAACATCAGTGCTGCCTGTTTGGACTGGCGATTTAGAACTTAAAAAAAAAAAAAATCAACAAGCAAATCCAGCAAAAACTTGACGTTTGAAACACTTGCAACTTGTCAGAATAATTCTTTCTAGCCTTTGGTACTACCTAAATTGTGAAGCCACAAGACAAGACAGTGACCCATTGCTTTCTGTAGCCTATCTGGCCTGTTTTTGATGACTAATGCAGTTAAATAGGAATTATAGTCTTAAATCAGGAGTGGAGGATCTTTTTTTTTCTCCTGTTATTGTCATACAACTACACTTAAAAGTGAAAGGCCAATCGCAAATAGAAAGCATCTTAGCGTGACACTTTTTTCCCTATATATTTATAAAAGTTTCATTTAACGTACAAAAAGTGAATAGGAAAAAATAATATAAGATATCATTAAGTAAATGCAACGAATAAGAAAAACATAAATGTTAACACCATGTTATGCACATAAGGATGTATATTTAAAGAAGAAAAAGGAGATAAGACCAAAAAGTTCATAGGGAAATTCAGAAAAAAGCCAAGGAGAGAGATTTAGAGCAAAGAAGAGTGGAGGTCATTTAAGTGGATGAAAGGGAATAGTGAGGAAAATTCCTAGAGTAATAATATACGTCTAATTAGTCACCAATTTTTATCTATTCTAACTTTTCAAGCTCTTGCATCTTTCCCCTTTTCCACCCTCACTTACACTACCCTCTTGCCCATGGTCTGGACAGAACAGACATGATCCTGTCAGTGTGCCCTTGGGAGAGTCACCTAACCTCCCCTGATCTCATTTTCTTCATTTGTAAAATAAGGGGGTTGGACTCTAGATGGCCACAGAGGTCCCTTCCCAGTCTGGCTCTATATTCCTATGAATGAGGAACTGCTTAAAAAAAAAAATTCTGACCAATGAGGAGCAGTTGATAATCAAAACAGAAATACTGATAAGATATGAAGTCTCAGACTTATGCTAAGGAGGTGACTACTGTCTAGATTGGCCCGTGTCCTAGGAAAGCAAGGGCTAAAGCCTGAAAAGATTTAAGGCTCACAGTAAATACTAAGGCCCATACAAGGCATATTTTTAGTTTTGTAAATGGCAAAAAGATCAAGGAAAGGATGACACCTGTGAAACCTGGAAGCACTTTGGAGATGCTACTCAGGGCCTGAACAGCCAAACTCCCTGATCCAGGATAATCCAGAAGGCCTGAAACCTGTCAGGGCCATGAACACAGACAAACCAGGGGAGGTGGGAACCAGTGGCAAGGAGCCAGGAAATTAAGATCAGCACCAAACAGCACCCAAAAACCCCATCCAACAATGAGAGAGGGGTCAGAGTCTGTCCTTAGGACAAAGTTCCAAACCAGGAGCTGAGACTGATGATAAAAGTAAACAGAAGACACAAAATAGAATTAAGAAACATTATAAGTCAATGTGGACTCTGAAAATTAGAATGGAACAAATAGAATTCAATGACTCCTGGACACAATAGGAAATATTAGAATAAAACAAGAAATTAAAAAAAGATAGAAGACAATGTTAAGGTATCTACTACAAAAAACAACTGACCTAGAAAACAAAGCAAAGAAAAAGAATTTAAGAATCCATCAATCTACCTGAAAACCACAATCAAACAAAAAACTTGTATACCATATTTCAAGAAAGCGTAATTGAAAACTGTCATTTCTTAGAACCATTTGACGAAGTAAAAATGAAAGGAATCTACTAAATTTGAAATTCTTTCTCTGAAAATGAAAGAAACCCACAAATCCAGAAGAACCCAGTGAAAGAGAAAGACCTTATAAAAAGGGAAGTCCAGCCAGCAAGGACTCTCACTGAGCCTCTGTTCAGTAGGGTAAACATCATCTATTGCATTCAGCTTCCCAGAAAACATTCTAAAAAATTGATCTGCAATTGGGAAACAAATGTGCACATTCTATAGAAATGGAAAGTCAGGTCAGTACAAGGGTAAGCAAACTCATGCTTACAACCCAGTAATGGGGTTTACAGAACGTTTTTGCATACTCCAGTCCCCTGGAGGTCCTTGATTCAACTCTCTTCCCATTTTTTTAGGCAGGAGATTGGGTTAGGGAAGATAACTGTTTTCCCCTGCCTTTTTTCCTCTTTGAGTTAGTTAAAATGAGTGTCCCAAAAATCTTAGTGCAATTTGAAGCTTTAATAGCATTAAACTTCACTAAGACTTTTGGGATACCCTGTATGAAGATTCTGATTAAGTGTTTTAAAATAGTTTTCCAGGCTTTCTGTGGACTGTTAAATTAAAAAGTTTCATTCCTCCCCTTCTCTCCCCTCCCCATAAGTGTCCATATTGACTGTTTCCTTTTCAAGACAGAGTAAGTACCTGACAAATTTATTTTACTATTTTTCCATCACTAGGATGCTGAATTTCTTTTTGTTTTGATCATTATTACTTAGTGGTTAATCCATAGGAAAAAGGGAAGCTTTCATCCACACTGTGGATTTTTAGAACATTATTACTTCAAAGGTCATTACTATGTTTTTGAAATTATAGACAAGGGGGTGGCTAGGTGGCACAGTGAATAGAGCACTGGCCCCGGAATCAGGAGAACCTGAGTTCAAATCCATCTTCAGACACTTAACACTTACTAGTCATATGACCTTGAACAAGTCATCTAACCCCCAATTGCCCTGCTTTCCCCCTACAAAAAAAATTATAGACAAAAATTAATTTCAACAGTTTAAGAAACAGTACTAAGCAGACAATGTGGGATGAAATTAAACTCAGATCTATGGACCAGAGAGAGTCCTCATTTCTAGTATACTACTCCTATAAGTATTAATAAATAAATATTAGGAAAGCTCAAAATGAGCTGAGGTTAAGAAAAGATAATGAAGGCTAACAAAGAGTATGTTTACATACGTCAGGGAAAAGAAAAGGATCTAGGAAAGGAGAAAAAGGCAAAATTATAACTGACAACGGAGAGAAGTCAGAGTTTGAGTTCTGAAATTTTTATTTTTATTTTCTCTTCCAAGAAGAATGACTTCGGACTGAAAAATACAAAACAAAACAAAAACCAAGGCTAATAGGGTGGTGAGACCTCATGTAAGTAAGCACCAAGTGCCCTTGATGAATTTAAATCAGGTCCCAGATAAACTAGATCCCATAGTGCTGAAAGAATTGGCAAAGCCATTTTTTTTTTCAAAACCATTGTCTGTGAAAGATTTTGGAGAATACAAGAAGTATTAGAAGAATGGAGAAGGGCAAATATCCTGGTTTTCAAAAGAGGGAAGTAAGATTAACTTTAATTATAGGCAGAATTCTGGTTATATGATTAAAGCATGGTCAGTTAGTCAGTAAACATTTATTTAGCGCTGACTATGTTCTAGGTGGGGAACCTG
>NW_027185890.1:1022006-1083272 GCF_028583685.1 Petaurus breviceps papuanus
GAAGAGAAGAGAAGAGAAGAGGAGAGAAGAGAAGAGAAGAGAAGAGGGCCCAGGACAGAATCCTGTGAGACATCTATGATGAGAAGGCATAATTTGGTTGAGCGTTCAGCAAAGGAGACTGAGAAGGAGCAGTCAGATAGAAAAGAAGAAAACCAGGAGAGAATGGTGCCCCAAAAACCTAGAGAAGAGAATATCAAGAAGAGAGTGGCAATAGTATTAAAGGTTGCAGAGAGGTCAAGGAGAATTAGAATTAAAAAACAGCCATTGGATTTAGCAAGCAAAAGAACAACCTTGGAGAGAGTAGTTTTGGCAGAAAGATAAGGTCAAAAGTCAGAAAGCATTAAAAGAAAATGAGAGAAGGGGAAGAACCTATTGTAGATGACCTTTTTGAGGAGTTTAGTGGAGATAGAAGGATGAATTTTTTAAGGATGGGGAGAAATAGATATATTTGTAGAAACTAGGGAATAAGCCAATAGATGGGGAGAGATTGAAAATAAGTGAAAGAATGGCATTAACAGACAATCTGTTTACTAGAGAGAAGATAGAATGGGATCATTTGAGCAAGTGGAGGGATTAGCCTAAGTAAGGAGTAAGACCACTTCAGCATGTGAGACAGGAGTGAAAGAGAAGATAGTGGCAGATGGCATATGAGTGATATGAGATGAGGAAGAGGGAATTCATGACAAATGGACCTCATTTTTTTCCTGTAAAATATGTTTATTCTTAGCTGAGACAGTGGGGATAGGAGAAGCCATGGGAGGTTTGTAGAGGGATGGAAAGATTTGGAAGATACTGTGAAAAATAGGATAGTAAGTTGGTAAGGCAAATATAATATGATTGCCTAGCAGCAGTGAGGACCCAATTGAAGTTGTGTAACACAAATTTGTAGTGGGCCCAATCAGAGAGTTTTTTTCTTCCATTAAGCAGCACATGAGTAGGAGTAAAAGAGGCAAATGGTGAGAGTGATTCAAGGCTGAGTTTTTGTCTTGGTGCAATTAGTGAAATGATAAGGGGACTAGAGATTTGAGAGAAAAGGACATACCGAGTTGAACTGGTTCACCAAGGAGTTAAGATAAAGAAAAGAGGAAAAGAGTGACTAGTGTAGGTGAGATAGACTGGGAGAGAATTGAGTAGTCACAGGATTGGAGTCACAGTATGGAAAAAGTATAGGTTTTTGTAAGGGAAGGCTGACAGGGAAATAAAATGTCAACAGATTATGGCCAGATGAGGGGATTTTGGAATTCTTGAACATGGAAGTGGTGTATTTGTGAATAATGACAAGATCAAGGGTATGACCATCATAGACTCTTACTCAAACATCCTAATCACTCTGGAGTACTTCTTCACCCCACTGCAGTTACACACAAAGTTAATTATATGATCTGTCACCTGATATGTAACCTCTGACAAATCATTTAAGCTTTATGACCTTTGTTTTCACATTTGTAAAATAAGAGTTCACTTCCAGCTCTGAATCTAAGATCCTATGATCTTGGAGAGAAAGTCGTGATTATAAAGAGTCAACACAGCTTCATTAAGAAAAAGTCTTACCAGTCAGGTTACTAATTTTATGTATCAGAGGAACTCGATGTTATCTAGTGCCTAGATTTTAATGGAACATTTGAAAAATCATCTGATGCTGTTATTATATGAAAAGTTGGAGATATATGAGCTAAGCAAGAGTACAGTTCATTGGATTTGGACCTGGGTGAATAGCTAGACCCAGAGCAGTCAATAATATTTTCATATCAGTTTGAAAGGAGTTCTCTCACAGATTATCCCAGGGATCTGTATTTGGTCTTGTTCAGCACAATACTCTTATTAATGATTTGGATGAAGGTATGGATTATGTGTTTACCAAATTCGCTGATTATAAAAAACTAGGTGGGATAGCTGACAGTGGATAACAATCAAGGTTTAAAAATATCTTCACAAACTAGAAGATTGGGCTGAATAAAATATGATAGATTTTTTTTCTTGATTTGTGACTTCATTGGTACAGGGAACACCCTCTGATCACCCAGTGATCAGCAATTTCTCAGGAATACAGAGAAATTAAATGACTCAAACAGGATTGTGTCCAGTATGTGTCAGAGATAAAGAATCTTTTGGCTAGAAAGTCTCCCTGGGATCATACAAGCTAAATGACTTCTCCAGGATAAAGTTCACAGGTTTTCGGAAGTCATTAATTTGGGGTTTCCGGTGACTGTAAGGGACAGAATCTGTCCCAGTATAAATTCATAGTAGTTGAAGAGGTTAGAAAAGATTAGAACAAAGGTTTTTAAGATGACACCTATGAATTTCTTTTGAAAACTATTTTGATATCTATATTTCAATATAATTGGCATGTATTTTATACATTTTAATACATTATTTTGAGAAAAGGTCCATCCATAAGCTTTACCAGACTACCAAAGGGATCTATGACATTGAAAAGGTTAAGACTTCCCGAGTTAAAGCAATATTCAAATGGATGAGGATTTGAATCCTGGAACAAGAAGAAAGAAGAGAGATATGGCAAAAATGGACTGGAATTCAGATCAAGCCAAAGTGGTAATTGTGGCACTTATTTCAGTTAGTCAGACTGAAATTCAAGAGCTCCTTTTCTTCGTTGGATATCATCACCTGTGTCATTTTACTCCAACTGTAGAATTTCCCTTGACTTTCATAGAACAACTTTGGCCTTATGTTGCACAATTCCAGGCTGCCATCTTCTTCCCTGGACGTCTCTAGCCATGACACTGTGGATTCATCACCCTCTCTTTTCCAGTTCCCTGTTCTATATTGTCTTCCCCTTTTTGACTATAAACTCCTTGATGTCAGAAACTATTTCTTTCTACTTGTATTTGTGTTCCCAATGCTTAGTATAGTGCCTGGCACTGAAGCACTAAATGCCTAAGAAATACTTGTTGACTGATTGAAGTAAGGCGGCATGGCTATGCAGAAGTTTGTTTAAAGATATGGAGTTTTTAGTGGACATCAAACTCAATCTAAGTCAGAAGTATGATATAGCAGTCAAGAAAGTGAATGCAATTTGAGTTTTCATTAAAAAAGGCTTAGCTTCCAGAATGTGCAGTGCAAAGTGCACCTGCTGGGTGTTCAGAACCCAGGAGACAGTGAAATTGTACAATGCAACACCGGCAAGCACTGACAGAAATACCTTGGATTCATTATGCATTTGATTTTAAATTAATTGTTGATCACTGTACTTTCAGAAACATTTTACTGTTGCCAAATTTTTCAAGACCCCATATAGGATTGCAACCCACAATTTAAGAAGTGCTAATCTAGTCAAACCATCTTATTTTACAGATGAGAAAAGTCCCAGAGAGGTAACCCAAAGAAAAATAGTAAATAGTAGAGCTAGGATTTGAACTTAGCTTCTCTGACTCTAATTCCAACGTTTCTACTATCTATTTCCATATTTCCAATTTACAGTGACTGTTTTGTCCGTGTTTTCCCAGCAATCTTTATTCAATGCACTAACGGCGTTTTTCTTACACTTTGTGGTAAAGCCATTATGCTCCTTGGAAGAAAAAGCAAAAAATGAATATTCTGTACTAGGCTTTATTAAGGGAGGTACATGTAGAGAGCAGGAGAGTTAATAGTTCTACTATATATAACCTGCCCTGGTTAGACCACATCCAGAATACCGTATCCTATTCTCAGTGGGGAAGGGCATTGATAATATAGAGAGCCTTGAGAGTAGTGCAAACCGCATGGGGAAGGGTCTCAAGATGGTTCTATATGAAGATCCATTGAAAGAACTTAGGAGGTTTAGGCTGGAGGAGATGAAACTCAACAGGATCATCATACTTATCTTCAAGTATTTGAAGGACTGTCATGTGAAAGCGGGATTTGGTTTGTTCCACTTGCCTCCAGCAAGCAGAACCAGGGGAAACAGATGAAAGCTGAACAGAGGCACATTTTGACCTTGTATACATGAAGAAGAGGACATCCCAACAAGTAGGGCAGGCTTGCATAACCCACAGCCTGGCTGCTTGCAACATGCCAAAGGACTTTGGGTGGCCTGCAAAAAGTGTAGAGGGAAACATTCTCTACAGGTTTTTGCCAGGCTGCCCAAAATCCTTTGGTGTGCCTGTGGGCCATAAGTGGCTTTTAGGCTGCAGGTTGTGCAGGCCTGAATTAGAGCTATCCAAAAGGAAAGTGGGCTGCTGTAGGAGACTGCTAGTTAATTTTATGCCTGCATCATTGTTGGCAATGATCTTTTGGCACAAGAATAGAAAATCTGATACTGCTTCCATTTCTTCTCCCATTATTTTCTAGGAAGTGATGGGACCATTTGCCATGATCTTATTTTCTTCTTTTAATGTTAAGCTTCAAGCCAACTTTTACATTCTCCTCTTTCACCCACATCAAGAGGCTCCTTGGTTCCTCTTCCCTTTCTGCCATCAGAGTGATATCATCAGCATATCTGAAACTGTTATTTCTCCTGGCAACCTTAATTCCAACTTCTGATTCATCCAATCTAGCATTTTGCATGATATGCTCTGCATTTAAGTTAAATAAGGCAACAATATACAGCCCGTTTGTACTCCTTTTTCACTCTTAAACCAACATCACAGTAAGTCTATGCTCCAGCCACTGATGCTGAGGAGGCCAAAGTTGATCAGTTCTATGAAGACTTACAACATCTTCTAAAAATAACATAAAAAAGATGTCACATTCATCTTAGGGGACTGGAATGCTAAAGTAGGAAATCAAAAGACAATTGTTAAAGATACTCCTTGTGGAAGGAAAGCTATAGCAAATCTGGACAGTATACTTAAAAGCACAGATATCACCTTTGTCAACAAAGGTCTGTATAGTCAAAGTTATGGTTTTTCCAGTCGTAAAGTATGGTTTTAATATTTGGACTATAAGAAAAGATATATATACACACATATACACAAAGGAAAACTATAAGGAAAGTGCCATAGAATTGATGCTTTCAACTTGTGGCATTGGAGAAGAGTTTTGAGAGTCCCTTAGACAGAAAGGAAATCAAATCAGTCAATCCTTAAAGACATTTATTCAGGCTATTCATTGAAAGATAAAATACTGAAACTGAAGCTTAAATACTTTGACCATATAAAGAGAAAATAGGACTCATCAGAAAAGACCCTGATGCTGGGAATATTAAAGGTAAAAGGAGAAGGGAGATGGCAGAGGATGAAATGGACAGATAATGTCATGGAAGCAATGAACATGAGCTTGGACAAACTTCAGGAGATAGTAGAGGATAGATGGGGCTGGTGTACTATGGTCTAAGACGTCACTAAGGATAGGACTTGACTGATTGACTGGAAAACAACTTACTGACTCCATGCTCAGCACTCTATCCACTGAGCTACCTAGCTGCTTCCAGCAGTGCAAATAGTTTGGGACATGGTATTGAAGGAAAATGCTAAGTATTAAAGTTCACCAGTATTCATTCATAAGATTTTTGCCTCATGCGAAGGTTTTATCTTATCTTGTGGATAATTCTGTATTACTATATCTGACAAACAATACCTTTCCTTTGAGGTTTGAACATTGAAGAAGTGTACATGAAGCAATTATTCAGCCTTATTGTTGGTCATGTGATCTACCCTACATACTTATCTAAAAAATTGTATTGTAAAAAATTGTAAAAAATACCACATAGTTATCTAAAAAAATTGTATCTATTGATAAATCTTAAAACTCCCTCATTTCTAGCATTTCAAATACTCTAAGTTCAGCAGGAACAACTCACTAAGCATTTATTCTGTTTAATCTACTGAAATTGTACAATGTATTGCCATTCAAAATAGAATATTTATTATTAATTAGTTCAACAAATATTTCATGAGTATCTATTAAATATATGCAGCACTGGACTAAAAAAGACATGGTCACCTTTTCTCAGCGAGCTTATGTGTAATCTAGTAGGGAAATAAAATATTTAACACTACTAAAATATAATGTAGAATTTAAAAAGTACGATAAAAAGGAGAATTACAAACAAAATGCTTTAAAAAAAGAACATCCAGACTAAAATGCCATTTTTTTAATTTAAAATATTGTAATGGGGGGCAGAGTTAAGATGGCGGAGTAGAAACAGGACTTCCAAGGGGCTCCGGCTTCCACCTCCCCCAATTCATGTAAAAGGTGACTGAAGAAACTTTGGAGCTACAGAGCCCGCAAAATGACACAGAGAAGTGAATCTGCCACTGAGGACAGCCCAGCAGGCTGGCAGTAAGTGATCAGCACAACAGACTGGGAGCCGAGCCCAGCCCCCCTGGAGCCTGGAGATCTTAGCCCGAGAGCAGCTACTGGCTGGAGGGACTTTAGATCACCAGCAGCTGGGTGGTTTACAGAAGGATGCTAAGGACAAAATGAGAGGTCAGTGCAGTGTGGATTTTGGGATTCAGTAGTTCGGAGTGCATCGGCTTTTGCCCTGGGACGAGAAGCAGCTGAGGTACCACAGTCCTGCAGCCACAGCCACATGTGGCTGCTTCAGCTCCTGGCCTGCAGATTGTAGTGGGACCAAGTGAACAATATGAGGGGTAATCACTCTAGCTTTAATCTGCTTGGATCTGGATTGCTGTCTAGGGTGGAGGTCCTGGGGTGTGTGACCAGCTGGCCAGAGCATGTGGAGGCTTCAGAGAAGGCACACAACTAATACCTTTGGCAGCTGAGAAAACTCCAGTGTTTGGGAGGAAGCTCTCCTGTCTGGTGGCAAAGTCCTACTGTGGCAAAGAGCCCAAAGGACAAGTAATTGAGTGACAACATGAGCAGCCAAAGGAAGCAAAACAAACAGAGCAACCCAACTTTATACTACTATTTTGGGGACAAAAAGGATCAAAGCATGGAATAGGAGGAAGATGGTGAAGTCAGAACTTCTGCACCAAAAGCTTCCAAGAAAAAATATGAGCTGGTTACAGGCCATAGAGGACCTTAAAAAGGATTTTGAAAGCAAATAAGAGAAGTGGAAGAAAAATTGGGAGGAAAAAGGAGAATGATTCAAGAAAATTATGAAACGAGAGTCAATAACCTGACTGAAGAAAATAACACCTTAAAAAATAGACTAACTCAAATGGCAAAAGAGGCTCAAAAAGGCAATGAGGAGAAGAATGCCTTAAAAAGCCGAAATTTGCCAGATGGAAAAAGAATCTCAAAAGCTCACTGAAGAGAATCATTCCTTCAGAATTAGATCAGAGCAAATGGAAGCTAGTGACCTTATGAGAAATCAAGATGCTGTTAAACAGATCCAAACAAATGAAAAAATAGAAGGCAATGTGAAATATCTCATGGGAAAAACCACTGACCTGGAAAATAGATCCAGGAGAGATAACTTTAAAATTATTGGACTACCTGAAAGTCATGATCAAAAAAGAAACCTAGAAATCATCCTTCAAGAAATTCTCAAGAAAAACTGACCTGGTGTTTTAGAACCAGAGGGCAAAATAGAGGTTGAAAGAATCCACTGATCACCTCCTGAAAAAGATCCCAAAAAGAAAACTCCTAGGAATATTAAAGCCAGGTTCTGAAATTCCCAGATCAAGGAGAGAATATTACAAGCAGCCAGGAAGAAACAATTTGAATATTGTGGAAACACAATCAGGACCTGGCAGCTTCTACATTGAGGGATTGAAAGGCTTGGAATATGATATTCTGGAGGGTAAAGGAGCTGGGATTAAAACCAAGAATCACCTACCCAGCAAAACTTAGTATTATGTTTCAGGGGAAAATATGGTAATTCAGTGGAATAGAGGACTTTCAAGCATTCTTGATGAAAAGACCAGAGTTGAATAGAAAATTTGACATTCAGATACAAGAAGCAAGAGAAGCATGAGAAGGTAAACAGGGAAAAGAAGTCATAAAAAACTTATCAAACTTGAACTATTTATACTCCTACATGGAAAAATGATAATTGTAACTGATGAAACTTTTCTCAGTATGAAAATAGTTGAAGGGAACAGAAATATATATATATATATATACATACATACATATATATATAATGTCTATATAGGAGGATATATGGGCATATGAAAACATATGTGAATGTGTGTATGTATGTTTACAGGTATACATAGATAGAGAGCACAGGACCAATTTAATAGGAAGGGATGATACTTAAAAGGTGAAATTAAAAGGTGAGAGAGGAATATAATGAGAGGAGATGGGGAGAGACAGAATGGGGTAAACTATCTCATATAGAAGAAGCAAGGGAAAATGGTTACAATAGAGGGGAAGAACAGGAAGGCAAAAGGGAATGAGTCAACATTATTTTCATTGAATTTGGCTTAGGGAGGGAATGACATACACACTAAATAGGGTGTCTCACCCTACAGGAGAGTAGGGGGGAAGGGGATGAGAGTGGGGATGATGGAAGGGAGGGTATGCTGGGGGGGAAGGAAGTTGGAAGCACCCACTCTTGAAAAGGGACAGGATCAAAGTAAAGAATAGAACAAGTGGGAGGGGGCACAGGAGGGAGGGAAATATAGTCAGTCTTTTACAATATATCCACTATGGAAATGTTTTGCATAGCTACACATGTACAACCTATACTGAATTGCTTATCTTCCCAGTAAGGGCAGGGGACAAGGGAGGAAGGGAATGAATCTGGAATTCAAAGTTTTAAAATCAAATGTTTAAATACATATATATATATACTATTATTAATATTATTTTACATTTAACTGGGAAATAAGATATAAAGGCACTTGGGACATAGAGATCCACCATGCCCTACTGGAAAGTCGAAGGGGGTATGGGAGAAGATACGGGAGACAGCAGATTGGAGGAGGGGATATCCAGTGGGATTGCTATTTGGGGGCAGCAGGTAGGGGAAAAATGGGGAGAAAATTTTTAAGTCAATATCTGGCAGAAATGAATGATGTAAACCAGAAGTTAATAAAGCATTTGATTTGGAAAAAAATAAAATATTGTAATGAATCTTTGATCTCATTGATGTGAGGAGTCTTTCCACTGATGGAGATTACATCTCATATATACCTGCTTATATTGTGAGATGTTTGTCTATGTCTTCTGATAAGTTCAACATAGGGGATCCTCCCAATGTGCTCGGAAGCTTCCTTGAGGATGACACTAATGGACTGCAGAGACTTTCCCTCACTCCCACTATGTCATAAAGCCATTTTCTTTTTCAATGGAATATTGATTTGATGATATCATTTACATCACTTTTCCTTAGTGATTTCCTGTTAATAATATGTTGTACTCTGCTCATGCCAGGGATGAAATTCACCATTGTTCTTTGAACAGTCATTCATGTCATTTCTTCCAGAGATTGTAGTGTTCCAGAATTTGCAACTAAAATGTCACTGAAAAAAATATTAGTATTAAAATGATAGCTCATTGTTTCAAGGAGAAAATTAGACTCATTAAAAATGCTTAAAATAATCCTATTTAAAGCATGTGAAATGATAATATTACAATGTGAACAAACTTTTCTTATTGCTTTCATTTTCATTCATGGCAGCCAAAAGAAAAGCAACAAGGCTTTACTTCATCTTTGGAATGATATATTGAAGTTACAGTGGGGCTAAAATTGTCTGGTTTTCATCCCCCTTCCCTTTTACATCCCCTTCCCCTTCTTCGATGAAATATTCGGAAGAAGAAAAGAAATTACAACCAGAGAAGCTATCAAAACTTTTGCACATTATCACTGCAGACATGCAGAAACTCTACCACTCCACATTGTTTTTAATATCACATTTTAATTTTCATTCCTTTTTTGAACTAGAAATTGAAATTTCAAGCATCTTTGGAATATCATGACAATATCTAAACAATTCTAATGGCACAATTAATAAGGTTTTTCCAATACCTTTCCATGTAATATTAGTACATGGTATCCATTCTGTGGGTGAATGGAACCCTTATCACTGGATGCCACCTGAAGGAAAGGATGACTATGCCTCTATCAGGTAGATTTAAAGATGCAGGAAGTTCCTGTTACCCGACCAATTGAAAGAGGCTGCACTTACCCACATGGTAGTTCCCAGAAACAAGTCGCCTAGCATCTTCCACATGGTTATTTCCATGTTAGATGACCTGGGCATACAAGAAATTTTGTTACATATGTTTGTTCACTTGCACCATCTAAATGTATATGTATGGTTTGTGGATGGCATGTGTAGATAGAAGCTGGGGCCTGGACTGTCTCTGCACAGAGGAGAGCCAGGGGTAGTGCCTAAAAATAAATAAAGTTTGATTAATATTCATATCTGAATGATTAATCTTAATTAGTGATTAACATCTTCATTTGACAAGGACCTAAGGAAATCTTTCACATTAAAGACAGTAAAATTAATTTACATATAAAACCCAAAGGAAGGAAGTCTGATATTACCATACAATTTGACAGAAATGATTTTTTGTTTTGATCTTACAGCTGGTTTTTTTTTCAACTCTCTGCAGTTTCTGTATGATGTCAAACAACTGAATAAAAGTAAAAAATTAATTCAATCACCCAGATGTTTCTAAATACCTTGATATTTGTTCTCATGAAGACCAAATATCCAGATGATTTTCTGGGTGTTTCACTTTTCTACCAAATGTTTTAACATTATGTGGCTACAACTTTCCATTCTCATCATTTTCTTTTCTACTCTTTTCCCTTTCCCATCATCCAATCAAAATCACCTATAATTTAAAAGAGAATGAAAACATGTAAATATGTTGTTAAATAGCATATAAATTCATAGAAACCAATAGGTTATAATTTCTGTCATGTTTTAGTTAACAAATCATAAAAAAAAACCCAGGCAGGAAAGAACTAGCATGGTCAGTTATACCTCAGACTTGGTCCAATCTGAAGTTTTTCTTTAGAATCTTTTTTCATGAGCCCACACCCCAGAATTGTTGTGGTTATGTCAGTGGCCTCTTTTAAAAATTCTGTAATTGCCCCTATATGGAAAATAGTGAGGTTAGGTTATACTAATGACAGAGGTAGAAAAAGCAAGATTTTGAATTACCAGCAGCTCTAATATACAGTTCCTTTTGAGAGAAATTAAAGAAAAAAAGTAGCTGGTTAATCGTTGCTATCCCCAGTCTAAGACTTTTATTTCATTAGTGATGCATATTCTCACCTTCTTTTGATGGCCAAGGACATGGTCACTCAGTTAATACTCTACTCTGCAGTAGAGTCCTAAGGTGTAGGGGAGATACACTTATACTACTTGACATGGTAGCTTCAGAGTTTCCCCTGGTATGCTACTATTTATGCAAAATTATTCAACATTATGGCATTAATTCTTAAACATGATACATTTATTTAAGAATTATGGAAAAGCAAGAATGATCATAACATTTAGGAAGGAGAAGTAGAAATAATTAAACATCATAATTACTCAGTAAAAGGCAAAATAAGTGTAAAGTGGATTTAACTGTGTGTAAGGTGGATTTTTGTTATTCTTTCTTATAATTTAGTTCACAGAATCCATAGCCATAACTATCTCTTGTTCCCAGATGTTAGATATGAGTTCTCATGATCATAGTTCAAAACATCTCCACCAAGCTTGCATAGTGCTATATGATGATAAATACTATAAACATTTGTGCTTAAAATGATAAATATTTACTGCAACTACACAGTGAGATGTAATGGTGAGATAATGCAAACTTGTGGAGCTATTGCTGGCAAGATGTCTTCTTTGTCTGTTTCCCTATAAAGCAAGTGGGCACTGATCAGTCAGTAGGGAGGGTTGAATGCACAAGCTGGAAAGCTGTGCATGCCTTAATGAGCACCCATCAAGTCTTGGGGGGAATCTAAGTTTGGCTCAGCTGGCCCACATTGAGGCTTGAAGGGATATCATTTACATCATTTTTCCTTAGTGATTTCCTGGGGGCAATTCACAATTCTGTACCAAGGGCTTTAACATCCTTGATCTTTTATGTAAACAATCTGTGTCATACAAAGCCATTTCTCTGCTAGCTGCTCCCTTTCTGTTTTTCACTACTCTCTTTTTGAGTAAAGCCATACCTCTTCTGCTCTCAAGTCAGTGAAACAGTAACAAGCTCTTTTTATACATAGCCACCCTGAACTCGGCTTTGAGAAAAATATGCTCTTTCAATAATAAATGGCTAATTTCTTCAAGCTGGAAAATAGCCAGACTCCTCAAATCTGCAAATAACAAGAGATTCTACTTTGTCCAATTAACACCAAGCCTCTCCTTACAGCAAAGCAGAGCTCATAACAAAACAGATGCAAAGCTTGTCTTTATCCCCATCTTTCTTCTTCTTAAACCACAGAGAGTCACCAGGTACCTATAAAAGGTTTACCCTCTCTCAGGCTTTACCAGAAAGGAATAAGCTCAAACAGCTCTGTACACAGAATCAGGATTCAGCACTTCGCCAAAGTTACAGCAGTTGAAGAGCTCTCAGCTGTCCCAACATTCTCCAGTCAATCAACAAAGCAATTGCTCTCTTCCAATCAACAGGATCCTATACAAACAGGTGAAGAGCTATCCATCTCAGCTGGAAGCCTTATATGTTGGACCAAGTTTATGTATTGGTTGATTTTGATGAACTACTTTCCATATATATATATATATACACACACACATTGTGAGGAAAGGCATGGAGGTAGGGAAAGTATAGATCATGTTCAAGAGATATCAAATAGTCTAGCTTGGATAGATTATAGAGTATATGAAGAGTCATAGTATGGCAAAAAGTTTTAAAGTCTATATAGAGAATACCAGGCAAAGGAGTTCAAACTTTATTTAGCAGTCAGCAGTGGACAACTGAAAAGTTATGAGCAGAGGACAGAGTATAGTAGAAAAGAATACATGAAGTCAAAAGAGTTGGTTTTGAGTTGCAGATTTTCTGTCAGCTAGATGGATGACACTTCTCTGGGTCTTGATTTAAATTCAGAAAACATTTATTCAGTACGTACTTTGTGTAAGACAGCATAGGAGCATAGATAACAGGGTAATTGACTTAGAGCTGGAAGGGACCTTACAGACCATCAAGTCCATCCTTTGCATTTTGTAAATGAATAAACAAGCTCAGAGTTATGTGCTTTATCCAGGGACACACATGTATTAAGAATTATCAGTTGATTTTTTTTTTTTTGCTTTTTGTAGGTGGAAGCCAGGGAAATTGGGGTTACCTGACTTGCCCAAGGTCACATGGCTAGTAAGTGTTAAGTGTCTGAGGCTGGATTTGAAGTCAGGTCCTCCTGACTCCAGGGCCAGTGCTCTATTCACTATGCTACCTAGTTGTCCCATTTCAGGTGATTTTTTACCCTGTATCTTTCTGACCCCAAGAAAAGCTTTCAGAAAAGTTTTCTTTTTTTAATAAAGTGCTATTATTATAGAGAAAGTGGAAAGATATGGAATATAAATTAGATGGATTCAGAGGTGGTTGGATGACCAGAATCAAGGAGTAGCTTTTAATGTTTCATTGTCAATGTGGAAGGAATTTGCTATCCCAGGTAACTATAGTAGGACCTGTGCTGTTTATTTTTCATAGGTGACTTGGATAAAGAACTAGACAATATGCTCATGAGATTTGCCAATGATACAAAGCTGGAAGGAACAGATAAATCCTTGGATGACAGAGTTATTATCTAAAAGGGTCTTGAGAGGCTAGATCTTTGGGCAGAATCTAATAAGATGAAATTTAATAGAGATAAATGTAAAATCTTTCACTCAGGGACAAAGAAATCAACTCCACAAATATAAAATGGTAGAGGGATGGATACATAACAATTGTTCTGAAAGGGATCTGGAGTCTTTAAGTTAAACAAAAGGGCAATATGAGTCAGCAGTGTTTTGGGGGCAGCCAAAAAAGCCAATGCAAACTATCTTCTCCTTCAAGATACCTTTTAAAAAATCACCCCCTGAATGCTTTTTAAACTGTTTCACTTCTGGTGTGGATTTCTTTTGTATTTATTTGATCAGGTCCAGCTGCAGTTTCCGACTTTATCTTCAGTGCCACAGTTATCTCTTCATATAATACATTTGATAATGATAGAGACTGTGACCTTCTTGAGACCTGGACTATCTTCTGCCTTTCTTTGTATCTCTAGTGCTTAGTGAAATCCCTAGGATTTGTTTGTTAAATGTTTATTGACTGAATGTTGGAGTTCACATCGGATAGTTCCACTGTTAACAAAATAAAGAGAATAGATCATAAAGATTTATTCTATTTCAAGACAATTCATTGTCTTCCTTTCTTTTTAATGCACAAATATTCTCAGTTTCTACTCTGGCTTGGTTGGATTTCATATTTAGTTCTAGAAGGCTCACTTTTCTCTTGCCTGTTTCTAGTTATTTTGTGAGGTAATACCACTCATCACCTTCAATTTTCTTTTTCTGTAATGCTTTACAAATTAGCATTAGCCTAAAATAGTGTTGCCCTTGCTTACCTTGTCTGCGGCTTAGCAAATAGATACAGTGTTTCCTTGCTGTAGCCAGTTTCTACACATTGTCTTTAGGGGTAATGAAAGCATTTTGTTCTTCTCAATGCGGTGATTGTTTTACATCTGCTAATTTCTCTAAGAAATGGTTATAGTTAGTCAATGTTTTTCCTTTTGTTCATTTCCCATTTTCCAAACCTTTTAAAACAAATTCTGTTTTAATTTCAGACACCCGTTATTTTTATCTTCTAATCTAGCACTGATGTTAATGACTGATTTTGAAATGACTTCTATGTGCATAACCAATCTTTTCCAGTATGTTAAAATTGAATACTTTGTGCTATTATTTGGTATTTGTCTTCCAACTAATTTCTTCTAAAATTTGTATTATTTATTTTTAACAAAACATTCTTTTCTTTTTAAATTTTAAGTTCCAAATTCTCTTACTCTCCCAACCATTCCCAACCCATTGAGAAACCAGCAAAATATCAATCACATGTGAAATCATGTAAAACATATTTCTATATTAGCCGTATTTTTTGAAAAAGCAAGAAAAATAAAATGAAAAAATTATACTTCTGTTTGAACTCAGAGTTTATGAGTTCTCTCTTTGGAGATAGCATTTTTTCATTATGAGTCCTTTGTAATTGTCTTGGATAATTGTATTAATCAGAGTGGCCAAGTCTTTCACAGTTGATCATCACTACAACATTGCTGTTACCGGCTATAATGATCTCCTAGTTCTCATTTTGCTTTGCATCAGTTCATGTAGGTCTTGCTATATTTTTCTGAATCCATACCCCTCATTTCCCACAATACAAGAGTACTCCATACAATTATATGCCACAACTTGTTCAGCCATTCCCCAATTAATGAATATTCCTTTGATTTCTAATTCTTTGCCAACACAAAAAGACCCACTACAAATATTTTTGTATATATAATTCCTTTACTTTTCCTTTTGTGTCTTTGGGATTTTGTAGTGGTATTGCTGGGTCAAAGGATATGCATAGTTTTCTAGCTCCTTGGTCCTAATTCCAAGTTGTTTCCTAGAATGGTAGAACAGTTCACTACTCAAGAAATAGATCATTAGTATACCTATTTTCCCTGCATTCCCTCCAGCATTTGTCATTTATAATAGGTATGAAATTTTACTTCAGAGTTATTTTAATTTGCCTTTCTCTAATCAATAGTGATTTAGAGATCTTTTTCATGTGACTATAGATAGAATTGATTTATTCTTCTGAAAACTACTTGTTCATATCCTTTGACCATTTATCAATGGAGAATGGCTCTTGTTTTTAATAAATTTGACTCAGTTCTAACTCAGTATATATTTGAGAAATGAGATCTTTATCAGAGAAACTTGTGGTAAAAATTTTGATATAATTTCATTATCTACGGTACCTTTTAGCAAAATGTAGTTTCCTTAATTATCCACTTTAATTAGATCTATTTTTGCTTTTGCTTTGTCTGAGATCATGATTAATAACCCTATCTTTTTTTTCTAAAGTTTAACTGAAGCATGGTAGATCTTGCTCCAGTCTTTATTTATCTCTGTATGTGTCTTTCTGTTTCAAGTGTGTCTCTTGTAAACAACATATTGTTGAATTTTGGTTTCTCCATTTTGTGGAAGAGCTCATCGCATTCATGTTATTGATTACTGTTTTCCCCTTCATCCCATTTCTTCTTTTTTTTTTTCCCTTTCTTTTTATCTTGTCCTTCCTCAAAAGTCTATTTTGCTTCTAACCACTGCCTCCCTCAATTTGTCCTCTATTTTATCATTCTTCCTCCCCCTACTATTTCACTATTGGGTAAATTACATTTCTGTGCCCGACTGAGTGTTCTTCCCTCTTTATACCAGTTCCAATGAGAATAAGGTTCAAGTATTGCCTTCCCCCACCTTTTTCCTTCCACTGTAAAAGTTCTTCATTGTGTGCCTCTTTTATGTGAGAAAATTTTCCCCATTCTACCTTTCCCTCCCCCCTTCTCCCAGTGCATTTCTATCTCTTACCTTTTCACCTTTTTTTGAGATCATTCCAACATAATGACTCATATTCATGCCTTTTGTCTATACAAATTCCTTTTAACTTCCCTGGTAATGATAAAGTTTTTAGAAGTTAGAAGTTATGTATCTTCTTATGATATAGCTTATATAAACAGTTTAGTTTTATTGAGACCTTTATAATTACTCTTTATTGTGTTTACCTTTTTACACTTCTCTTTAGTCTTATATTTGAATATCAAATTTCCTATTCAGTTCTGGTATTTTCATCAGGAATGTTTGAAAGTACTTTATTTCATTAAATATATATATTTTTTCCCCTGAAGGATTACACCCAGTTTTGCTGGGTAGGTGATTCTTAGATGTAATCCTAGTTCCTCTGCCTTCTGGAATATCATATTCCAAACCCTCTGATCTTTTAATGTGGAAGCTTGTAAATCTAGTGTGATCCTGACTGCAGTTTCACAATATTCAAATTGTTTCTTTGTGAATACTTGAAGTATTTTCTCTTTGATCTGGGAACTCTGATATTTGGTTATAGTATTACTAGGATTTTTAATTTTTGGATCTCAGGAAATGATCTGTGGATTCTTTCAATTTTCTATTTACCCTCTGGATCTAAGATATTGGAACAGTTTTCCTTGATGTTCTTGAAATAGAATGTCTAGGCTCTTTCTTTGATCATGGCTGTCAGATTGTTTAATAAGTGTTAAATGATCTGTTCTCAACCTATTTTCTGGGTCAGTTGTTTTTCTGATGAGATATTTCACATTTTCTTCTATTTTTTCATTCTTTTGACTTTTATTTTTTCTTGATGTCTCATGGAATCATTAACTGCAACTTACTTGATTCTAATTTTTAAGAATAATTTACTTCAACAATATTTTGTATCCTTTCCCCCATTTGTCTAATTCTGTTTTTTTTAAGCAATTCTTTTCTTCAGTGAATTTTTGTGCCTCTTTTAGCATTAGAACACTTCTGTTTTTTAAGGTGCTATTTTCTTCAGTATTTTTATGCCTTTTTTTAAATCAAGCTGTTAATTCTCTTTTCACAAGTTTTTTTTGCATCACTTTTATTTCTTTTCCCATTTTTTCTTCTACCATTCACCTCTTTCTTCAACTCTTCCAGGAATTTTTGTTGAGCTTACATCTGATGAGCATTTTTTTGAGGCTTTGCAGATGTTTTTAAATTGCTTTTTCTGAGTTTATGTCTTGGTCTCCCCTGCCACTATAGTAGCTTTATATGTTCAAATTACTTTTTTGTTGTTTGCTCATTTTCCTAGTCTATTTCTTGAGTTTGGGACTTTATGTTAAAGTTGGGCTCTGCTTACCTGGTAGGCATTGTCTCAAACTTTAGGTTTTTTTCATGCTGTTGTTTTTAGAGCTAGTTCTAGAGGTTTGCAAGTTTTTGGTGCTTCTAAGGTGGTATGATCTTCCAACTCATTTCTTAACCATGAAGCACAAATGTGTTCTAAGTAGTCTAACAACCTTCAGCCACTTTCATTTCTTGACCCAATATCATAGTTTCCAACATATTTTTCACTGTTTTCCCTTGTACCCTCCTTTGCAGTGAAGTAACACTTTGACATATATATTGACATAATGTGGAAGACCTTGTTAAATTCTTCACAGAATTTCTTTACTTTTTTTTTTATCATCTTGTGATCCATAAGCTGCAATTGTCACATGGAATGGTATTTCTTATTGTCCATGTATGATGAAAGAAACTTTTCCAACTTTATTTTCTTCCAACTAGCTGCCAATTCTGTATGTCTTCTGGTTCTTTTTATATCAAGAATGTCAATATGGATGTGATTCAGTTCCTGTAGTGGTATGTCAATTTGTTCATTGGATAGAGATGGTGCATTTAGAGTATCAATAATTTAATTGCTTGCAGATAGTCTAAGGACCATGTGATTTTTAACACCTTCTTCCCCATCATCCACCACTAGACTATTATCATTGAAATAGAAGAGGGGGCATAAAGGACTAAAACCTGTTTTGTATTTTTAGCTATCTCTAAGAGTTGCCATGGCCAACATATTCATCACCTGATTGTTGATCTGCTGGCAATCAACTTTTTGTTACTTAATTTCCTCAAGTGGTTCTCAGACAGCAGACATAGCCTGTCACCAGAACCATATTCAAACCTTTTCATCTTTGTTAAACTTCCCAGAACTTGTGCTCAGTTGGCATAGACTTTGAGAACTTGGAGTTATTTCCATGCCAAGATGAGGCACCAGAGCAAGACTTTTGTGGAGGAACTCATCAAATAACTCATCAGATAAATGTGAAACAAGAAAATATAGAACATGTGTTCATGAGCTTCAGTGTAGTTTTGCTCTATGACATATTTTTTAACTGGAGCCATGTTTATACTTGGCCAGGAAAATGGACTGAATGGATCTTTTCATGGTGCTTCATTGTGTTTCATTGCAGCATCCACATGGATTATCAGGGCTACAATGTGAGACTCATGAACACTATGCCAAAATTTTCAAAGATTGCTTGTGTTGAGTAGTCAGAAGGTTTAGTTTAAGTCTCAGCTCCACTATTTACTGTCTTGGTGATCGTAAGTAGCTTAACTTCTCTGGGCGTTGGCTAACTCATATCTAAAATGGGAGAATACCTCTCCTGCTTAATTCATAGGGGTATGAGGAAGATCAAATGAAAAATATGTGTGTAAGCACTAATTTCACTATAAATCATGATTGACAGAGCATTTATTGTATACCAAGTGCTTGGCAAATGCAAATTACTATTGCTTGTAGAAATAATAACAATAAAGATAAAATATCATGTAACTTTTATAGTCTGATATCATATAAAAGAAGTAAGATCCACTCTTAATTATTAAATAGAAAAATAAACAATAGTAGTTAATGGAAAATGGAAGATAAAATAATTCATTTATTTTTGGATTTTTTTTTCCTTGCATTTGTACAGCAATAACTTTATATCCTGGAATCTTCCTCAAACAAAATATGAAAGACATGGTGTCAGTAAGATGCTAGGCACCTACTGTTTTCCTGGTCAGTCTCCTTTAATCAACAGTTCCTTTGACAATCTTACTTACCATCATTCAGATGGTAAGACTTCCCTAGAGCTGGGAAAGTACTTTTATCTATAGTTTCAGTAGGGTCAAGTAAATAGACAATATGGAGAAAACAATTCATTAAATTCATTAGTGTTAAATTTGAATGGTAAATGGAGCCTTCAGTATTACCATTGCACTCTTCTTTTTATAGGTGAGGTACTAAGATCCAGAGAAGTAAGATGACTTGTTTCCATTGAGTGTCATGACCAGACAATAGATGGATTTCTGACTCCTAGGTCAGTGATCATTGCACTATATCAGGAGCAGTCACATATATTTTTCAGTACTAGACTGCATGATCAGGAATCTATTTGCCTATAAGTGGGCTCTGTTCTCTCTCTCTCTCTCTCTCTCTCTCTCTCTCTCTCTCTCTCTCTCATTCTACCCCCTTAAACAGTTGCTATCTGAAATAGGCTTGTAAATATGATATTTACTGCATTCACCTCCACCACAATAACATAGATCAGGTGATCAGGGCCTTCCAGCCTATTTATTAATGTATGTTAGAGTCTCTAAATAGTTAAAAAAAATTCTGTACTAAAAATTTTGATGGTCTACTCCTAGATGTCTATGGAACCCCAAATCAATACACTTTCTAATATTTTCAGAATATGATTTTTTTAAAATCATCAACTCAGTTGACTATTGCTAAGAAATGAAATGACCTAATCACTTTATAATGATTAATTACACTTTGGAAGATGACTATTAAATGTTAATTGTCAATTATTTCCATCTATAAAATGAGGCAGACTAGACAGATTCTTAAATTGCATTCTATGATGTTTTCTTTTCAATATTTTGACAGTTTTCCATTATAATTGGTTTCCTTTGTAATCCTATGTATTTTATTTCATGCTTTTAAAAACCTTTAAAAACCTGAGTAGGAGTACATAGGTTTCATCATACTGCCAAAAGGATCTATGACCTACAAAAGGCAAGAACCTCAGGACTCAATGATGTTCTGAGGTCCCTTCCAGTTCAAAATCGATGTTCCTAAAATCCTTTGACTTTTTGTTCTAATTAGATTAAAAAATAATTTCAGAGCAAGATAAAAATCTGGTTCTGCTTTTCCCACTTCCTTACCCCAACTAGTGAAACTTAAGGAATCATAAAACCTAGTAAGGATAGTTGTGGCTGTTTTTTTCATTTAAACCACAATTCTACATTTTTAAAAAGGTGCATTCTGTCATTGCCTTGGGAGTCTGGCACCCAGCTCAGAGCTAAGCTTCATTTTAGAGATCAAAGAATTGAGAAAGCTTAGTTCATAGGTTTTATTCCTGGAAAGAAAAATAAGGTGATTTGAGTGGAGAAATACTGTTCCAAGAAACCATCAAAATCCCAAAGCTTGTCCTAAAATCAGCATATGGTCACATGGCCAATTGCAACAATTGGGGGGAAAAACAGGATGGAGGTATCCTATGCCACTAAAAGGCTTAGCATACTAATGGCCCTTTGACACTATCACCATTCAGCTACAGGACTCTGTCTTGCTAAAGAATAGAGGACTCACCCCCAACAGGAAGCACTGGTGAGGCCAAAGTGACATTAATTCCCTGTCAGATAAAACTTAGGTATTGTTTTGAATTCCCTCATGTATGAAAAGGGTTACCTACTCATAAAGTTTAAATAATCTTATTTTACCTTATGGTTGCTCTCTTATTTTGAATTAATGATTTCTAATACATTAAAGTTGACATTTTTGGCATATGTCTTTGTTTTGTAAATAGATTGCAAAGGTCATACTCTGGCTTTCTGCCCCAGGACAAAATATTTTGGGAACTTTTCTGTGGGTAAGGATCACAAATAAAGTCAACCATCAGAGGCCAAGAGATTCTGTCTCATTGCTTATGAGCCAATAGCAGAGAGAAGATAATTCTCCAAGAGTTTGGGCAAAGTGAGACATAATCTGCTTTTGATTTACTTTTTCTCTGCCTTTCCATTGTGTGAGCTGGCATTTTAGGTTTATTTCTTTTTGTAAAACCTTTTCAGAGGAAAGTCACTCGGCCAAATTAACCAATAATGGTCTAAATAAACTTGTAAGAAACATAGAAAAAAAGGTTTTTACATTTTAAAAAACTGATTTCTAAATGATATAATTGATCCATGGGTTGTCAAAAAAGACTTTCCCTTGTAAGCTACAGGAGGTTGTGTGCTTGTTACCTTTTTTCTTTCTATCTGCAGAGTTTTGCTAAATCAGTCTTGCAAGTCTCCTGGATGGTCAGGTTGTACAATCTTACAATCTTTTTTGGCAGATATTTATTTATTATTACTTTGAGTCATATTTTCAAAAGGGAAATATTCATTTCAGGGAGATTATCTCTTATTAGATGAAAGAAGGAAAAACAGGCTCAAATCAGGGAGACTTCATCAAAAAGACTTTTAATCCCCATTGTGTCTGTGTATTCTTCCCATCAGTTCAGAGAATGTGATAAATTAAATATCTCTTTGAAACGACCATTCTCACTTTTTTTTTCAAGTTTCAACTCTTAAATGTAGCAGAAAAACAGGGTACTCTGATATAGTAGTTTTCGTTGCAGAGTTGCTTTGGGGAGGGGTGGTAAGGTTGACAAAATATTAATAATGCTATTTTCTTTTCTTATGACAGCAATTGCAAGAGCATCAGAAGTTTGTGTTCATTTGGGCATTTCCAATATAGAATGCATTCTTTGGATCATCAGGTTAAGGTAGACTCTCCTGAAAGTAAAAATATTATTGTAGAGTTTTCTTGAACAGCAGCTTTCTAACAATAGTGTTTATTAATGTTTTCCATAACTTCTCAGCATTCTCAACAATTTGCAAAAGATTAATTTTTAAATTGCATTTTTTCTATTTGGATTCTTTCCCCAAGTTTCCATATGGTTTTACTTTAATGCTCATTAACCTTAATTATTCTTTCCTCCTTTTTATTGAATTGTTTCTGGAGAAGGGTAGGAGGGTTCTCAGATGCTCCTTTTGTTTCATTTTCTATCTGAAAGGGAGCATGAATGAAAGTCATGGATATATTTAGAATTCTGCAAATGTCACTCAGCAAAGGTGTTAGAAGAGAACAAGTCAGATATCTAAAGGATAAGACAGCAGCTTGAGTAGTAATAACTATTTTTAAAAATTTGTTTTGCAAATTCTGGGGAAAATCCCCATCATTTGTTCTTATAAAATGTTGATTTGTAGATGATTAGTACCAATATTTGTGGCATCTGTAAAAATTTCAACTCTAAAAAATAGGAAAATTCTAATATCCACATAAGACTAACAGGATCAAACAAACTGTAAAAAATGAGGAATTCTCAGCTGAATTTTTAATTTTCTCTTTGGTGTGCTAGAAAAAATACTTAGGACAGAAAGAACTGGCTATGAAGGTCTTGTGAAGTATGAAATGTTTTAGATAAGATTTGAATATAACTGAGTCAGTTTGAAAAAGTCTTATTCAATATTTTACTTTTATTTGTTTCTCTCTTTATGTGTGTATACATACAATGTATACACATATACACACAAATGTATACATGTGTACATGTATATGTACACATACACAAATATCTATTCTTAATATATTGTATACAAGTGAAAAATGTCCTCCTAGGTGTAATGTTACCTTCAACAGCTGAAGAATTTCTGCATTTACAATTCCATTATTTAAAAGTAAAAAAATCTTATTCAACCACAAGGGAAATGATCAACTTCATGTTTTTACAGAGAGCCCAATGATTATATCACTATGTATTCAGAAGTGATAACTTACAACAAGAAAATGAGCACAAATTTTCTTTTTTAGACCTACACTGTAATCATTTTTCCAGGAATCAGTAGTCTTAAAAAATATTCATAGAAAGGTAGAATTTGTGCGTTTCTAATTTTGCATTAGTTTGTATGTCACATCATTAGATTCCAATTGAGGACTTCTTTATCCAGATCCTCCTTTCCCTGAATGCCCCCAAAATTTGAAGTGATGCCTTTTGAATGTGGAAGGTCTGGAACAAGAGGATGGATTCAATAGAAATCCAAATTGGTGACTGAATAGTATTCCAAAGCTATTGTGCTACTAAGTCACATGTGGGGAGATGATAACAGGGTATTATGGTCTTTCTTAAATGTCTCATCTGCATACCAACCTCATGGGATCTGAAGATTTATCACAAAGTTCCAAAATGAGAATTATAAAGATCCCTTCTAGAAAGATTCTCTCATTTGATTATTTACATCACCTGAATGATGAAGAAGCTGAACTCTTACACCTGACTCTCCAAAGAAAGATATTTAGTCTTTTGTTGCATGTAGTTTAATAATCACAGTCTGAATTTAAAGCTTTCCCCACTAAGGCCATTGTTATCAGCAGATTCACATTTCCTTATGTACTCCCATCAATTGATCTCTTTAAAAAATCAAATCCAAGCAGATTCTTCACATAAACCACCGTCACTTTCTTTAATCCAAATATGTCACAGAACAGTAAATGTTCCACTAAGCTCTAGAGAAATAATTCAGCATCCTGGCTCTTAACTCTCAGTGTGACCTCACAACTTCATCAGTAATCCCCTTCCCTCCCCCCTACCCAGTTATTCTGACTCCTTTCTAAGGCTTCTTATTTGCAAGGAGTTAGTTACTCCTACTAAAGTCTCTTTAAGGAAACTGTATACTCATTGTCTGCATAATCTGATGAAGTTAAAGGCTTTGAGGATCTCTGTCTATAATAGACGAATAGGGTCTTTTGACTGCAATTGTCTTAATCCTTAAGATGTTTTGTGTGCTATGAATGGGAAAACCATCATTTCTTCTAGAACTTCCTGAGACTTTGGATCTTTAAGAGATGTTAAGATACCTTTCCTCCTCAGGGTTATTGAGTAATGCATTGAATAGATGGAGCTAGTAAAAGTCAGCATATTCCAAGTAAACTGTTACAAATCAGTACCTACAGGATAGTTTTATGCATTCATATTAAAAATTGAAAATAAAAAAACCCAATCATTATTTCCTAAATTGTGTAAATTATTGAACAGAATACTAGCTATTAGAATCAGAATATTACATATTGTGTCAAGGAGAATCATTATTTTCATTATACTTATTTTGTTTGCCAAGATTCAGTTTAACAAAATTTCATTCTTTCCTCTTCTCTCATAAATCATATCAGGTCCTGTGTAGTCAAATTACAATGGGTGTCAGAGGTGTATCCTTTGCTTCTTAATCATTCTCAAATAATTTTTTAAAAATCTAATTTTTCTATCCAATTATTTAGTCTCTCAAAATGTTAAAATGTAATTGAAAGAGTAATTAAGGTAGAAAACCAGGTAGGTAAATTGTGGATTTCCTTCTGTAAAATCTCTTTAAAATTAGGGGAGGTTTGAATATTTTTATAATGCAATTTGCTTTTAGGCTGCAAGATAAGTTAAATAATATCTTAAAATCCCTTCCAGTCACCTTTTTGAATGAATCCTCCTAGCAGTACTTACCTATCTAATTCTTCTCTTAGTAAAATTCCAGAACACATCATGAAAGATGAGTCATGAGCACTTGGAAAGAGCACTGGTAATCACTACAAACTCACATTGGTTCATCAAGAATAAGTCATATCAAATCAACTTTGATTAAGTTTAATTGGGAATAAAGAGTTAGCCTGAAAACTAAGAAGACCTAGGTTCAAGTCTTATTTCTAACACATACTGGTTGCATGACCCTGGGCAAGTCACTTAACCCCTTAGAGATTGAGGAAATTATAAGATGGTAGGTTGCCAAAAAAAAAAAGGATTCACCTGAGAGTGAAATTATAGATCCAATTCTTATTCCTATGTACCACAATCTGTGATTCCTGGAGTCAGGAAAACCTGAGTTCAAATTCGATCTCAGACACAAGCTGTGTGACCCTGGGCAAGTCACTTCACCCTGTTGCCTCAGTTTCCTCATATGTAAAATGAACTGGAGAAGGAGATAGCAAATCACTCCAATATATTTTTTCTAAGAAAACCCCAAATGGAATTATGAACAGTCAGACATGACTAAAAAATGACTGAACAGCATGTGTATGTTTATCTGTCTCTGTTTCTCTACACATACATATATATGTATATGTATAATATATGTTGGATTTCAGCAAGGTGTTTCAAAAAATATTCTTGTGGACAAGATGGAAAGATGTAGACTAGATGATAATACATATATATGATTTGAGAAATTGTTAAATAATCAAGCTCAAGGAGGGATGCTTAAAGGAATTAATATTGATTCAATTTTGGACCTTGCCAAAGTGGGAATTTGTTTTGTTTAACTATTAATATTTGCTACAAAGTTTGTTTGCTTGTTTTTTTTTCCAATAGGAGAGAGAGGGGTTAAGATGCAAAAGGAGATTATGGCTGGGTTCCCAAGGAAAAAAAAGGAGTCAGTGAAGTAACTCTTAATGCACAAAAGAAGAAAAAGAATTACAAATAGGAAAGTTGCATATTAAATTAATTATATACTTAAAAAGAAAAGTAAGCTGTATGTAATAGAGATTTGTGGTTTTATATGCATTCCTCTTTTTTTGTTGTTGTTGTTCAGATGTGTTTATGGGAATATTCATTTTATTTGTTCAATCAAAATTTTTAAAAGGGGAAAAAAATGAATCAATGTTGCTGGTCCTTGGGCATGTGTTCAATATATTTATCACTGACTTATTTATTTATGAGTTAGGTGAAGGCACTGATGATATATTTATCAAAAGTGGATAAAGCATATGAACAAATAGTTCCCAAAAGAAAAATTACAAATTATTAACAATCATATGAAGGGTTCCAAATTACTAATAATAAGAGAAATATATATCAAAACAATTTTGAGATTTCACTCTACACCCAGAAATTGAAAAAAAAAAAGACCAAAAAATGGGAATGGTTTAAACTAGAATAACAATGGAAAGACCCATTAATACATTGTTGGTGAAGCTGTGATTTGGTTTTACCGTTCTAGAAAACAATTTGAAATTATGCTTTAAAAGGTGATTAAGAGGATTGGTCTTTTCACTTAGATAATTTCACTGTTATATACACAGATATATGCATATATATATATGCATGTGCACACACGCTCTCTCTATCTCCCTCTTTCACACACACACACACACACACACACATACACACCAAGGAAGCCAAAGACAGAAAGTTCTCCTATATACCTAAGTATTCTTCAGTATTTTATGTGGTAGCAAAGAATTGGAAATAACATGGGTACTATTATTTAGGGAATGGATAAAGAAATTATGATATGTTAATATAATGGAGTCTTCTTCAGGTACAAGAAATAATTCAGAAAAAAACTTTAGTAAGGCTTGTATGCTCTGGGGCAGAATGTAAGAAGAACCAGGAAAACAATATGCATAATTATATAAGTGAAAAGAACAATACAATGAAATAAAATGTTTTACAATTATAATGACCAAGTTGAGCCCCAGAGAAGCACTAAGGAAATGCATTTCCTTCTTCTTTCTGAAAGTGAGAAATTACAGGCATAGAACATTTTATTTACCACCAGACAAAGTCAATGTGTTGATTGGTTTTGATTTATTTTTTAAAACCTTTTTTTAAGAAAAAAACTTTGTTAAAAGGGGTATCTCACTAGGTGGAGTGAAGAAGGATATTTGGAAATAAATATGATATAAATGTAAAGGACATTAAAAATAAAATAAGACTTTAAATGATATACTTTTCAAATTTGTAGCTGACATAAAGCTGGGAGGGAAAGCTGATATATTAGATGAAATAATTATAATCTGAAAAGATTAGGATCCCTGAAGATCTCAACAGAATGAAAATGAGCCAAATCTAAGTTCTACATTTTAGGTTGTTATGGAAAAAACATCAATCACACAGGGACTGGATAAGGGAAAGACATGACTAGACAACTGTTTCTGTGGGGAAAAAAACACACACGAGTTTTAATGGACAACAATCTGAATATGTCAGCAGACAGCCCAAACAACAAAACAAAAACAAAATAATGTGAGTTTAATCTACATCCATAGCATCAGGTTGACAACAATGAGGGAGGTGGTGATCCCACCATACTTTGCCCTAGTCAGATCACTTCTGGAGTATTATGTATGGCACCACATTTTAGAAGATAAGCTAACAAATTGGGATGTGTCCAGAGGAAGGAAACATTATTATAGTTAACTGATGGAATTGGAGAACTTTATCCTGCAGAGAAGAGTTAGGGAAGATTAAGAGTTGTTCCCTTAAATTCATCATCCCATTCTTCCATTTTCATGCCATTACATTGTTTCCACTGTTAAAATATTTGCTCTTTGTCTCTACTACTAATAATTCTTGTCTTCCTTCAAGGTCCAGTTGAGGTTCAACCTCTTCTAGGAAGGCTTCCTTTATCCTCCAAATGTGCCTTGTTATCTAGTCCTTTTACATATGCAAAATGAGTCCTAGGTAGTTTGAGGAGGGTGTGTACTGGGGGTGTGCGCCTATTTCATAAACAAATGAAAAGTTCCAAATGTTACATTTTGGCAAAATTTGACAAAGAAAGAATACTTATTCACTGTCTATCTACCCCAGCAAAGGTCCACATTAAGAAGTTTTCTTCTTTTCTTGAATTGTTCATGTTCTTTGATCATTTCTGCATTGGGAGAGAGAGTAGATTGGGAGAGAGGGAATCTAGAAAGACTTTTTGTAGGAGACAGCACTTGAGCTGAGTAGTGAAGGAAATCAGGTATTCCTAGAGGTGAAGGTGAAGGTGGGTGGAGAGAACATTCCGGGTAAAGAGGATAGCCAGTGCAAAGGTATAGAGAGGTAGGGCATCACATGGAACAATGAGCTGGTCAGTGTGTGTAGATTACAGAATAAATGGAGAGGAAGAATGTGTAAGAATAATGGAAAGATAGGAAAAGGCTATATTTTGAAGAGATGTGTCAAATTGAGGAGTGCGTATATTTGATTCCAGAGGTAATGCAGAACTCATGCATTTTATTGAGTAGGATAGTGGCATGATCAGAACTATACTTCAGGAAAATCACTTTGGTGGCCACAAAGAGGTTGGATTAGAATGAGGAGAAGCTGGGGGGGGGGGGGGGGGGGAGTTGGGGGGAACTGCCTTATTAGGTAGTGAGTTTCATTGAATGACCATTTGTTTGGGATTTTTCAGAGGGAATTCCTGCTTTGGGTATGAGTTACAACCAATGACCTCTGAGGTCCTTCCAGCTCTGAGATTTTCTGATCTTTGAGTTAATCATAACTCCCCCAAATTCAGGTCTTCTCAGTCAAAATAATCCTCAATGTTTACTTTGCTTTGACTATATGGACAAAGTATATCTTAATAATTTCAAGATCAATAAAACTCCAGTCATTTATGTCTTCAATTGCTTCTTTTTCTTAAATTTCAATCCACATTTCCAATAAATTGAATATAATGAGTTGCATTAGATTCCCAAACCCCTTGAATCTTTTTTTCATGGGAAAAATGAAAAACCTTTTTGTTTTCTTGAAAGTCATATAAGTTTATTACATGGCATATTCCAATATATGTAATCATTTAGATTTTTGAATTTGAAAGGTTATATAATAGGATAAGGCAAGTATCCTATTCTGATTTTTTTTTAAAAATCATGCAATTTGTAAAATTTACTGCAAACCTATTTCATAAACAAATGAAAATTTCCAAATGATACATTTTGGCAAAATTTGACAAAGGAAGAATACTTGTTTACTGTCTATCTACCCCAGCAAAGGTTCACATTAAGAAGTTTTCTTCTTTTCCAAATTGTTCATGTTCTTTGATCATTTCTGCATTGGGAGAGAGTAGATATGCCTAAGTTCCTTATAGTTTCTGGCAAGTCTTTATGCCTTTCCTACAAAAAAGTGCTCCCAATAACCTGGAGAGACTTATATAAACTGATGCTGAGTTAGGGGAGCAGAACCAGCAGAACATTGTATACAGTTACAGACACATTATATCTGTGATGACTGACTTTGGTAGATTGGGCTCATCTTAGCAATGCAAGGTTATAAGACATCTCCAAAGGACTCATGATGCAAAAGGCTATCCACATCCAGAGAAAGATTTATGGAGTCTGAATGCAGATTGAAGAAACTACTTGCTCTCTTTTTCATTTTGTTTTGTTTTGTTTCTTCTTCCTTGCTATTCATTTATTGGTTACAATTCTTCTTTACAACTTGACTAATGTTTAATGTGAGGGTATATGTAGAACCTATATCGGATTGCATGCTGCCATGGGGGTTAAGGGGGGGAGAAAATTTGGAACTCAAAAACTTGTGGAACTGAATGTTGTAAACTAATAGTAAATAAACAAAAGAAAAAAAATTGCTCCTAATTTGTTTCTTTTCTTTTAATTTTAAAGAGATTTTTTTTTTGCTGTACAAAATAATTTTTGTCTTTGTCTACTGATTTTTGTCAATGATATGTTCTATTTAATTGATTAAAATATCTTGTCTCCATAGTCAAAATGAACATATCCTTTTTATTCCTATTTTAAAAGAACATATATGTGTATATGTGTGTGTATATATGTATGCATTCATGTATGCATAGTCAGATTATTGATCCATTTGGTATTTATTGTGATACATGGCTTGAGGTATGGATCTAAACTTTTTTTTTTGGTCATGTAGATGCCTAGTTTTCCCCATAGGCTATTTTTTTTAACCTAATAGTGATTTATTTGCTTTTTCAATTTTTAAAGGGTGGGTTTATTAAATATTTTGTTTTTTTATTCATTGGGTTCTATTTTCACATAGAAATATTTAAGACATGGTTATAAAATATTTACTTATGTTTTCATTTTTATGAAACATAAATGCATGGCACTTTGAGAAGCACAGTAAATTTTAGAAGAGTGTGGTGCAGGGGATGGGGTACTGGACACAGTCAGAAAAACATGGACTTAAATATTTTTTCCTCATTCTTCCCTAGATTGTATATACACACACATAATCCCACAACCACCTCTGTAAAGAGTTATTTTCCATCAAATATATGAAGCCAAACAGTAAAAGAAATTGATTGTCAGCCTCATTTTAAAACTCCTAGAACTTACAGAAAAGCCCTCATTGAATTACAGTATTGAATTACTCTAATTGATTTCAGGAATAGTGACAAGTTGGGGTCCCCTTTGTAGGGTTGATTTATCTAGCTGTGATATGACCAGGGTCAAGTACAATGAGACTATTACCTTATTTTTGGAAACTAGGCCTCTCCTAAAGTAGGTCAAGATTGTGTTAGCTTTTTTGACTGCCATGTTGTAATATTGTCTCATGTTGAGTTTGTGTCCACTACAACTTCCAGATCTTTTCCATATTAACTTCTATTTAATCATATCTATCCTACATTTTATTTGTGAAGTGATTTTTGAACCCAAGTGAAAGTCAGGTATGAATATAAGTTCCTCTTATCCTTTCAAATGCAGATCTTTATTAGATTCAGCCCAGTGTCCTAGCCTGCCAATTTCAGATGTTTTGAGATTTCAACTTTGTCATCTATTATATCCTTTTGATTTATTATTATTATTATTATATTTTGGCATCTGAAAATTTGATAAGATTACTGTCTTTACCTTTATCTAAGTCACAGGGCCGAGGACAAGTCTACAAGGCACCACAAGGTACCTCTTTGCAGGATAACCTGAGACTCTTAATATCCATTCTTCCAGGCCTAGTCACCCTATTGATTCTAAATCCATCTGATTATACTATCGCTCACATCTCTCCATATTCTCCTCTTTTCCAAGGATACCACGAGCTATGTTAGCTTTGCTGAAATCAAGGTTATGATAGCTACAGAATTCCTGAGATTTAGTAATCCTGTTTACAAGAAAAGATGTTAGTCTGACATGATCTGTTCTTGATGAAACCCTACTGTTTCATTGTGATCATTTCCTTTTCTACATGTTCATTATCACAGCCTATTCATCTGTCTTTTAAAAATTTTCCTTATTAAGATCTCAACAAATGTTAACAAATATAAACATCTCACGATTTAAAAAAAGAAAAAGTTACATGAATCTGAAAACTTCTGTGGAGGTTAAGATTAAAATTAAATACATGTGCTTTAAGTTACATTTAATGAAGCAGTAGTAAAATTGTCCCAATTGTCTGTCCTCTTCAAAATTTCTGTCTGCTCTCTTGTGTCTTTTCAATGCTCCATGGATACTTTTTCTTCATTTCTTTTTTTTTTATTACCATGACTTTATAACAAATGCTCTCCCATCCAAGAAGACATCCTTTGTAATCTATTAGTATATAATCAAGCAAAACAAATCAGATAATTAGCTGCCTCTGTAAATGTATGTCCCATTTTGTACTTATAGCCCATCATCTCTCTTTCAAGAAATAAGAAGCATATTTCATCAACCTTTTCAAGGCATGTATCTTCCTTTCATTAATATCTTAAGCCTTACTCATTAGAGAAGGGTGGGTCCCAGGGCCAATTTCTTCAGGTAGGGAGGGAATGATGGGAACAAGACTAGAGCTGTTTGGTTAGGATGCTTTATTCATTCCCCTAAGAAAAGCCTTTTTGTTCTCCACTTACCATACATTTTTCCAAGAAGTCTGGAAAGGTCTTTAGAGAAAAATATTTTTTCTTGATCTTTCTAAAGAAAGTGAAAAAGAGATTTAAAAAATATTTTTCTTCTTGTAATTGATCACTACATTGTTCAGAATTCTGAATATATTCAGAGTTTTGATTTGTAGTTGTTGGTCTTTGTTCTCAAAGAAGACCAATGACATCAGGAGGGTGATATCTTGATTTGTGTGAGAATTGGATATGAGTGGGATATAACTGTGAAGTCATCAGCCTCACTTCTTCCTCCAGCCATTGAAGTCCAGTGGCAAGATGAAGATCAAAATAACTAGCAATGGTCCAAGATGCAGTGGGTGACCTTGGCCTTCTTAAATTAAGGTCTTTCCCAGATCTCAGTTTGTCTGAGGCCATGCCCATTCAGTGACTTAGGGCT
The DNA here is from genome assembly GCF_028583685.1 of Petaurus breviceps papuanus. NCBI lineage: Eukaryota > Metazoa > Chordata > Mammalia > Diprotodontia > Petauridae > Petaurus > Petaurus breviceps. Next base: position 1,054,407 of record NW_027185890.1, read on the forward strand.
TGGTAAGAGTTGAGGCAAAAGATGAAGCAATTTACTGTAACAAAGATATCAATTGCTATTTATATTCATTCTAAACCATTAAAAATCTGAACAATGAGTCACAGAGGTTTGGGTTAGGGCTATTATTGGACATTCAATGAAAAGCAGAGTCATTCAAGTTTTAAGATGGAGTGAAGTAGCTTCATTTAAAATACAATGGGCTTCTAAAAACCTGTCTTTTCAGAGCTATATTTCAAGAAATTAAAAATGAGAACCACACACAACACAAAAGTAAATTGTCCTGGCTTTTTTGGGGGGGAAGGGGAAGGAGGAGGAGAAAAAAAAGGAAGAGGAGGGGGAGGAAAAAGAAGAAAAGGAAAGAAAGAAAAGAAGGAAGGAAAGGAGGGAAAGAGAGAGAGAGAGAGAGAGAGAGAGAGAGAGAGAGAGAGAGAGAGAGAGAGAGAGAGAGAGAGAGAGAGAGAGAATAACAGCATACTGTTGGCAGATGGCCGGATTGGCAGGTTGGATCCCCAGAGGGCAGTGACTACTACTCTCAGATAACATGGTAAAGACAGCTAATACAAAACATTCTCCTAAGAACCTAGTTCACTCATTCCCACAAATATAGCCTCCAGGGGAGAATAAACTTAAATTTCCACATTGTAGTGAAGCACACTTTTAAGAAATATGTGTGACAAAGTTTAACATACAACACCTGCTCTTGAAGTCCTTCTCTCTGTGTAGGAGACTTTATGCAGAACCCTCATTGTTGTTTTGGTTGGTCCTTTGTTCTCAAAAAAGACCAATGACATCAAGAGGGTGATGTCTTGACTTGTGAATTGGAAATGAGTAGGGCAGAACTGTGCAAAGTCATCTGCTTCTCTCTCTCCTCCAGAGTCATCAAAGTCCAGTGCTAAGACAAAGGTCAAGATGATTGGTGATGATCCAGAGGTGGGGAACCTGCAGCCTCTTAGACACGTGTCCTTGAAGTCCCATGTTCCCCATCCCTGGCCTAGGATATTATTGGGGTTATCACACAAATAGGTCTCTTGCTTTTGCTCTGCATCAGTTCATGCAAATCTTCTGAAGTTTCTCTTAATTAATGATATTTATGATTTCTTACGGTACAATATTAATATATTATCATATCAGAATTCATTTGTCCACTCAGTTTCCAGCTTTTTTCCACCAGAAAAAGATTATATACACATACACAAACACACACTTATATGTCTATATCCATCTCTTTCTACAAATGTGCTTTCCCCTTATTTCTGATTTATTTGAGGTATGCCACTAGTAGCGGAATTGCTAGATTAAAGGGTGTGCAGAGTTTAGTGTCTTACCCATCTTTTGAGGATTTAGCTCATGTTAACTTACTCTTTCCCTGATTTCTTTGGTTCATGTATATCTTGCCCTATACTGATCTCCTAAAACCCATGAAGTCTGGCATAATATATGCTATTTTATATTGTTTTCTAATTGTTTCATGTGCTTACACCTTTCTTTAACCCAATGAAACTGTATGTTCCTTTAGGAGAACTTTTATTTCTTTATTTTATTTATCCCTAGCAGAATGATGGGCTCATAGTCTTTGATAATTTAAATTGAATTCAACCAATATCTATATTAATTCATTTTGAAAATCAAGATAGCCAATATAGAGACTCCAGGCTAGTCATTTTGGTCACATGAGCATATCTGAAGAAAGAATAAGAAAGAATGACATCAGGTTATATATTCATTTCTATTACTTGTTGATTTCAAGAATATGTGAAATTTTCTTTTGCAATTTTCATAATCCTTTCACATCTATCTACTGTGCAGCTCCTTTCCCCTTTTCCATCTTCTGAATTGTTTTTATATTGTCATTCTGCTGGCTAAACTATCTTTGTGCTATTCATTCCTTTAATTCATTAAAATCCAAATCTCAGCTTTCTTTACATCTGCCAAGGAATTCAATTGAAAGAACTTACACTTGTCCAAATCAAGGGCTTACTTCAGCAGTTCTATTTCCCATAGTGCTTCTGGTCCCAAAGGAATTGATTTAAACTAAGATTTCTTAGTAGCTTCAAAGAATGATCCAAGCTTGGACTTTTCTGAATGAATCCAGGCAAGAAGGGACTATGTGATTTAATAAGTCAAACAAGTTTAGGTCAGTTCTTTATGCTTTGTAGTGGAACATTGCATGTCTGAATCCATTTAATAATGAGGCATATCATTAAACAGAGACCCACTGTACTGATGATAATGGGGATATCAAATGGAGAAGATGAGCCTCCATAGTCTTACCTAGGGCATTTTCCTTGTACACAAAACTAGTAAAAAAAAATTTCTACTGTCTCTAATCTTCTTGGTCAGGACTGATGATATATAAAATGAGGATATATATAGTTTCCCTTTCTCTCCTTGTGTCTGTTTGTCTCTCTCTTCCTCTGTGCCTGTCTCTCCCTTTCTTTCCCCCACCTTCTCTCTCCTCTCCACTTGAATTGCAGTATGCTTAGACTTTGAAGAAGGCTGTTAAATCTCACATCTTATCATCTCTCAAGGGCAACAAAAAAATCAATCTTCTAAAATCAGAGTCTTATCTAGATAAAATATTTAATCAAAGCTGGAACTGCATCCTTAACTTTTTCTTTGTTTTCTTTATATTCTTAACACTATGTTTGATTGTAGTCAAATCATATTTATTTTTCAAACCATAATAACAAAGGATAAAGTAACTTGTTTAGATATGTGAATAATACCCTTCTTTGTTCTTGCTTACAACCTTCCCTCATTTTAAGGGGAAAAAAAGTCAGGTCAAGTAATTATTGATGAAATTCTGAGATGATATTATGGGACTTTGTTTTTAATTTTATTATTGGTTTTTCTTGCATCTTGTCTCTTACTACAAACTAGAGTAGGAATACTAAAGTGCTAAGAAGAAAGCCCAATTCTGGAGTAGAGTAACAGTTTTATGTCTTTCTTGGAATAGAAGTAGAAACAATGGAAAGCTAACAAGAATTTATATCCTATTTTTCAGATACTTTTTGATCCTCTAGATAAACTTGCTTACTAAAACATGTAAAATCTATACAAGTTTTATTATAGCTGTGCAAAGTAATTCTTTTCTTATATATTTGTAAAGAAGAGGGACTTTGGACTAACAAACTGAAAAATTACAAAAATCTCCCATTTTTGCAAATGCAAATATCAAATTGAAGAGCTAGTCTGTTGTTGTTTACAATGCCTGCCATAGGCTAATTTAACATAGTAAAGAAGTTGTATGGTGCTGTCTTGGGAAGTACCTTGTCCCAAATTCATGGGCATCCAATTCAATTCATAAATAGAGAGGTAGTAGTGTTGGAACTAACAATGAATTTGGACTCAGAAAATTGGGATTCAGATCCTGGCCTTACTAGTTGTATGACCTTTCATTGGGCAGCTAGGTATGATAGTGGATGGCTTGGAGTCAGGAAGATCTAAGTTCAAATCTAGCTTCATATACTTACTAGCTATACGACCCTGGCTGGGAAAGTCACTTAACTCTGTTTGCCTCAATTTCATCATCTGTAAAATGGGCTAGAGAAGGAAATGTCAAACTACTTCAGTATCTTTGGCAAGAAAACCCCAAATGGGGGTCACAAAAAGTTGGACATGACTGAATAACAACATGCCCTTTAATTAGTTGACTTTGAACTTTACTTTCCTCATTTCTAAATAGGGGTAATAATGATTATATTAATTACGTTGTAGGGTTATTGTGAAGATCAAATGAAGTAAAATTTGCAAATATACCAAACAAATGTTAGCTATTAGTAACAAAATTATAATAAACATTTATTAAATGCCTATCATATGTAGCATCCTGAGCAGAACATTAGGTGTGCCATGTACCCTCAAGGAAATACAACTACAGTAAGGGTATAAGACATATATATATATATATATACACACACACACACACATACACACACACACACACACACACATATATATATATATATAAAACTTCAAATCAAGTTATTGTGGGACAAATGTTTGTTTTTGAATAAAAGCTATTTGTCCTGTATCTGTTCTCTCCTTCATAGACTAGCTCCCAAAAGAAGCTGTCTATACTTGTTGCTTCCATTTTCTCACTTCCCACTCAGTTCTACACCCTTTGTAATCTAACTTTTGATATCATTACTCAGCTGACCACTCTCTACAAGGTTACTTGAGAGAAGTCAGAGGAGTGAGAAGTTGGAAAGTAAAAATATCAGTTGGAAATGGGACTGGGGGAGAGGAGTGAGGGAATCAGAGTGGGGAATCAGAAAAGGACCCATGGAAATGGTACCTGAACTGAGTCTAGAAGGAGAAAGATTATCAAACAGTAGAGATGTGGGGGAAATCCATTCTAGGAAGGTGAGGGTATCAATACAAATACATAGAAGTGGGAGAGAACAGAAGATCAAGAGAAAGGTATTGAGTAATCCAGTTTGGTTGGAGTAGGCTATGTGCTATATGGAGTAGAGGGAAATAAGGCTGAAATGGGTACAGTGTAACTAGAATGAGAAAGGCCTTTAATTCTGGAATAAGGGTTTATATTTGAGCCTGTAAGTATTGGCTGGGGTGAGGGGAGGGAGGAGAAGTGGAAAGCATCAAAGATCTTTAAGAAGATTAGGGGTGATATGATTAAACTTGTAGATTAAGAAGATTATTTTGGCATTGGTATGAAGACTAGGTTAGAGTGGAGAAGGGAATAAATAGTGGGAGGAAGGGGAGAAACCTGGTCAGAAAACTATTACAAGGAATTAAAATTATTCTTTCAAAAGGAACCAGAGAAGAGCTAGATATTCAATGTTAAAATTTCAAATCAGAAAAAAAACAGAAAAAAAATTTTGTATCTACCATGAATTTGAAAAAACTAAGCAATAAAATATTTAATGGTTTCATGATTCTAAAATAGAATAAAACTAGTTGCTTTGAAAAATATACAAAATAATTCCCATGTTGGGCAACTGAGAGAACATCTCCAGAAACCCTACCTTTCAAGAGAGATATAGACATAATAAAGAAAGAACATATACATACATGCATACATATAAGTATATGTCCCTTGAATGGGAGATTATATTTAAAGGGAGTCTAAAGAGGGAAAAGGATAAGAGGTGGATGGAATGAAGTAAACACTTGTCAAAAAGGAAGGGATCAATATAAAATATTTCTATAGAGGAAAGCAGTAACTTAGCTATTATAAACTTAGATATGGTTTAAATTACCCAATAAAATGAAGAGAATAACATTATGATTAAAAAAATAAAACCCAACAATTTTTTGCAAATAAGAAACATATTTTAAAAGTAAAAACATATATAGAATGAAAATTAGGGAGTAGGATTAATTTTATTGTACATCAAATAATTTCCCCAAAGCAGGAGTTTCAGTCATGATTTTAGATAAGACAAAGATAATATTTATTATATCAAGAAAAATAAACAGGAAGCTACATCATACATAATGGCACAAATAGAAAGTAAAACAATATTATTCTGTATGTACAAACAAAAATATGTATGTGCATATACACATATGCATGAAGTGTAAAAGTATCAAAATTTGTTAAGGAAAAGCTAACCAAACTGAGCCCCAAAATAGATACTAGCATAATAATTGTGGAAGACATTAATATTTCTCTTTCAGGGCTGGCTAAATCTAATAAAGGTAATCAAAAAGGAAAGGAAAGAACTGAATCAACTATTAGAAAAGTTATATTTGAAAGATTTCTGATATCTGAATATCTCAGTATCACATGACTCCTTTATAAAAATTTATCATGTGGTAAGGTACAACGAAATCATAAAAACCAAAATGTCAAATAATTTTTATGCAGACTATCACATAATAAAAAGAGTCATTAATACCAGGAACAAAAGAAAAAGATGCATACTTTGATGGCAACTAGGTAATACCAGCCTAAGCAGTGAGTAAGTCAAACAGCACACCATAGAAACAATAACAGTAACAATTTCAGGTAAGTTTTAAGCTAATTTTATCAAACATTTCAAGTACAATTAATATCTATCTTACAAAAAACTCAACAGAGGCAAAGTAGCATAAAACAAGATAAATCAACTAAAATACTATCTGCATTTCTAATACCACCACCAAGAACCAAAATAAACTTACAGAAAGAAAAATATCTTTTACAATGTGATTTTAAAAATGTATTAAACATTTGAGCTCATCCAGACATACAGGATATTACTACAAAAAGAACTTCAAAATGATTTTCACAGAAGTCAAAGAACCCTATAAATGAAGGCATATTACTTGCTTATGGTTAGGTTGAGTAAATATAGCAAAAATTACCAATACTTAGAAAACTAGGTTACAGCTTTATTGTGCTGCCAATTGAAATTCCAACAGGTTATTTCATTTGTCATTGTTCAGTCATTTCAGTTGTGACTGACTCTTCATGATCCCATTTGGGAGCTTTTTTTGGCAGAGATGTTGGCATGGTTTGCCATTTCCTTCTCTAGCTCATTTTACAGATGAGGAAACTGAGGAAAACAAGGTTAAATGACTTGCCCAAGGTTGTACAATTAGTAAGTGTCTGAGGCCAGATTTGAACTTCGGAAGATGAATTTTCCTGATTCCAGACCTGGCACTCTATCTGCTGGTTATTTCACAGATTTAAATAAAACTATAACAAAATTAATATGGAAAACATAAGTAGACGGTGTTAAGAAAAATTATGAAACATAAAGCAAGCAAACAGAATTACTCAATCTTAAAATATACAATACAACATTATTATTATATTAATTTTTATTAATATTTTTGTTTTTCCTTCCTTAGCAAGTGTATCAGCACGCACCCCAGCGTCCCCGGGGTGGCTGCCAACACAGGTTCTTAGATCTGCTTTGTTAAAGGAAAGCAACTCAAAATGGGTTAACAAGCTTACTTTAATCAGTCAAATATGTATTGTTTACCTAGTTCAGGGGAAACAGGTCAGCACCCCGAACTCCAGAGCAGGTTGTATCTTCTATCTAAGAATTTTAAAAAGAAACAAATAAAAAAAGCAATTCACTCAAATTGAATAGCACAGCATCTGAACCTGGTGTTATCTGCAGTCTATTCATGCCTATCGTCCCCCATGTTCTTAAGGAAGGGACCAGGGTACATTTTTCCTTCTGCACTTTAGGGTTAATCTTGATTGTTATGAATATTCATCATTCGGTTTCTTTTTGTCGCTGTTCTCTTCATTTATATTGCTATACTCTTTGTATGTATTATTTGCTGATTCTACTTCACTCTGCATCAACTGATTTTAGTCATCATATGCTTCCTGAATTCTTTATCAACAGGTTTTTAAAAAATATATATTGATATATTTTTTCCATCACCTTCATTTACTAGCATATTCTTCATCTGTTCTCATCCAGAGAACCATCTCTTATAACAGAATAAAAGAGAAAAAGGTATGTGTGGGGAAGAAATAGCTCAGTAAAACTAATAACATGTCCCTTGTCTGATAATACATGGAGTGTCCCATGCCCATGGTCCACCACCTCCTCAAAAAAGAGGAAAGAAGTACATTGTCATATCTCTTTTTTAGGACTAACTTTGGTCATAATAATTACACAGCATTAAGTTTTGTTGTTGTTCTTTCCATTTGCATTGTTAACATCATTGCGTATATTGTTTTCCTGGTTCTGCTCACTTCACTTTGTATCAGTTCGTATGTTTTTCCTTGCTTTACTGAATTCTTTATATTCATATTCATTGCTTTTATGCTGCCACAAAACTAGTGTTATGGATCATTTGATGTGTATGGACTCTTCTTCATGGGACCATATTTGATAATTATTAGCCTAAATCTGAGATTTTTGTCTAATGACCTCCACATTGTCGATGTGAATCATAGTAAAGTTGGTATTCTTACCATAATCAAAACTAAAAGAAAGAACATCTGCTCAATGGCAGGATGGCACACAGATACTCCTTCAAAAGGGAAATAAAAGAGTTGTCTGAGTGGGTTTAATTGTAAACCTAAAGGTGACAAGAAATGCTTTTTCTTGGGGTATTTCGCTATCACGTAACGCAGTAATATATTAGCAAAAAGGTCACATGGATTGGACAGACCTGAAAAGGTTGTGATCTCTATCAATGGACGGAACTCTGGAATTGAGATCACATATTCACCTGAATATTTATATAGGGTATTTGCTTCTGTCTTTTGCTTCCTTTGGGGTATACGCTTTTCAGTAGCATCTCTCTTTTAATGCTCATGGATATTTTAGTCACTTTTTCTTAATATAGTTCCAAACTGCTTTCCAAAAGAATTTAGAGTTCCAGACCAATTTATAGTTCTAGCAACAACATATTAGTGTGATTGTGTTTCCATAACTCCTCCAACATTAAATATTTCTAGGTTTATAAGGATAAAATCTTACCAGTTTTCAGGGTAAAAGGTGGAATATAAATGTCGTTTTGACCTGCCTTCCTTTTATTACTGATTTGGATCAATTTTTCATATGATTGGTAACAATTTGCTATCCTTTTGAGAAGTTTGTTCATATGCTTTATCATTTTTTCATTGGGGAATGTCTACTGGTCTTATGTATTTGTGTTAGTTTACTTCATAACTTGACAATAAAATTTTTATTAGAGATAATTTATGCAAAGATTCCACCCCATTTGACAGATTCATTTCACATAATGGAAATTGCACCAAAAGATGCATTATTGTTTGCTTTGCTGATAAGACTACTTCACTTTACTATCTTACTTGCAACTGAAACCTTTACTGTATGTGTTGTTTCCCCCATCAGAATATGAGCTCTTTGAGAGCAACATGTGTCTTAATTTTCTTTTTGTAACCACAGCACTTAACACACAGCTTTGTATACAGTAAGCATTTAATACATGTTTTTAATTAATTTACATGCTAGTTGCATTGATTTTGTTCCTACAAAAGATTTCCAATTTCATGTAGATTGAAATTGTTTAGTTTTATCTTTTGTGTTTTTCTATACATTCTTTGATTAATAATTTCCCTACTAGTCATGCTTTATGTGGTTATCATATAGGATTTTTAAAGTGTTATGAATTTTAATATTTAGGTTGCAAACCCATTTTGAATTTATTATGGCACATTGCATAACATGTTGGTTTAAATCCTTTTTCTGTCAACTGTTTTCCTTTTTTCCAGCTGTTATTGTCAAAGAGGAAGTTCTTCTCCCAAGGAATATATATTCTTGAATTTATTTGACTTTTGGGATTTTGAGTGTGATTGTTTCTGATTATTCCTTACCTAATCTGTCCTGCTATTCTACTTTTTCTATTTTTAATCATTTCCAATAGTTTTGATGATTGTGGAATTATTATTCATTATGACTTTTTTCATTATTTCCCTTGACTTTCTAGATTATTTTTTGTTCTTCCTGATGAATTTTCTTTGGTCTCCAGTTCTATAAAGTATCCCTTTAAGAGTTTAATTGTTATAGCACTAAGTCTCTTTCAGAGTATTTGAAGTCCAGTGGCAAGACAAAAATTGAGACACCCGATGAACTTGGGATGTAGTGGATGACCATGGCATCTTCAATGTCTGACCAAGTTCTAAATGCCCCACAGTACCTGTTTCAGCCAACTTCATGGATATTGGAACAAATGGTTCTCATGCACCCATTCCACAGAGGGAAGTCTTCACATGCTTGGGATAGACATCTCCCTAACTCACCAATGAGGTTGAGACCTGTCAGTTACTCTCGACCTGTTTTAGCCTGTCTGTTAAAAAGGTTTACTGGAATGTGGCCACTGTGCATACTACAACTTCTTAGAGCCACTCTGGAGTCCACAGTTAAGTGATAGGTGGACACCAAAGGTGGATGAACAGCCCTGAAAAGCACTTGGCAAGCCCTTACACCAGAGGTGCTAGTCCTGTCTGAACACCCTATACACCCCCTACATACAGGATAAATAGAAAATAATCAAGAGAGGGAAGACACTAAAATTAAGAGGGATTGTGGAAAGCTTCCTGTAGAAGGTGAGATTCCTGTAGAAGATAGAATTCTAGCTGGAACTTGAAGGAATCCAGGAGGTACATATTAAGAGGGAGAAAACCCCAGACATGGTAAAGAGTTGGTAAAAATGTCCAGAGATATAATGTCTTATTCTAGAATAGCAAGGAGGCCAGTGTTACAGGATGGAAGACAATGGGGGAAGTAGAAGAAGAGGGGGTATAAATAAGATTGGGAAAAAGTCGGGAGGAACTAGGTTATGAAGGATTTATGGACTTATCAGGATTTTATATTTGATCCTGGATAATAGGAAGCTCCTGGAGTTTATTGAATTGGGGCTGGGGTGGGGTGGGAAATTGGCCACATTAGGCAAACCAGCCAGAAAACCATTACAGTAGTTCATGCATGAGGAAATGAGAAGCTGCACCAGGATAGTGGCAGTATCAAAGGAGAGGTAGCACATTTGAGTGATATTGTAAAGGGGAAATTGATAGGCCTTGGTAACAGTTTTCTATACTATCTCTTTTTAACCTTTTTTCATGCTCTTAACTCTTATGTTATCTCTGTCTTCTATCTACTGGTCCACTAAAATCCTTCTTCTACTTTTTCTCCTTTTATAGATTATTTATAAATTTTTCTCATTTCCCTTCTATCTACATGATAACATAGAATGTTTACATAGGGGGGTGATGATTATTAAAAATGTAAAACATTGTTTCTTAAAACTTTGTTAATTTTTTTGTATTCTCTCTCTCTCTCTCTCTCTCTCTCTCTCTCTCTCTCTCTCTCTCTGTGTCTCTGTCTCTGTCTCTGTCTCTCTCCCCCCCCCCTCCTCTCTGGTGTTGAACTCACCCCAGGCATCCAAGTGTGAACCATTGTCTGCTTTTCATTCGGGCCTGCATTTCCCCCAATTAACCCATTGACACCTCCTCCCACTGCAGTGCTTTTCACTGCTGTAATTTCATTTTGGTTCAGAGAGCAGACTGCCCCTAGTTTCAGGGACAGTGTTCATGGCCCTCCCAGAATTGTCTAGAAGAGATCATTCTAGTTTCTGATTGATTTAAATGTTACTTTTTCTCCTCTTGCTTCCTGTGATTCTTCACCCAGAACTGCCCATGATTGGGAAAAGCCCTTAAGCTACCCCAAACTCATATCATATCAGGAGGTATCTCTTTCCACAACTGAAACATGGCTCCCTGGCTTCTTGGATGTCTCTGTTCATTTGAATTATTTTACCAAGTCACCAGTTGCAGAATAAGTGTTAATATGGCCTCAATACAACTGAGTTGGTTTCCAAAAGGATTCGTATATTCACTTCTCTAAAGAAAAGTTTGATTTATTTTAAGATAACATGTAATTTGAAGATTTTGGTAACAAGACTGTACTTTGTGCATATGATATGATTTCTTCCCATTTGCCATGCTCACCTTCTTCATGCACCTCAAAGAAGCAGACGTTTGAAAAAAGAAAAGCAACTTAAGGGGTTTTCTGGAGGCCAAATTTCTTGCAGTGGTGGCAAATGTTCCACTTAACCACCCATTAAGCTGAGTAAGAGTGTCTGATGAGTTCCTCAAAGAAATAAGTTGATACAACATGACTAATGTGGAAATATATTTAATAGCCTATAGCAGATTGCATGCTATCATAGAGAAGGAGGGGAAGGGAGAAAAAATTTTGAACTCAAAATCTCACAAAGTGAATGTTGAAGACTAAAAATAAATTTTTAAAAAGGTGAAAAAAAAAGAAAAACAATTCTCTCTTTGACTGAAGTAGAACTGTTCTTAGTTCCAGAGAGAGAAGGAAAAAAAGAAAGGAAGGAAAGCTTTCTAACATTCCTGGAGACCATTTAATATTGAGAATTAATTAGACTTGTGACTCTCAAAAAAAAAATAAAAGAAATAGGTTGATAAGAATCTGTCATGAAAAATTCAAGTGTTTTTTTTTATTATTTTCTTAAAATGATTTTTATATGTAATGTGGTCAAGAGACCAGGCTTCTTTGCCATGAGGATACAATAAATGCATAGTGATCTGTAGGCAGTGAAGAATACCTGCATAAAGGGTGTCATTTAGGGCAACATGATGAATTTAAAACAGGTAGTCAATTATAGCCATATTGTTTACTCTAAAATAAGTACCAGTGCCAATTAGTTATCCCAAATCAGTGGGAGTTTTCCAAAAATTGCTTGCAATAAATTTTATCTGCCCTTTAAGAAAAGTAAGTAGAAAATGTTGCTAGCTTGTGTGGAAATCTGTCTCCCCTACACATTACACCCCCCCCCTCCCAATTTCATGAGTATTCTTCCATTTCTATGTATCCAGTGCTTTAAACACGGTTTTGAATTGCCCTGCCTAAAACCCTCTGTATGGTGGAAGGTATTGTGTGAAAAATCCCTGCAGGGCTCTTTTTAGTTCCGGCAGTAGGCATTAACCATTATTCTTCAAAGATTCTGTAGTATTTTTCTTGTTATTATAACTAAATTAAACACCACTCATTACTAGCTTTTCCATTTTTAGCTTTAATAAATGTGTGGTTACTGATTTGAGATTCTTTTTTTTTAATTTTGCCCCAATGCTTATTTTGATCTTAAATTTTGGACTTTATTTTTTTAAAAGTGCAACTACATTTTATTATAGTTTTCACCTCTGTGTGTGTACATGTGTGCATGTGCATGTGCACACACAGAGTTAGACTCTGATTTTCATATTTAAAGGATTTATAAGTACATAAGGATGTAGATGTTCTTTTCTTCACATGTTAGACTTTTCTTAAAATCTCTTCTCATTTTATTGAGCTTTGAGGGATCTAAAGAAATTAGGTAATACTAGCATAATAGATTTGTGGGTTTGGGGGACATTTGAATCATAAATGCCTTGTGTCCTTGACTTACCACTGTTCTTGCTTTGCTAACTTCTAGTCTATCATGTCATGAAAAGCATGCTTAATTTGAGTCCTATGGAATCATGATTAGTTATTCTGTTGATCAAAGTTTCTAAAGTTTTAAAAACTGTATTTCTATACAATATTGTTATAACCGTATAAGTTCTGCTCACCTCGCTTTGTATTAATTCATGCGAGTCTTTCCAGATTGCTCTGGAACCATTCCCTTCATTTCTTATAGTACAATAGTTTTCTATTATATTTATAAACCATAACTTGTGCAGCCACTTCCCAGTTGGTGGGTACCTTTTCAGTTTCCAGTTCTTTGCTACTGCAAAAAGAGATATTGTACATATTTTTGTATATCTTTAGAGTTTGTTTTGCTTGGGACTACTCCCTCCTTTAATTTAGCTTCTCACTTGTCCACTTTTTTTCTGTCTCCCTTTTCCTTCCTCTTTCCCTGTTGAGTAAAATATATTTCTGTAGTCAATTATGTGTATCCCTGCCCCCTAATTTGACGTTCAGATGAGAGTGAAGTTCAGGTATCCACCTCTTTCTCCTCATTTGTATGGACCTCTACTTCTGTGCCTTGCTATGTGAGATAGTTTTTTTCCATCCTCCCTCTCCTCTCCTAGCTACCAGTATGTTCCTCTTTCCCTCTTTTCCCATTCTTCTTTTAAGATTATCAAAACATAACAGAACCACACCCAGGCTCTCTGTCCTATTAGACACCCTCTTTGGCCCCTGAAGATGATAGGGTTCTAAAAGCACACATGTATTTTGTCTCTATATTATGTAATAGAATGGAAACAGTTTATTTTTCTTTATTCCCTTATGATTTCTCATTCATATTTACCTTTTTATGTTTCTCTTGACTCCTGTGTTTTCATTTGAAAGCGTCTATGTAGCTCTGGTCTTTTTTTCAGGAATGCTTAGAAGTCTTCTTTTTTATTAAAGATCTTTTTTTTCCCCTCCTAATAGATCATACTCAGTTTTATTGAATAATTTATTTTTGTTTTAAAGCCATATCCTTGACCTTCTGGAGTCTCATATTCCAAGCTTTTTTGCTCCTTTATAGAGGTGGCTCTATAAAATTGTGTGTGATTCTAATTATAATACCTTCTTGAATTCTTTTTTTTCCCTGGAGGTTCTCAGTATTTTTTCTTTGAGCTAGAAGTTCTAGAGTTTAGTTATGTTTCTAGGAGTTCTTAATTTTGGGTTTCTCTCAGGAAGTGAGTGGTAGATGCTTCCTATTTTCACTTTGTCTTCTGCTTCTAGGAAATCTTGGTAGTATTTGTGTGTGTGTGTGTGTGTGTGTGATATCTTGAAATATGATGTCTAGACTTTTTTTGATCATGGTTTTGTGGCAGTCCGATGATTATTAAATTGTCCCTCCTCAATTTCTTTTCTAGATCAATTTTTTTTCTATGTCATACCTTACTTTTCCTTCTATTTTATCAGTCTTTTTTTTTTTTTAAAGCAATCAGGGTTAAGTAACTTGCTCAAGGTTACATGGCCAGTTATTTCTGGGTGTGGTGCTAAGTATCTGAGCCCGGATTCTATCCCCAGGTCATCCCGACACTGGAGCCAGTGCTCTTACTCGCTGAGCCACCTGGCCACCCCTAAGCAATTGGGGTCAAGTAACTTGCTCAAGGTTACACGGCCAGGTGTTTCTGGGTGGGTGCTAAGTGTCTGAGCCCAGATTTGATCTCCAGGTCATCCCGACACTGGAGCTGGTGCTCTTACTCGCTGTGCTACTGGGCTGCCCCACTTGTAGATGTTTTGAAGTCACTCTTTTCTTCTGTCTTGGGCATCCCTGTCATCATAATAGATGTTTGTGGTGGGATTTTTCTGTTTGTTTGCTTACTCATTTTTCCAGCCTAAATTTTTAGACTTTATGTTAGGACCAGGGTTTGAGCTCTTCTCTAGGGAATGTCTTGAGTTGGTTCTGAGGCTATTTTCTAGGAGAATTGAGTGTTGACTTACTCTAGGATCTTATGTTTAGGACCTGAAAACTTTCAGAACCCCCAAAGGGCAAAGATACAATCTAATCTCTACTCTCTTGTTCTGAACCCTGCAGTTCTTAACCTGAGCTCAGGTCTGAACAATACACCTGTGACTTTGCCCAAATTGAAGTTTCAATAGACTATTACTTGACTTAGTCACAATCAATTAGCTGGAAACCCTGCTGATTCAGAGTGATAGTACTGTAGAACTCCCCTTTGGTATTAGAACCCTGCTGTAGTTATTCTCCTAAAGTCTTCAGATTGGGCTGGAGACTGGACCTGGAACCTCTGCCCTTCTCAGTCAGTCCTGGAGATCTGTGCCCTGGATCTGAGTAACAAGCAATAGAACTGCCAAATAACACCTACTCCATCACCCTGCACAAAGTTGGGTCCCTCTTTGCTGTCTCTGGAACCTCTTCTGTGATACACAGTCTATCCCTGAAATGGAATCCTCCAAATAGCTGTCCCTGCCTAGAATCCCATCTCTATTATTTGAAGAACTTTCTGACTATCTCCATATGTTGATATGATTTGGAAAGACAAATTACTGTAATTTTTTTTCTTGCACTTCCCAAACAGGATTCAGGCTGATCTGTTTTTAAGCTCTGTTTGGGTGTGTGTGTGGTGGGGCAGGACAGTAATTTAGTTGTACTGTTTTCTGCTACTCTGTTGTCTTAGTTCTGTCTCATCTCTACTCTCTATAATATAACACCAAGGAAAGGCAACTTCCCAAGGTTCAGAATACCAGCATAGGTGCTCTCCATTTTATTCAGTGACCAACCAAGAACAGAGAAGATCAAAACATGACATCATTCCAAATACAGCATTTACTAAATGTGATTAAATAATCTCCAAGGACTACCCCACCCCAGGACCTTCCAATCATTCAATCAATTACAAAGTCTCTGTTCTAAATACTTCTCCACCCCTAGGCTATACCTTAATTAAGTCCACCACAAAGCCCCTCTTCTAAAATGGAGATTAGTTTCCAAACATAAGGTCAAAAGTTCCCCACCCCTGGATCACAATTGAATCTACCCCAGAGTTACATCAAGTTTAAACACAACACTTAATACCCAAATGGAGGTCTTTTCTTCATCTTGACACGAGGCAAGTTCTCAGCAATCTTAGTTCCTGGGGAGACAAGGCTTAGCAAGGCCATAAGATACATTGCCAGTCCCTTCATGAATTCATCCTCTGTCTGTAGAACAGTCCTAGAACCCCTGAACACATTAGCAAAACCCTCTCCCAGGATTTCTGTAAACATGCAACAAGAAAATCCTTCTTCAGGGCTTCTGAACTAACAGAAAGGTTCCCAGACCCCTGCAACAACAGCACTGTCCTTCACCAGTGGACAGTATTCACTCTGTCTGCAGGACAGTCTCCAGACCCCTGCAACAACAGCACTGTCCTTCACCAATGGACAGTATTCACTCTCTGTCTGCAGGACAGTCTCAGGGCTTCTTAGCGAACAGCCAGGTTCCAGGACTTCTTCAGCAAAAGGACTGTCTTTCACCAGTGGACAAATCTGGCAAAACAACATCAAAACAGACAGACAAAGTACCAGCAAAACAGCCATGTCTCCTCAGTCCTTGGCAGCTCAGGGGGCAGGTCTCAAAAGTCCAGGGCAATTCAAAGTGGCCACCAGCAATTCTCTTAGTCTCTCTCTCTCCACGAGGTGCTGCTTCCAAAAAAGATCTTCCACCTCTCTCTTGTCTCTCCAAATCTATGTCACCAGCTCCTCCCAGTTCAGGACTTTCTTTTCACATCAACAAGTCCATCCCACAGGTGGGATTAACAAGCTCTGGGTTTTAACACAATCAATTTGAAAACCAAGCCAATACAGGGGAATCTTTAATTGCCATTACTATCACACTCTCTCAACAATCCATTCCCCACAAAGTTGCAAAAATAATTTTTCTAATACACTGATCTGCTCATGATAGTCCTCTATTATAAACTTTATCTTCTAATGTTTCTTAGATAAATTAAATTTTTTTTGTTTTTGTTTTCAAGTCCCTCCATAATTTGGATTCACAGTATATGGTTCCAACCTTATGTCTCCTTTCTGTATTCTATGTTCTAGTCAACCTGGCCACCCACTGTATCCTGTTTTTATGTTGCATTGTCTCATCCTCACATGTCTTTTCTCATTCTGGTCCTTCCACCTGAAATTGACTCTTCCTGTGTCATATCTCTGGTTTTTTGGATCTCCTCCATTCTTTCAAGTTTCAACTCAGGTATCACTTTTTCCATTAATCTTCTCATTCTCAATTAAATTTCCCTCGGTCCTTGACTTCTGATGACTGAGGCTTCACCATTTCCTGCCTGACATAGACTTTCATGCCACACCATGATCTTTATACCACACCATGACTTAACTATCTCAAGATCTGAGAACAATATTTAAATCCATACTACCATTTCTGGAAACAAGTTGACAATCAGTTACTGTATGACTCCATTCACCATCTCTGTGGCTTATCTAACTAAAACATCTCTATGTGTATTGTCCTTCCCATTAGAATATAAGTTCTTTGAAGACAGGAATGTCTTGCTTTTTATATTTGTATTCCCAGCACTTTAGGCAGTATCTAAAACATAGCAAAAACCTAATAAATGCTTTTTCATTCACTTATTCATTCCAAGGCTCAGTTTTCTCATCTATTAAATGAGGGGTTTGTATTAGATGGTCTCAAAGGATGCTACCAGCTTTACATCTATGATCTGATGATGACATATTTGTTTCAAATAGCAAATCATGTGTTTTAATCTGAGAACAAGATGAGAATTGTAAATTTGTCATATTAAACCCTGGGAGGCTTTATGTGTGTGCCTGTGACTAGGACAGTCACTGGGCCTGAAGACTATCCCCTGCTCTTGGGAAAGAAGGATGAGATTCACATTGTGATCTCAAGGAACATGTGCCAGAGGCTCAACTATAGCAGGAACCAGGAGATAATTATTGATAATGCTAAAATTCACTGGCATTTGAGATGGTAGCAGGTGAGTAGGGGCCATAATAAAGAATTCAAGGAGGGAGGTCTGCATAGAATTGGGAGGTGTCCCACTTGGAATCTCAGCAAAATGACTATGGATTATAAGCTGCCTCAATAGAGCTTTTATCATTAGACAGCAGTAGGAACATTGACATGATCCTGCCTGAACATTGACATGATCCTGACATGAACCTGACATGATCTGCCATGTCCTCTCCTGACTTAGCTGCCCTGGTGAGACCATAGACTTGAGCTAATTTCTATTCAATATCACATTTAAAAACAAAAACAACAACTGAACAAAAAGGAGATTTAAAAATAACAGCATGACATTAAGTAATTAAATATGTAATCATAAAGATCAAGTTATTAAAGAAACCGTTTCATGCAAGTTGGCCCATACAAATCCTATTCCAGTGCCTGCTCCATTGGAGCATGGAGGCAATTTTGGGTTCTTGAAAGCTATGACAGTGCCATGTGAACTCTGAAAGGTCCTACCAAGCTGGAAAGGCTTTAAGTACACGCCCAGTGTCAGGCTACATGTCTGCTGTCCAAGTAAGAGACTAGCTAAGTGAAGCAAAGATAAATACCATGTTGGCTGCAAAGTGATTAATTAGAAACACTCAAGAACCATTTGCTAAGTCACAAAGGGGTTTTGACCTGTAAGGGGGTGGGAGAAGAGTCCATACATTGACAAAGTCATTGATTTTTGCTATATTGAAGTAAGGGTATGTGTGTACATTGGTAGATGTGCCTATTTTGGGTAAGTAAATGTATTATGGGAAAGTAGCTAAAAGTATATTAGTATATTATATTAGTATAATGAAAAGAATGCATGATGATGACCAAGCAAGACTCTAGAAGATTTATGATAAAGAATGCTGCTCACCTCCTTACAGAGGGGTGATGGACCTAAGGTTCCCAATGAGACAAACATCTTCAGGCGGAGCCAATGTGCAGATTAATTTTTGCGTGATTTTGTCTATTCTTCATAAGTGAGGGGCTTTATTTTGTGTTTGTGGAGGGACAGATGAGGAGAATGAAAATTGTGATACTGATATTTTTAAAAAAATTTTAAAAGAGCATCAATGAATCCTTAAAAAAGAAATGGAGGTGAGCAGAAGGAAGCTCAGAAGAGGGTGTGGACAAGTGAGGCCATGTGGGAAATGTCAGATTAAATTTGGTATCTATCTATCTTTATATTTTTTTTAAAATTTACAATTTATTTATTTTTAGTTTTCAACATTCATTTTCACAAGGTTTCGAGTTACAAAATTTCTCCTTATCTCTCCCTTACTCCCCTCCCCAAGATGGCAAAAATACTGAATACCCCTTCCCCCAGTCTTCCTTCTCTTATATCTCCCCATTCCCCACTTATTTTCTTGTAGGGAAAGATGAATTTATATACCCCATTGCCTGTATATCTTAATTTTTGTTTGCATGTAAAAACAATTTTTTAAACATTTGTTTTTAAAACTTTGAGTTCATGATTTTCTCCCTTCTCCCCTCTTCAACCACCACCACTGGGAAGACAAGCAATTCAATATAGGTTATACATTTGTAGTTATGCAAAATATTTCCATAGTAGTTATATTGTGAGAGACTAACTATATTTTCCTCCATTCTATCCTGCCCCCATTTATTCTATTTTCTCCTTTGACCCTATCCCTTTTCAATAGTGTTTACTTCTAACTACCCTCTCCCCCAATCTGCCCTCTCTTATCCCCTTCTGCCTTACTTTCCTGTAGGATAAGATACCCAAATGATATATATACACCGAACTCAAACATAGTTGAAATTAATTTCTTTTGCAGTCTTCTTTTCATATTACTCTTTGTATAGAGAAGTACTTGTGTTTTTTGATGTTTATCAAGTTTACAGTAATAAGAAAGGGATTAAAAGAGCATTTAATTTGACTTCAAGAGACTTGCATTTGCTTCCTAATTCTAACACTTACTAGCTGTCTAACCATGAGTAAATTATTTAACCTCTCTGAGTGCCAATTTCTCCATCCATAAAACTCACTCACTCAACTTAGCATTTATTAAGTGATTTCTATGTGTCAGGCATTGGGCTAAGTGCTAGAGATACAAATACATACAGAAAGACAGTCCCTGCCCTCAAGGAGCTTACATTCTAATGGAGGAAGACAACACATAGAAGGAATCTGAAAAGGCTGGGTAGTGGATGAAGGTACTCAGTGTGAGGGCATGCTAGAGAAAGTGCAGCCGAGGGAGGAATGAAACATGACTGGCCTGGATACTCTCTTTAAATAAATGGTCTGAGAGGAGATATCCAATCAGAGGGAGACGGTACTTCCAATATCTCAACTTCAGGGCTGAAGTGATCTTCTAGGATGGAGAGCTGGGACCTGGAAGAAGAGGTACTGGGTGCAGCTTGGAGAGGAATGACAGCAATGAGTAAATGGGGACAATATACCTCTACTTTACAATGTGATTGCAAGAAAAACACTTTATAAAGTTGAAAGAAATATATAAATGTGAATTATTATGCTGTACATAGTTGGAGAGTATTATTGTTATTGTTCAGTTGTGTCCAACTCTTTGAGATCCTATTTGGGGTTTTCTTGGCAAAGATGCTAGAGTGGTTTGCCATTTCCTTCTCTGGCTCATTTTCTAGATGAGGAAACTGTGGCAAATAACCTTAAGTGACTTGCCCAGGATCGCACAGATAATAAAGTGTCTGAGATCACATTTGAACTCATATAGACACACACACACATACATACACACACAGATTTGGAGAGTATGTGTATATATATGTATATGTATATAAATAGAAGTGTGTGTGTGTGTATGTGTTGTAAAAATTTGGTAAGTCTGGTCAGGGCTTCTATTACTTCTACTACTTCTTATTCTCAAATAAAAGAATTTTTGACCAAGTAAAAGAACTTAAAGATTTTTTTTTTTGTTTTGTTTTCAAAGGCAAACAGCCCTCAGGGTCAGTAACTACTTTAGAATTGGATCAAAGCAACTTGGAAGTTTCATTTCTTTGCAAGAAATTCTGGGGACTTGCGGCTGACACTTTCTGGGAAAGCCGGAGTTTCCTAACCACGGACACACAAGCTTAGTAGCAGCGCTTTTGTCTGGGATGTGATCAGGGAGGTGAATGTGCTGATGTTCTAGCTTAGAGGAGTAGAAATAATAACAATAAGAGTAGGAATACATAAACTGAAACTCCAAAAGGAGACAAGGTATCCAACCATTCATTTGTTCCAGTGACAAACTTACAGAATTTCGGAGTCGGATGACACTTCAGGGGCCAGCTAGTCTAAACTGTACTAGAACAGGAATCCTCTGAAACATCCCTATCATTCAGCCTGCCCTTGCACATCTCCAATGACTAGGAACCCATTATCTCTGGGGCAGCCTATGTTGCCTCATTATTACCAAGCTTTTCTTTACTTTGAACCAAATGTGCCTGTGCAACTTTGACCAGTTGCTTCTAATTCTGCCCTCTGGAACCAAGAGGGGACTTCTCTTCTATATGGCTTCCTTTTAAATACTTGAGAGGTGACTAGGTGGTGTAGTAGATAGAGGACAGCGTCTGAAATAAAAAACAAACAAACAAACAAACCTCATCTTCCCAAGTTCAAATCCAGCCTCAGACACTTTACTAGCCGTGTGACCCTGGGCGAATCTTTTAACTCTGTTTACCTCAGCTTCCTCATCTGTAAAATGAGCTGGAGAGGGAAATGGCAAACTGCTTTGGTATCTTTGTCAAGAAAACCTCAAATGGGGTTACAAAGAATTGGACAACTGGAAAACAACTGAACAACAAATACTTGAAGGCAGATACTATTCAATTCAATATATATTTGTTACATGCCTCCTGTGTACAGAGCATTGGGTTAGGCAATGGGAATACAAAAATGAAAAATCTCCCCTGTTCCCCCCACCTCGACACCTGCCCTGACAATGTTCTCCTCTTCAGGTTAAACACCACTGATTCTTTCTGTTGATCCTTATGTAGCCCGGTACCCTGAACATCATGTCATCATGGTTTCCCTTCTTAGGGACCCAGTTTTTCAAATGTCCTCCATGAAAGGAAACACTTAGAACCTAAGGATTTAGATGTGGAATAAGCATTTTGCTGCACATTTTTTTTGCTAAGGACATTCACAATTCACTTGTAATAGGTGTCATGTTGGATATAGATATTATTTTGTCCCCACCATCATCTAACTCCATTAGCTAAATTAGAGTTTTGCTTAAACAATTCTTTGATGAGACAATAGCCATCACATGATTCTGCATGGTTGCTTCAGTTCTTTAATTTCGAGGCGTCAAAATATGTCTTGTCATTTTTATTCTGCATCCTGCTTCACATCTCATATGAGAACAAAAACTCTAATATTCATTTTCTCCCTACTTATAATTTGTTGTTGTTCAAGGTCACAATTGTCATCAATTTGCAAAGTAGATTAACAGTTTATCATAATATTACCATATTTTAATTTTAATAATATTTTATTTCCCCCCAGTTACATGTAAAGACAATTTTAACATTCATTTAGAAACATTATGAGTTCCAAATTTTCTCTCTTCCTCTCTCTCATCTCCCACCTGCCTGAGACAGTAAGTAATTTGATATGCTATACATGCTTAGTCATGCAAAACACATTACCATATTATCATGTTGTAAAAAAAAAGACACAGATCCAAAGGGGAAAAAGAGAAAAAATAAAGTTTTTGAAAAGTATGTTTCAATCTTTACCCAGAGTTCATCAGTTCTCTCTCTGCAGGTGGATAGAATTTTTTATCATGAGTCTTTTGGAATTGTCTTGGATCATTGTATTGCTGAGAATAAATCATTCACAGGTGATCATACTACAATATTGCTGCTACTGTGTACAGTGTTCTGCTGGTTCTGCTCACTTCACTTTACATCAGTTCACATAAGTCTTTCCAGTATTACTGTATTTTTAAGAGAAAACTAGATTGTGAATTTAATAGAACCTATCTCTAAATTTTAAATTCTTAGAGTCAACTTTGATTTTTACAGTGATTGCTTCTCCCAACTCAAACTTAAGAAATAGAGAACAATTTGAGAGATGGTTTTTGAGGACATAAGAAGGCTATTTAAAAAAATTCATCTTTCATACATCCTGGGTAAGCAATGAAAAAATGTCCCTCTTTAGATCATTGTGATGAAGAAAACATCTCCTTTATCTCTAATTGGAAGGTGACACTATGATGTAGCAGAAAACATTCCAGGCCTGGAGTCAGAAGACTTGGGTTTGAATTTTGAGTTTGCTCTTTATGATGTGTGAGTCTTAGTTCACTCATTTTGCTACTCTGACCCACTTCTGTCAAATGAAATGGTTGACTCTGTGAAGTCTCTGAGGTCTCTTCTAGAACTAATAATCTATGAATAAGAGTCTATTCACCCATTCATTTCATTTCAAGGGATATCATTGTTGCAAAGTCTCATAAATTTATACCAGTCATTTTAAAAATTATCATCACTGACACTCACTAGAATAAAACTTACCCTTTAGAAATCACAAGCTGATACTACTCTCTATGGAAAACTAGTTTTGATTTAATGCATGCATATATAATTTAAGCCACACTTGCAAATAAGTCTGTTGTCTATGTTAAAGTAGCTTTATCCATGCCATATGAGAATGAATTTCTACAAAGAATGTTGATTTCATGTATTTGGCTCCTAGGGATCTCCTGGGATAAGGGGTGGGGGTGGGGAGAAAAAAAACAAAACAAAAAGCGTATTTAGGGACCAGCAAACATTAGGGACAAGTGAACTCTCCACTAGGCCATTCTGAAATTCCATTGAAAAGAAAGTAAAATATCTGTTGTCTTCAGTTTTGTCCTTTTGGCTATAGGAGTTAGAAACTCAATAAATTTGACTAAATATTAAAGCTGCTGATTTTGTTTTGCTTCCATGTGAAATATTATGAGATCTGCAATTTCCCAGTATGAGTAGTTATTATCTAGTCCCAGCATCTAATTACAGAGACAGAAACTGTAGCTATGTCCAGGCTTCCTCTTTATCCTTCTCTTCTGAGTGCTTCAGTCTTCTTTCTGGTCACACCATTTCCTTCCAGAGGGTTTGCCTCATGTTTTTTGTCCTAGCCAGTACTGATCATATTGATCAGTTCTATGATACTCAAAATAAGAATGCAACTTGCCAGGTAGAATATATGTAAGATGTCAGGAAGTCTGATAGGTTGTCTGTCAGTCTCATCTAAGATGGGGAAAAACTGGGTGACAGTAGATACAGCACTGGGTCTGGAGTCAAGAAGACCTGATTTCAAATCCAGCAGATACTGTCTAGTTGTATGACCCTGAATAATTCACTTAACCTCAGTGTTCCTCAGTTTCTTCATCTGAAAAATGGGGACAATAATAGTGCAAACCTCCCAGAGTTGAGGGATCAAATGATACAATAAAGTGCTTAGCAAAGTGCCTGGCAAATAGTAGGCACTATTTACATGTTAGCTATTATTAAGAGGACTTGGATGAAGAGCAGATGTTCTTATTTTTCCAAGCATTTTGGTGCCACAAAGTGGTTTGTTTTGAAATGATTTCTTACATTTCTGTTATCTCCCTAAGGACAGGAAGAGTTCTCCAGTAAGAATTTCATTTATTGAAGTCAAGACAGCAAGCATTTATTAATTACCTACTAAGTGATACGCACTGTGCTAAGGACACAAAGCAAGATGAAAACAGTCACTGCGTCCAACACTATCACAGTCTAATGGGAGAGATGACATGCAAACAAAAATAAGGCAGGAACTGGAGTGTCTGATAGTACATTTATGATTCAAGAAGATGTTTGTGATCACACTAGGTATGCCATAGAATATCTTTGGAATGGAACATCATGGATGAAAATGAAAATCAGAAAAGATTTCTCTTTGATTCTTAGTTTTTTTTTTTTTGGCTTATCCATGATAAACATACAAATACTAGTCATCAGTAGCTATTTCTTTTACTAACATTCTAAATGTAAATTTTTAAGACCATGAGGAGTGGGGGGGGCAGAGACATCTTTTTGAATTTGGGGAAGCATCACATTGTAAGAGAACTGGTCTCAGAGCTACGAAGGATTGTATTCAAATTCTGACTATGATACATACTGACTGTGTGGCTAATGACAAGTCAATTTCAGAACTGTAGAAAAGTCTTAAAGAATGTAATTTGTTCAACTGCATTAACATTTCCTCATCTGGGAATTCCCTATACCAATTGAGATCACAGGTCTAGTCCCAGCTCCTATTTTTAGTTGAAACAGTTTTCTATTGAGTATTAGTTCAATTTTGATTTTGGACAAAACTTTAGATTCTTGACAGGAGCGAGGGGTGGGGACAGATTAACCCAACACAAAATTGCTGGTAAAAGCCAAAAGGGAAAACACGAGGAAAGACAATGAAATACTCTTTGGGTCCTGAAAGGAATGATTGATACCCAAAGAGGTGAAATCAGAATTTTAAATAAATAATCTGGATGCTATTTAAAAGACAAGCTGTTGATTTTATCACTCCCTATTGCCAAGACACACATCGATTCCCATTAAATTAGACATTTTTACTCTGATCAAGTTAGTGGCAGCTTTAAAACATCCACAGCATCCCAGGACAAAGTAACAAATCAACGCCCGGAAAGGCTGTGAAACTCTATCTGCTCATCTCTCTTTTCCTTTTCGTAGAGCCTTTCCCTAGTGGCAGCTCAGTAGCTTCTCAGTGCAGGAGAAGTTATGACCCTCTTCTTCTTGCGGTTAATGGCAGCCTGTCTGTTTTCTACACCTCCCTTTTCCCTCCCTCTGGGAATCCAGGACTGAAGGATAACAAAACCCAACAGGCTTCCTAATTATTATACAAGCTCATACTAAAATGTGGCTCCCCTCTCTGCCCACCAAATTTCTCATGTTGTGACCACATTTTTTCTCTGACACATCTTTTTCTTTTTTCCTTCCTTCTTTTCTACCTTCTTTTCTTTCTCTTTCTTCTTTCCTTTATTTTTTTTTGGAGAAATTCTTTCCATCACCATAGTTTCCTCAAAAAAAGAAGAATTTAAAAAGAATTTAGTTGGGATAGTTACTTTAAGCACTTTTATTTATGTAATTCTATTGCTAAAATTAGCTTCTCTTCACTCAGTCCTACATGCCTAGTTATTTGGATTTGGTATTTCTTATATCTTTATAACTATATCTAATCTACCTATGCCCACATGGATCTAACTGGTTATCTAACTATCTAGCTGTCTACAACTGTCTACCCAGCAGAAAGTAGATCAGACATTTGAGAGCAAACGTTCAGTTTATTTCAAATTCATAGATTACTACACTGGAAAGAATCAGTGCCCAAATACAACTCACTATCACAAATTAGATATCTGAATTATCTAAATTACCAAAACATGCTTTCATTTTATCTTGTG
Source organism: Petaurus breviceps papuanus (assembly GCF_028583685.1). Taxonomy (NCBI): domain Eukaryota; kingdom Metazoa; phylum Chordata; class Mammalia; order Diprotodontia; family Petauridae; genus Petaurus; species Petaurus breviceps. The sequence goes on from NW_027185890.1 coordinate 1,080,680, forward strand.
TAGAAATAATTCTGGTGAAGATTTCATTTGAGCTCAACCTTTTACAGCCTTTCATTATCTCAAAAGTGACTCATGCCCTCTTGAAACAGTGCTATTAGTAGAAGTGGATCATTTCAGAGTGTCAAAATCAAGCTGCCCCAACTCTTATCCCCTCTAATTCCCTCTTTTAGGTCAAGGCCACGGAGATTTGCCTATTTGAGGAAAAGGACATTTATTTGCATAGGATGTGTGTGAAACAGTTTGGTGATATACTTTACTAACCAGTCTTTTGGGACTCCTTCTTTGTGGTAAGGTTCCTTTTGGTGTTCCAGGACCAACCTCTTTTGATAAATGGGATGAGTAGATTCAAACTTAACTGGGCATAGATGAACGTTTCTGACACAGACAGACCAAAGAGGAAGCAAGTTACTTGGGATACAAATCCCAGCCCAGCTTGAGAGAGAGTTTGCAAATAGGAAATCACATTGACTCTATTTCAGTTGGAGTTTAATTAGAGAAAGACTGGCACCAGGTACAAATAAATCTCAGGCCTTAATGAATTTAAATCATACTAAAACTGTTTACAGTTAACCCCTTGGAGATTCTGCCATCATATATGCTTATTTTTGGTAGAGTATGCATCAACTATTTATCACATAATTAGGATCATTGACCCAAAACCCAATTTACTCTCTTTCCATAAGGAGGAATTCAGGCCTTTTTTAAAACATTTTTTTTATTTTTCACTCATCATTTATTTACAAATACACATTATAACTTTTTATATACATTGCACATTTACATGGTAGAAAAGTACAAAACTATATATTTAAATGAATTTATATTTAACTTGCCATGTTTGAAAATATAAAATTGCATCAGGAGGAATTATGAAAAGCAAGAAACCTGAACTGATAAAGCTTTAATATACCTTTTAATGAAATATTGTTTGAAAAAAGAACTAACTTAAAGGGTACAGCAGTCCAGCTGAAAGGAAAACACCTAAAAATATGCATGTGTCTATTAATCTCCCCTCCACTACCTTGACACACCCATGTCCCTTTTAGTCACCTTTCTCACCCTAATTCTTTGGATCTGTGAATTTTCAAAATCTAATAACATGTCTGTTTCCCTCTAATACTGGTATCCCAGACTATCTTGGGCAGAATGAAAGAGAACTGAAGCAGGAGTTTCCTTTAAGATGGGACCACTGTACTCTGTATTTGAGTCAAGTTATAATGCCTTTTGGTCAGTCAAGATTCCTTGTAAACAAAAACCCCAGGGATCATGTATGTACAGAACTGGCAGCGGAAAATCCAATAAATAAACATGATAGAAACTGACATGCATGTTCATTAAAGTGGAAAGGGAATTAAACAGCAGTGGACTGAAAGGTGACCAGTAAGTGAGTGGTAAGGAATGGATTAAAATGTTTTACAAGGAAACAAAAAGCCATTTACTTTACAAGCAAGAGACCTCACAATAAATAACAACTGCTCTTCCTTTAACGAATAAATTTCTTCAAAAACAAGGTGTACAGTCAACCAGACATTTTATGTATAAATTATAAAACATGACACAGTATAAATAAATGTCTACAAGTCTCAACTAGGAGCCCAATCCAATAGACCTCACACTGACAGCCTCTCCCGTGTCAAGTCAGTGGAAAGGTTGCCTGGGAGAGGGCTGCAGGACAAAGGTCCTTTCCGTGTACTTTTCCCCCCAAAATAAATAAGCATACACTTATTTACAGTATGGACACTGATTTTTTTTGCCCAAGGGCTATCCCAACACTGATGGAGGGTTTACCACTCTAGAATTGATGATATAGGAAAGCTGTAGTCCTGGTCTTCATCTTCCTCCTCTTCTTCCGTGTCTTCAGTAATGGCTAGATGGGGGAATACAGGGGAGCTGTTGTTTAAATAAGGACAACAACAGCGCAGAAGCAGCTCAGTGCACGCTTTCAAAGCCCTCTGAAACAGCCATAATACAGCGGTGCGTTTTTATGTGACTTGCAGTGAGATGCTCTTTTGCATCTGCTGTTATGCAATAAGGGGTTTGGGTTTTTTTTTTTTTTGCATTTTTTTGTTTTGCTTTTAAAGACATAATCTATGAAGTCAAAAACTGCAGAAAGTTCTGAAGAATCAATGGCTCAGGTTTTACTGGCAGATTCCTGAAATCAGATAAAAAGCGCTCTTGTGTTCTAGGTTTAAATGCTTGGAGTCCTTAATTCAAAGTTAGTAGTGGCTATCTGCAGAGAAGCCGCTGCCCATAGGCCAACATATAGCTGTCTTTTTTTTTTCTTTTTATGGAGTTAGGTTATATCCAAGTGTTAATAAAGCAAACAGCAAAGCACACAGAACAAACAAATTAGAACAAAGTAACTTAAAATATGTTCTTATAGGCAACCCCTAGCTGATGACATGATATTCTAAAAAAAGGAAGTATCTTGATAACATTTCAGGAACTCCCTCTGGTGATTACTGAAGAGCTGGTACCATTTACTAATCATCTACTTCCTACAGCACACTGTTTACATAAATCTTCTTTCCTTCCTTCCTTCCTTCCTTCCTTCCTTCCTTCCTTCCTTCCTTCCTTCCTTCCTTCCTTCCTT
>NW_027185890.1:1083282-1083932 GCF_028583685.1 Petaurus breviceps papuanus
CTTCCTTCCTTCCTTCCTTCCTTCCTTCCTTCCTTCCTTCCTTCCTTGCTGCCTGCCTTCCTGCCTTCCTCCTTCCTGCCTTCCTTCATTTCTTCTTCTTTCCTTCCTTCCCTCCCTCCATTCTTCCTTCCCTTTTCCTTGTTTCCATCTTTCCCTGTTTCCTTTCTCCCCCCCCCTTCTTTCTTTCTTCTCCCTAAGACTTTGTTACCTAAGGATTGCCTTTAAAGTCTTAAAGTGTTACAAGGTTAAAAATAACACTTACAGTTGCAAGATCCTGAGTGCTTTACTTCCAAGACCACACCTGTGGAGCAGGCAGCCTCCTTCATGGCACACTCACTGGCATAAGTGGCATTGTCGCTGGCACAGACAGCCTCATCAGATTTACTTTCAGGACACAACTCATCACAGAGTGAACACCGGCCTCTGCCAACTTTGGAGTCCCATAAACATTTCTTTCCACCACTACAGTGGATGTCTTCACAGGACCTTGCCTCTAAAATATATTTCTGTGATGAGTAAAGTCATATCTTTGCCTTTTCCCCTTCCTTACTTCTTTTCCATCTTTCTTGCCTTCACCATCCCTCCCAGCATTTCCCTTTCAAAACACACACACACACACACACACACACACACACACACACACACACACA
>NW_027185890.1:1083942-1086441 GCF_028583685.1 Petaurus breviceps papuanus
ACACACACACACACACACACACACACACACACACACACACACACACACCCCATAATCTATTTCCCATTGCCAGGACAGTTTCCCTCAAGTTAGGCACTTGTCTCTTTTATCGTAAGATCAGAAATTAACTTGGAGCTTCAAATGATATATTTTGTTCATGACGTGTTAAAATATTTGGAATAAAGGTATGCTAAATGCTAATTTTTAAAGCACAAAGCCACAGAAGTCACAGTAAGGGTCTTACATAATAGTGCATGAAAGAAGATTTTATTCGTAATCTTGGGAGACATTTTAGTTTAGCAAAGATTAATGGACTCCCAAAGTCCAAGACAGAAAAGGCATCGTAAAAAAAAAAAAAAAAAAGAAATTAAGATCATTGGGTAAAGGAATAATATTTCATAGTTCCAATTAGTTTAGGAACCAGTGACCTATTTATTTCTTCTCTATAGTACAACAATTTCCCTTTAGATCAACAAATTGAGTAAGTTCTCAGCTGGTGTGGGAGAAAGATGGAAAATCAATTGGTTCATGCTCTTACTGGCATTTATATATGTTTGCCAACACTTCCTGAAGACAGTTGTTTCCATGAGGCAAGCTGTAGCCAGTTCATCAAAAATGGAAAACATCTCTCTGCCAGTGGAAGTGACTTGCTCAGGAGAGCTTTTGATTTGTTTGTTTGTTGACAACCAGGCAATCAAGCTGTAACTAGCTACTCATAATCTCTACCCATCCCATCCCCCCCTTCCCCAAATCAGAATACCTACTGATACATTTTCCCTCGTAGGCTAATCCAATTGATTTGCCCAGCAGGCAGGTAGCCTTTCTCAGGTGACAGGCACTAGGATAAGTTATTCCATCATTCCCACAGAGATACTGTTCAGAGGAGGTAGGCTCTGGACAAACCCGATTACATGTCACACAGTAGGCATTATTGCTTTGATCCACCACACACGTGGAACTGCCTGGACATAAAACATCTCTACAGGTCTCTGAAATAAAGACAGAAACACACAAACATTAATAGGCATAGCCTGGCCCTTAGGAAGGGAACTTTTAATATTATCACTCAAATCCTGAAATAAACCTCCATCTTTTCAAAAGATAATTGGGAAATTTTTCCAGGACAAAGTCCACTAACTCTGTTTTGGCACCTGAGTGTTTAAAATTAATATTTAGTAGCCATGAATGGTTTTATTTGGGGTTCCTTACTACTAAAGGCAACATGGCCCCAAAAGGATGGTAGCAAGTTCACATACATGTAGCCATTTAAGTTTTGGGAAGCTCCATCCACACATCAGCTCATTTTGATCCACACAACAATCCTTTGAGGATCACCCCCATTTAAAAGATGATAACAGAGTCGCCAGTGCCTAACTCCTACACATTTTGCTTCTGCTTACAAGATGATTAGAGGAAGAGGATGCTTGTTTCAAGAACTCCAAACCTACTTTTACATTTGCCTTGGTACTGGACTTCCAGCTCCGGCTGCTCTTTGCATCTGGCTTTGAGGAGGGCACATTCATTTTTGTAGGTTTTGCCATCTAGTCCACAGACTGGGCCCTTCCAAGTGATGTTGGAGCAATCCGGGGAGCAGACGCACCGAGGTTTGTTCTTCTTGTTCATTTTGCATTTCTTCCCAGGTCCACAGTCCACGTTATCGCACGTTTCTAGGAGTTGGAAAGAGGTATCTTTTATAGAAGGGCTAGTCTCCAGGTCAGCCACGAGGATCATTTGTGCCCTACACAATTGTGCAACCTGGAGCTACGGAGCAGAGAAACTAGTCCTTCAAGAGGAAGAGGGTTTTTAGGGGAGAGCGAAGGTGCTGTCCAGATCAGTAATCCATCCAAAATATTCGCCAGAGGGTTCTGCGGTGGACTTCTCTACTCACATAGGACTAAGAAGCATAAAGACCTTTGTAGATCTGTTCTTTGTGGGAAGTCTCCAAAAGGCGCGTTTCAAACACGCTATCATCTCAAGGGTGCGAAAGAAACCCCTTAAACTAAATCCACAGACAAAAGACACCCAATCCAGCCCCACTCTGCCCAACACCAAGAATGCCTAATTTTGCCTCCTAGGTCAGGAAAGAAGCTGCCAGTGGAACGCCCTCTATTGAATGGTCTGAAAGTTTAAAAGAGGAGCTCTACCTTTGCAAGGGATGCAGTTCGGGGCACCCCCGTTAAAAATCATCCACTTGAAAAGAGTGCTGTCATTCACGTCTTCTGCAGTCCACGAAGTGCTAAGCCTTCCCGAGCTGCAACACTCTTCTTTGCTGAGACCAGTTTTGTACAAGACCTGGCAACGACCGTTCTTTGCCTGCCGGAGCCAGCAATTCCCAGCTGTAACAGAGAAAGGGGGTGGAGTGGGTGGGGATAGAGGGAGGGAAACAGAGAGACAACGGGAGGGAGGGAGACAGAGAGAAGGGGGAGCGAGGAGGAGGAGGATGTGGAGGAGGGAGGAGAGAGAGAGAGAGAGAGAGAGAGAGAGAGAGAGAGAGAGAGA
>NW_027185890.1:1091441-1147508 GCF_028583685.1 Petaurus breviceps papuanus
CTCTCTCTCTCTCTCTCTCTCTCTCTCTCTCTCTCTCTCCCCCCCCCTCTCCTTTTCTCCATTCCTTCCTCTCTGTGCTCTCTTCCTCTTCTTCATCTCCCTTCCCCCCCTTTTCCTGGTTCTTTCCCCTCTTCTGTCCCTTCCCCTCTCCCTCCCCTCTCCCCTTTCCCGTCGTCTTCTTCCCTCCTTCCCTCCAATCCAGCCAGCATTAATGCAGGGTTGTTTAGTGCCCTCTAATGGCAGATGACATTAACAATTAATAACAAAATGCTCCTTATTCAGGAGCCTTGCTGATACGTGGCATATTTCCAAAGCTGAATTTCTTTATTCAAGAGATAGATTCAGTTCTTACGTGGTAATGTGCTGGGAAAAGTTTGTTTTTCCCTTCAACTGTTTTCCCAAGGATCAGAGAAAGCTCAGTTAGGGGATTTTGGGGATGGGGTGGAAAAGAAGGGTAAAGGTTGAAAACTTTAGACACGATTTCCAATTTTCTGTAGGAATTTATTTCCTAATGGTAATAGAAGGTTCAACTTCTTTTTTCTGATTAACAATCCAAATAAAGAAATGGAACACAACACCCTGGAGGTACATACAAGTCATCTGAGAAGGAAGGGTATTTTTTCCCCCTCTAGTGAAATTGGGGGTGGGGAATACAGGTATGTTTGTGAATTTAGATAGGTCAAAGATCATTAACTATAGTTCCTTGTCCTGTATCTTGTCTAGCCTATTGCAATCTTCCAGCTGCATTTTACACATTCTTCATCTTACTACCCTATATACATCCATACATATGTACATACATATATTAGTAGTAGTAAGAGATCCATGTCCAGTTGTGGCTAGTGATATGTACCTAGTCACACCTACATGTTATCGATACCATGTTATGTTATCAATAAGTATTTATAGGTGTATTTTACTAGCTATGCATTTCTATTTTCTATCTAATTTAGGATGGAAGCCTCTAAAGATCTAAGGGTCTACCGTTTATTTAGTAAATTCATGTGATGAAAAGCATGTGGTAAGTGCTTAAGAATTATTTTTAATGATGTTCAGTATGGATGAGATCTAACATCCTTTAATATATTACTAGATTTAACTTAATCTACATTTGTGCACATAACATATGAGAGGCAAAAGGTCATAGTGGATAGAAGGCTGCCACTGACAAATCCTTATTGTGTGACTATGGACAAATCACTTAACTTCTGACTTCCCCAGGCAATGAATGCTCTGAAACTCTAATAACACACTTATAAGTTATAGATCTACATAGATGGAGGAAATTTTGCATATCATACTAGATATATACTTTATACATACACACATATGGATATATTCATATACCAATTTTCTGAAACTGTATGCAGAGCTATGGCTGATTTGTTTTAGTAGAGATAGTTTTTGTACAGAGACTTTTCTACCCCAAGGACTTAAGGTCTAGTCTCCTCTCCCCCCTTTCCATTCCCAAATATGTTGTTCTGAGTTGTATATGTCTCTATATACATGCTTTATGGATTCTTGTGTATATATACACACACACATATACTCCTAATTCTTCAAGTTTATAGGAAATGTGGAAAAGAGTTGGTGATCTGGGTGATTTAAATACAAAATTACATGGATATTTTTGTCATGTTTGTTCACATGTTTGATGTACCTATATATTGGTCTCACTGGGTATATAGATGAAGCCTGTATCATAGAGATATATAAATTCAAAGAATCTAGGCTAGTTTCTTCATAATGCCAATAGAATTGAGTGCAAAGAAATAACATAGCCTCCTCAATTTCTTTTTATCTAGATTATGGCAAATATCCATTTTGATCAGTTGATCCAGTAGACCAAACTGACCATTTGTTTTGTCATCACAAAGGCACAATCCAATTGTCTTTGTTGGACCTGGGAGGCAGGGGTGTGAACATCATAACTTTTCTTATGCAAACACTATTACTTATAGGAATACTCTGGCACCTGTGGCAGATCCAACAAAAAAGTTACTTCCCACTCCAGAGAGGGTGCAGGTCAGGGTTGAGGTTACTGGCAAGCACAGTGTGGAAAACACAAATTTTATGTTGCTTTTGCCCTTGTGAACAAGCAGCCTGGTATTTACTTTGCAGTACAGACTCATCCTGTTTTTCAGCTGCACCTTGGTTAGTATTGATCTGTTTGGTAAAATGTCTATTGTTATTCTGTATAGTAAAGCAGTAATGAATACTGTCATTGTATTCTCTGCTCTCTGGCCTTATTCCTAGGAATGAGTCACAGGTCAGTACTTGCTCCATATGTGTGTCCTCTGTGCATCATCAGAAGATCAATCCAATTGCAGTGGGGTGGAATTGTATCACACCTGTTCGGTGACATCACAGAGGAACAGCTGCTGTTTCTTCTATTATTTTATCTCCTTTAAGTGTTAAATATTGGATTTTACATATGCCAAAGTGTCAGGGTCACATTTTAAAATGAAAATGCCTTCTTTCATTTATTTGTGTGCTTCCATTTTCAACTTTGTTCCTCTTCAGCTTTGCCAAAAAGTCGATGTAAATTAACAGAAGGCACAATAGAACTACTTTGTAGCTAACTTTCTGAGCAACACAAAAATTCTGCTGGTCTTTACTGGGGTTGTTTTGTTGTTGGCTTCAAAAGATAGCTTCTTCATAAAGTTTATAAATTACAAATTTATATACAGTTCAGCAAATGCTTTAATGAAGATTATAGAACTCCAATGTAAATGATTATTTGGGGCTAGGACTTAACTGACTAAATTTTAGCTCCCCAGATGAGTTTTTGTTTTTGTCTTTGTTTTGCTCTCTCTCTTTCTCTCTATATGTGTAGAAAGTATGAGGATAATGAACTGAGTAGCTTTTTATCTTTTGCCTTAAAAATGAAATGTTAGATAATTTTTTAATTTTTAGACAATAATTTACAAAGTGGGGGCAGATAGGTGGCGCAGTACTTAGAGTGCCATGCCTGAAGTCAGGAAGGCTCATCTTCTTGAGTTCAAATATGACCTCAGACATTTACTAGTAGTGTGACCTTGGACAAGTCACTTTACCCTGTTTGCCTCAGTTCCCTCATCTAGAAAGTGAGCTGGAGAAGGAAATGGGAAACCATTCCAGTATATTTTCCAGGAAAAACCCCAAATTGGATCATGAAGAGTTGGATATGACTGAAATGATGGAACAACAACTTTACAAACTGAATATTAAAGTTTCTAACTGTCTAATTTTAGGCATGATGGAAAAAGGAAACTTTTTTTCTTGGTAAATAGACTAAAATTATTATGTAAAAAGCAGAATTCTATATAAAAATAGTCTATTACTTATGTCCTACATGTACTTATAGTGTATATAGAGTTGTACAACCTCATGGTGTTAGGACCAGGATTTGGGAATAGAGCTAACTTCTAAGTTAGCTGGCCTGCTAATGAATTTCTCAATTGAAGAGTACCATGAACATCTTAATGCAAAAAGACTCTCTATGCAAGACACCCAACTCACCAATTTATTCATTTTAAAAACAAAGACAAGTAAATTAAGTTTGGTGAGGTGTCAACAAAACAGTCAATTGAATAGAACATTTCACTTTTGAATCAGTAAACTTTAAAGTTTAAACTTTAAAACTAATTTTAAAGCCAGTAGTCCCTAGAATTCTTTATTTTTGGTATTGTTTATTTTTATCCATTTATATTGGCCTCTATTTTTTTTCTTTCTCTTTCAAAGAAATTCATTTGATTTCCAGAACATACCAGTGTATGAACTTTTTAATACTGAATGAAGTCTTTTTAATACTGAGTACATCTATCCTGCAATATAGTTGGTGGGGTTGTGAGCAAACAGGCCAGTGGTTCTATCTCTTTCTCTTATGATCAACAAAATGTCCTTATTCAAAACAACAGTTGACCTCTGTTGAATACTGACCAGCCACTTCATCTGACTGTGCACTTGTTTGCTTATATTTCTCTTACACAATTTTGCTTGCTGCTCCATGCCTTTTGTTTATCTCCTAGCAGCAGGGGGTCGATACCAGGTAGATGCTCAAGATGTATTTGCTGACTATCTGCCTAGCTGATGGCCTAAGGGCTTGAGTCACTGACTGCCTTTGGATCCACAGGAGCTGAGATACAAGGAACACAGCTTTAGTGAAAGTACATTCCTGGTACTTCTGCCCTTGCTACTGTCATCATTGTCTATCTTCATTTACCATGAAGTATGACTCCTCTGAGCTATTTATGAATGAACCAGGAAACTGAATAGGATGTCAGTGGCAGGTTCAAAGATTATAGGTAAGTTAAGAATGATTTCCTCTGTGGCTCTTTAGTTAAGCCAATAGTTTGAGGACGTATTATTTTAGTTAACTTCTCTCCAAAAGATCTGGGTGTGTGCTCTTTGAAATTCATCTTCCGTTCTATTAAGGCAGCTAGGTGGTACAGTGTCTGGAGTCAGGAAGACCTGAGTTCAAATCCAACCTCAGACACATTCTAGCTATACGACACTGGGCACTTAAACTTTTTTGCCTCAGTTTCCTCAACTGTGAAAGGGGAATCATAATAGCACCTACCTCTCAGGGTTGTTGTGAAGATCAAATGAGATAACATTTGTATAGTACTTAATGCAGTTCCATGAATATATTAAGCACTATATAAATGCTTATTTCTTTCCTTTTTCTTTTCTCAGTTTCCTCATTTATAAAATATGGATGATAACAGTCTCTTCCTCCCAAGGTTGTTGTGAGAATCATATGAGATATATCTAAAGCACTTTGAATGTGAATGTGAATGCTAGCTATTCATTATTGTTATTTCCCAAAGCATAGTCTTGAAATAGGAGAATTCATTCACAGAGCTCTTGGTTCTACAGGTCCTGGAAAGCTCTTGGGCTTTTGCGGTTTCCTGATGCAGGCTGATACATGGTTTCTCTGTCTGTATCTCTGTCTTGTCTGTTTCCGTCTCTCTATCTCTGTCTCTCTCTCTGTGTTTTAATCTCCCTGTCTGTCTTCTTTTTTGTTCTTTATATTCCCAGTGCTTGGCACATCTATCTGCTGGCATATAGAAGGTGCTTAATCAATGCTTGTCAACTGAGTGAGGGAGTCATACAAGTGTCTTAGCTGCTTTTTAAGGATGATTATCAAATGAATGTTAAAAATTGTCTTTATGTATAATTGGAAAAAATAAACTACTATTTTAGAAAAGAGATGATTCTCAGTCTGTGGTCAATCAACAAGTATATATTGTTCTGGGGACATCATGTGAACTCCCTCAGAGGTTCCTAATAACTTGTGTTATTTTCTTATGGGAGCTCTTTGAGACCACACCTTTGCCTTAACTTAATTGGCCTGGTTACAGGCTCATGGAGGTTTTTCTATTAATATGTACCCTGCAGTGAGGATGTTTCATTGTTTATGATTTCTTTCTTTTCTACTGGTTAGATATGTACCTATCACATCATACTATTATATATAAATTAAGAGTTCCTTCAGAGCCAGGATAAGGATGCTGCTATATGTAGTCACTTATTTATGGGAGTCTTGTGGCCCATTCTCTTGTTCTTGTATGGCTCGATATCCCTTTCATCTTTCTCTCACATATCATCTATAACTTGAGGAAGAAGGACTCAGATCCTTCCCATACAAAGAGCTTGGTTGACTGGGATTTCAAGTACAAAATTTGGTAGTCTTGTGTCATATAGCAGCACATCCTTTTCTAATGCAAACGTCACATTCAGGAGTCAACTATACTCTGTGTTGTTTATCCAACAATACCATGACATATTTACCAATGAGCTGGGGTCAAATGGTGATGATGTGGCCTTTGGAAGAGAGGACAGAAGATACAGTAAGTATTAAAAAGATTTCAAAGCTAGCTGTACCTTATTATTTATTTTGCTATTATAGAAATGGATAAAATGGAAATTAGTAAAGTCCTTTGATCCATTCTTTGCATGTGTGTGTGCTTGTTTCCCTTATATCATTCTTCAACCCCATAATCACAATTTTCTATACATGCCTATGTGTAGATACACCCAGACGCAGACACAAACACAGATGGAGGCCCAGACCCAGACACACACACAGACAGATGCTCACACATTTGCAAGTGGGATTCTTTCCATCATAAGGTGAAGCACTGCCTGTTACAAACCAGGATAAGGTCATTATTTGTCATTTTGTTTTGCAGGAATTTAGTCATGAACAGGAAGAGGGTGTGAGGAAGAGAGAACCTAAAATCCTCAGAGAATGTCAAAGGAAGGACAATAGACACTACTCCCATTCAAAGTTCTAGGAGAGGCACACTACCTTCTGAGCTGAAAGAAAATACTTATGCCTCCCTGTGCTTCTAACTGGTTGAGAAAATACTTATGTAGAATAAGTTTATATATATATATTTTCTTTTTGGAGGGCAACTTGGGTTAAGTGACTCGCCCAAAGTCACATGGCTAGTAAGTGTGTCAAGTGTCTGAGTTCAGATTTGAACTTAGGTCCTTCTGACTCCAGGACTCATGCTCTATTCACTGTGCCACCTAGCCACCCCAGAAGTTAATATTTTTAAGTAACCTTGGAATATATAATCACATTAATGTGCAAATACTGGAAATATCTGTTTTTAATTCAGCATGAGGGAATTGGTGAGGGAACTTTCTTTATTAAAACAGGTGCCAGTAGTCTTTGACTAATCTGTTCTGTTCTAAGGAACTGCCTGTTGTGACTTGCTCAGGGTGACACAGTTAGGAAGTGTCAGATGCAAGATCTGAACAAAGGTCTTCCTAATTCCAAGCCTAGAGACTGTTGGTCCTACAAACATATTGCTATTTTATTTGTATATGCTGTCTAAAGTAAATATGCTCTAATTTGGAGGTAGATTGGCACAGTGGACAGGGGCTACTTCATAGTCAGGAAGACCTAGGATCAAGTCTTGCCACTGATACACATTGGCTGTATAACTCTGGGCAAGTCACTTAAAATCTCAGGGTCCCTGGCTATAAGTTTCAGAGCAGGGGCTGACCTGCACTGGTAAAGGGGCTTTCCTCACTGGGAGAAAATAACAAGTACTGTCCAAAAAAAGCAAATAAACAAACAAAAAACCTGGTGGGATATGGTATCATTAAGAATTATTCCAGGGAGAGGTTTTAGTTGTTACAAAAATATTAAATCCAGTGATGATTTCTAATAGCAATGGAAGCCATACAAAAGAAGCAAGATGGCTTTTTCTTTTACACTCTGTATCAAGTCTAAATCTGAGTCTCTGAACAGAAATATTGGAAAGAGGGCAGCTAGGGGTTGCAGTGGATTGAGTGCTGGGCCTGAAATCAGGAAGACCATCTTCCTGAGTTCAAATCTAATCTCAGACACCTCTTAGCTATGTGACCCTGGGCATGTCATTTAATCTTGTTTGCCTCATTTTCCTCATCTGGAAAACTAACCTGAAATGGGGTCATGAAGAGTCAGACATGACTGAAATAATTGAACAACAACACATTGAAAAGAATGATGGACTTGGAGTCAGAAAACCTGGGTTTGACTTTTGGCTCTGCCACATCCCCTTTGGCCAAGTCATTTCACTTCTCAGTTTCCTCATCAGTAAAATGAAGGGGTTAGAGTAGATGATCTCTTAAATTCCCTAACACATCCAAACCTATGATCCCACAAGCCTTTGTTCGTTGCAAAATACCAATTTAAAAATGGGGAGGGGAATTCATCCTTTTCTCTCTCTTTCCCCATAATCCCCTCTCTTTCCAATATTGGGGCTATTTGAATTGCATTTCCACCCACAAAAATTGTCTTCTCATTGGTTTTAAAACTTTCATATTTTACGCTTTGAATAAATTTAAATGTCACATTTTGATAAGTAGGAAACAAATATAAGCTAGTAGTGAATGGACAATAAATATAAGATTCATGAACCCAATATCCTGGTTGGCCATATATTAATAGCCTCTTTGCTCCAGATATATTAGAATGTTCCCCTCTGTTTTGAACTTCCCCTTAGACATTTTGTCAGAAAAAATTGGTAAAATCAACTTCTCTTTAGGCCTAGAAGAATTTTTTTCTGAGTTGAAGGTTGCCCTAGGTCTCAATAACTACCCCCACAATTGAAAGCAAATTGAAGATTAATGTGGACATAAGACATTCATTTGGTTTTCTAATATGTTGTCCAGAAATGACTCTTTTGAACCTTTTTCAATATGATTTCTTTGCAAATAGGAATGTGGAAATCATCATAAAAAACTATGTGTTAATGGCCCACATGCTGGGCAAATGGGAATGCAACATAAAAAGAGCCAGTGTGGCCATGCACTTGGAAAATAAATGTTTTATTAAGGAAGTTTAATAAAAAATTCACAAGAACCAAAATATAACACATCCCTTCTAGTACCAAGATTTTATGTCCTTCTATGATATGTGACCCAATTATACTACATTGACCAATTATGATGAAAGAACTTGAAGTGGAGATGTCACCATTTATGTACATAAACCTTTGCCTCCAAGATAAGTTCCAAAATGTCCAAAGTTGTGTATGAAGAAATTGCTATTCAGAGTGTCCAAAATGTTCAGTGAGAAGTAGTGTTGCATAGGGAATAGAGAACCATTCTTGGAGTCAAAAAGACCTGGGTTCGAGTTCTGCTCTGGATGTATACTTGCTTTGTGTTTAGTGGCAAGTCAACATTTTGGAGGACATCATATTTGTTATTAAACTATATAGATATAGATATAGATGTAGAGAACACTGACTTTGAAGCTCCTATTTTGAAACATTACCTATATAGATATAGATATAAACTATACAGCTATAGAGAACACTGACTTTGAAGCTCCCTCCATCAATGTAGATCATCATCACTCATAAGTAATTTATAGCCTTGAAGATTTGTCTGGGGCAGGGAGAGGTGCTCTGACTCACCAAGAAGTAATGATCTATTGTCTATGTACACACACATACATATTGAGGTGTGTTGCATCTTACAGAACAAGGAGGTTAATCATGCTGTGATTTTTGTTACTGAAGATACAATGCTGCTAAAATTAATGAATTGTCTGTAGTGTGGTGAGGTTCACTGGGAAGGTCTTCTTGTTGTTGAGTCATTTTAGTCATGTCCAACTCTCTGTGACCCCATCTGGGGTTTTCTTGGCAGAGATGCTGGAGTGGTTTGCCATTTCCTTCTCTGGCTCATTTTACAGATGAGAAACTGGTGAACAAGGTTAAGTGACTCCCCCAGGCTCACACAACTAGTAAGTGTCTGAGGTCAGTTTTGAACTTGGGTTTCCTGACTCCAGGTCCTGTGCTCCATCCATTGCATCATTTAACTACCCACTGGAAAGGTTTACTGCTCCCCAAACCACTGACTAATGCCTGAAATAATAATAGCTAGCATTTCAACAGCACTGTAAGATTTGTGAATTATTTTACAAATATCTAATCCTGAAAACAACCCTGGAAGGTAGATGCTATTATCCTTATTCTGCAGTTGAGGAAACTGAGTCAGACATATGTTAAGTGACTTGGCCAGGATTACACAGCTAGCAAGTGTCTGAGACTGAATTTGAACTCAGGTTTTCCTGATTCCCATTCTAGGGCTCTATCAGTTTTTGCATCTAGCTGCCTTTACTGCCACCATTAAAACTCTTTTCCTTCAGGGGGCAGCTAGGTGTTGGCTACATGGCCAAGTGAAAAGATAACCAGCCCTGGAGTCAGGAGGACCTGAGTTCAAATACAACCCCAGACCCTTAATACTTACTAGCCATGTGACCATGGGCAATTCATTTAACCCCAATTACCCTGCCTTCCCCCCCTCCAAAAAAGCAAAAAAAAAAACCCCAAAACAAAAGAAATTCCATTCCTTTAGCATCTGCCTTTAAAAGCCTTAAGGAAGTAAATATGTCCAGTAGGACTAACATGCTAAGGATTTTCAATAATTTAGCCCTTAATATAAACGAGAAAAGCAAGAGGACAGAGATTATTTGTGAAGAAAGCAGGTGACATAGCAAAGAAAGAAATCAGGAGGGGTCAGTGCAGAAGACCACCTTTTCTGCTTCATGATTTTGCCTAGAAATCAGTCTTTTCTGGTGAAAGGAATCTCTCTCCTTCCTAGTATCATAAGGAATGTGTTGGGAATACTGGTCAACCTTTCAAAGGTTCTTCAAGAACAAATTATTATACAAACCTAAGCTCATTTCCTTTTGCTACTTTGGAGTAGTTTCTATACATTGACTATCAATGTGGAAGGAAGTCTCCAGTGAAATATCAAAACAATCTCTGCTTCAGCCTTTGTAGTTTAATACTTTTAATCAATGTTTTCTACAAAGGTACAGATGTCATGCTCATCAAATTGGCACATGATATGAAGCTGGGAAGGACAGTTAATACGCTGCCTGGTAGAATCAGGATCCAAAAAGATCTTGACAGGTTAGAGCTTTGGATGGAATCTATTAAGTTGCAACTCAATAGGGATCAAAGTAGAGTTTTAAACAGGTACACACACACACAAATCAACAATGCAAGATTGGGGAATGCATAGTAAGACAGCACCTATTTTGAAATATCTGGGGATTTTATTGACCTGCAAATTTAATTTGAGTCATCAGTACTCTGTATCAGCCCATTATATAGGGCTGCATCAAGTAAGGAATAGTCACTTTTTTGTGGTGGCTAAGAATTGGAAAGTGAGGGGATGCCCATCAATTAGGAAATGACTGAAAAAATTGTAGAATATGATTGTCATGGAATATTATCGTGTCATAAGAAATGAGAAACAGAACAATTTCAGAAAAACCTGGTGAGACTTAGATGAATTGAGGCAGAGTAAAGTGAGTAGAACCAGGAGAACATTGTGCACAATTGAAAATGACTGAACTTGTAGAATGAACTGTGAATGACTTAGCTATTTATCTTCAGCAATACAATGATCTAAGATTTTCCTGAAGAACTCATGATGAAAAATGCTATCCCCCACTAGAGAAAGAACTTATGGCATCTGAATACAGACCAAAGTATGTATTTTTCTTTTCCTTCATTCTGTCCCTTCTTCCTTCATTTTGAGTTTTCTTCCACAAAATGAATAATATTAAAATGTTTTATGTGATTGCACATGTATAACCTATGACAGATTCCTTACCATACCATGGAAGGGGGAGGAAAGGGAGGTAAGGATAGAATTTGGAGCTCAAAACTTAAAATAAAAAGAATGTTAAAAATAATATTTACATGTAATTGGGGAAAAATAAAATATTTTTTAAAAGAGAGATGAATAGCTAGATGGTGCCATGGATAGAGTACTGGTCCTGGAGTCAGGAAGATTCCTTTTCCTGAATTCAAAGCCTGCCTCAGACACATACAAGCTGTGTGACCCTGGGCAAGTCACTCAACTCTGTTTGCATCAGTTTCTTCATCTGTCAAATGAGCTGGAGAAGGAAATGGCAAACCACTCCTGGATCTTTGCCAAGTAAACACCAGTGGGGTCATGAAGAGCTGGACATGACTGAACTTCCATGTGTGAGGAGGTGTGAGTCCTACAGTGCTCTGACCTCCTTGGGCTTCATCTTGAGTTTTTTCCCTGGTTCTAGTTTAAGTTTAAGAATGACGTCAATAAGGTGGACAGTGTCCAGGGGTAAACAGCATAGTGAAAGGCCTTAAGTCCCTGCTATAGGAGAACAGTTTGAAGGGGCTGGGCATGTTTAGCTTAAAGAAAAGATAGGGCCTAATAGTTGTCTTTAGGTATTCGAAGTGCTATCAGGTGGAGGGATTAGACTTGTTTATTCTGTTCGGTCCCAGAGGCAGCTAGGTGGCACAGTGGACATGAACCAAGAACCAAATCTATAGATGGAAATCATTTATGCTGGTAAACTACATAAACAGGTGATCCAAAGGGCAATGGAGAAGTATATTGTATGTGTACCAGGTTCCAGTATATTGCCCATCATAACTTGGGTACACAAAGTGAAATTATAGATACCACCTAGGGCAAGGGAAAAGAATTGGAATTTATTAATGTCAGGCACTGTGATAAACGCTTTACATGTATTGTTTCATTTGATCCCACAAGAACTCCGGGACAGCAGTTAAGTGACTCACTCAGCTTCACATAGCTAGTAAGTGTCTGAGTCTGAATTTGAACTCAGGTCCTCATGACTTTAGGCTCAGGGCTTTATCTAGTATACCACCTAGCTGCCTAGGTACCTAGGAAATGAACTAGCAGAAAAAAAAGTGGTCCAATCATGCATTCAGACCAGACAGGTTGCTCACAGAATGTTAAAAGATTTTGTAGAAGGCTGATAGTGCTTTGTGTAGAATTTCTGGGAAAGACTAGAGATAGCATAGGTAAGAGTGACATAGCTTAAGAAAGTGTGAATAGGTTTCAGTTTGTACAACTTTGTTAAGAACACACAAACATTGAGATATTTAAGCATAAATCAGATTTATTTGTTTACATAAATCAAAGGGGAAAAAGTTATATTTTGCAGCAATTAGTCAATTCTCTCAACTGTGGTTTGAAGGGCTCAGAGTGCTAGGTTGCATATAGCATAGTGCCTAGCATGCAGAAGCATTCAGTCATGTCATCCTTGGTCCTCCTGCTGCTTTGTCTGAACCCTCGAGAGGCCTCATGGTCATCAGCAAAGGAACAGTGTAAAGGTTGAAGATTTTATACCTCTGAGAGTCTGTGCCACTTTAGAAACCAATCCCACTTCCCCTTGGATGGCAGACCTTCCCTTCTAGTAATATAGGAAGTATTCAGAGAATGAGAAAATCTAGGTTTGAGTCTTAACTTTGACACTTCCTTAGTTATACAAATCACTTTATATCTCTGAACCTCAGTTTTCTCATCTGGAAAATGGGTATTACCTACCTTAAAGGGTTGAAGGAAGTATTTTGCACACCTTAAAGTGTTACATATACTAGCACTGAAGAGAGCTCCAGACCTGGAGTCAGGAAGGCCTGAGTTTGAATTGTGCCTCAGACACTTCCTTATCTATGTTATTCTGGGCAAATCACTTAATTTCTGCCTGACTCAGTTCCTTCACCTATAAAATGGGGATAGTAATAGCCCTCCTTCCCAGGGTTATTTTGATGATCAGGTGAAATAATGTATGTAAAGCTCTCTGCAAAACTTAAAGTGCTATATAAATGCTACTATTATTAATAACATCAAAGGGAGTCTATACTTATATCTTCTTCTTCGATCTATGCTTTCATCATTTTAGGGAAGTTTATATATGGAAAACCCCTCTATAGATACAGATCAACTAGCTTCTAGTCACAGAGAATTGCCTAGTTCTCAGTTTCTGTAAAATGGAGATTATACATAATTCCTGTAGCACCTACTTCATGGGATTTTTGGAAGACTCAAAATTAGATAATGTGTGAAAAGTGTTATATGAATTTATTTATTATAATTATACTTAATTCCTTTTTTAATCATCATATTCAAGGAATAAAATGAGGAATTTTGAAAAACAGAAATAAAAGATGTCATCAGGGCACGTATGATAGAAAATGATGGACTAGTCACATGGGGGGGGTCAAGGGATAGCAGACTGGAAGTCTGAGGACTCTACTGGTATCCTCTTTTTTGTTTTATTTTGTGCTTTTTGGAGGGGGAGGGCATGACAATTGGGGCTAAGTGACTTGCCCAAGGTCACATGGCTAGTAACTGTTAAGTGTCTGAAACTGGATTTGAACTCAGGTTCTCCTGACTTCAGGGCCAGTGTTCTATTCACTGCGCCACCTAGCTGCCCCAACACTGGTATCATCTTGATATCTTCAGGCATGCTGGAGGATATGTTTTACGTGATCGCACATGTATAACCTATAAAAGAGAGATGGATAGATAGATGGTGCCATGGATAGAGTGCTGGGCCTGGAGTCAGGAAGAATCCTTTTCCTGGATTCAAATCTGGCCTCAAGGACACCCTATTTCCCACCCCCCCCCTCCCCCCCCCCCCCCCCCACCCCACTGGGGCAAAGTTATGGGAAGACATTGACTAGCTTTGTTGGGATGGGCAAGCATGGATGTACTCTAAGCTGCAACACTGGAAACAACATTCATATTGATGAGGTCACAGGTCCTTCAGATTTTTGAATATTCAAGTAGGGGTGACATCCTTTAGTACATCTGCATTCCACAAGGTTATTTATTTGATATCTGGCCTGTACATGCTCTACATTCTTCATTATATTTACTGAATGTGGATTGTCATACTGAATTGCTGGATTGTCATACAGTTGTATCTGTGGCTGAATGTCAGTTAGTTTGTCAATTAACATTTATTAAATACCTCCTATGTGCTAGGAACTGAGCTAACCACTGGAGAAACAAAGAAAAAAAAACAGTGCCTATTTTAAAGAACTCATGGACTAATGGGAAACAACCATGTATGTACAAACTATACACAGGATAAGTTGCAGATAATCTACTAAGGAAAAACACTGGAATTATGGGAGAATGGGAAAGGACTCATAGAACTGGGATTTTAGTTGGTACTTGAAGGAAGACAGGTAAGAGAGGAGGTGGAGATATGGAGGGAGAGCTCTCTAAACATGAGCCTGTGCAAACACTCAAAGCTGAGAAGTGGAGTTTCTTGTTCATGGGACAGCAAGGAGGTCAGTGAATGGGAAGGACAGAGACAGGGAAGAAACAGAGAGACACACAGAGACAGGAGGGGGGGGGAACGAAGGGAGCAGGAGAGACATTGAGAGGAGGGAGGGAGGGAGAGAGAGACACACAGAGAGACAGAGAGACAAAGAGAGAGACACAGAGAGAGACTGAGAGAGAGATGGTGGGGGGGGTGGAACAGAGGGAGGGAGGGAGACAGACTGAGAAGAGGGAGACAGAGACAGAGAGAGAGAGGGAAAGAGAGAGAGAGAGAGAGAGAGAGAGAGAGAGAGAGAGAGAGAGAGAGAGAGAGAGAGAGAGAGAGAGAGAATTGGTGGATGTGCGGGGTGAGATGTAAGAAGGGTAAAGAGGTGTATATATGAAAAGGGGTAGGAGAAAGATTATATAGAACTCTGAATGCCAAATAGAAGATTTTATATTGACAACTTGAAAGTTTACAAAGCACTTCACATACATGATCTCATTTGATATAACAATCCTGAGAGGGAAGCAGGTATTAACATTATTTCCATTTTATAGATGTGGAAACAGAGATACAGAGAAGTCAATGATTACTTTTGATGATTGCTTTCCATTAGGGAAACAGAAATCTTGGGAGACAGAAAGCACCCTATTATCTGAAGACTGTATATTCTAGTTGTACTCACAGTAGTTCAATTTTTTTGAGCTTTGACCATGGTGTTTTTCTGCAAAAATCCTCATAAGATTCAAATGACAGTTTTGTACAGTGCTTAACCCTGTGGGCATTCAATAAATATTAAATAACAATTGTCTGTTTTTATGTTGTTTGTTGTGGCTGCCTAAAAGATCCTTTGAGTGAGGCAATAGGGTTAAATACAGCTCATGGCTATAAGAAAGGGAGATAGGGAACCTTTGCCTGCAGTGGATCCCACACACCAAATGGCCCAAACAAAAAAAAGCAGTATATGGCAATAACTCCAGATGCCCCGGGAGTGCACAGAGTTGCTATTTCTTGCTATTGGCCCTTTTAGAGGAAGGAGGTGAATCAGGCACTTACAGCGATAAGGGAACTGAGTAGAGCCGGTCTTCTGAAAGGGATAACTCATGTGAATATGGTATTAGGTTTGGCTTACATATTTACATCTCCCTAGCTCTGGCTGCAACTTGAGAAGAAGCTGGGAATGAGGAGATAAGTATTCTTTGGCCCAAATTAAGGGCAGAAGTCAGTCTCCCCACTGATCTACAGTCTGGATCTCATTCATATCTGAGAGTTGAATCTCTATTGCACAAGGAAGCTGGGCAGATTGTGCAACAGAGGCCTCCTGTGTGGATCTGACAGGAGAATTTGGTTCCGGGTGTCATAGTGTTATTTTCACCTTGATAGACTAGTGCTGTCTAGAGGGGAAGAGTGGGGGTTAGGGGGGCATTAGGGAGGGTGTCAGTGAACAAGGAGAAGGTTCAGCTCACTGAACAATGAAACCTTACATGCTGTCTGCAAGGAAGGAAAAAAAGTCGACATGTGGACCAGTTAACCAAGTCATTGCTTGGAGAAACTGAGCAAGTAGGGTTAGAAGTTCAGACCTAGTAACATTAGTGAAGGTTGAAAACAGCAAGGAGCTCTGAGGTATGTTCTGGAAAGAGAAGAAGAATACAATACAGAAAGTTACTTGTTAAAGACATCACCCCTGTCCTTGCTGCCAATCATCCTTAGACTATGCTGAGAATTCAAAACTCAAGAAAGCCCTCTTGACCTGGGTCTCTTTTACATGCTGAAGTATTTATTTTTATCCTTGGTATTAGAAGATGCCGCTGCCACTACTGCTGATGATACTGCTGTTCATGTGTGTGAGTGTGGCTGCAAAGCTACCCAATATATACACACGGACCAAGCCACCCTGAGGACACATGCAGTCAGGCCGTTGATCACTATTTGTGGCTTTGTGTCGCCACCCTGGGGGCCATGGCCTCTTCCCATTCCCAGGGGTCCTTCTGGTGTCTGAAGGAGGCCCAGTGGGTTTGGTGGCCCTATCATAAGCTAGGCCATGTGGATGGTCCAATGTGGGTTTTAGCATTTTCTCCTAGCTTTGCTTTTGTACCCCTTGACTTTAATCAGCCCCCTTCTGCTTGCCATGTAGCAGCTGTGGTGGCATCTCACACATGTCTAGGGGCATAGGTTCAAAGAACATAGCTTGGATGCTGATAGACTGGATTAGCTCCAAGGTTTCCCTTATGGTGGTCTAGGGTTACTATTGATGTTAAGTATGGCTCCTAGGTGATACTGATGAAACTGTCAGTTGGAGAGGACATACACGGGCATTCCAAGTTGCATCTACAGCTCAAGCTGGATGCATAATAATAATAAATAATAATAATAACAACTATGCAACTTAAAGCTTAGTAACTTTTAGAAAGACATGAACAGATAGTTAGAATTAGATACGAAAAGCACGCTCTCTTTCAGGAACTGACAACAAATCTCCATACTTCAGTCACAAATACCATGAAGAACTCAGTCAATAAACTATTGGAGCTAAACCATTGTCACAGACTGAACTTTTATCTACAGTCACCTGGACATAAAATTGATTCATAAAATCTTAATTTTTTTTTTCTTTCCTAAATGCGCACAATCTGATGCCTCTGGAGGAGAAAGTGAGGCTGGTGACCTTGCACGGCCCTCCCTCACTCAAATCCAAGTCAACTGCAAGTCATGTCATCATTTCCCTGATGCCATGGTCCTCTTTCACAATGAAAGACAAACACAACAAGCTCACAATCTCCATACTTTATGAAAAAAAAAAAAACAAACCCTTTCAAAGTATAGAGTCCTGGCTGAGGAGATCAAGCCCCCCTGACAACAGGGTGAAGCTCAACATCTCTGCTGTACTTTCTTCTCTTGGAGTTTTACTAAGGATTCTTTCACTGATCTTACAGAGGATGTTCTCATACCTTTCTACTTTTTTTCCTTTATGAAAGGCAGTCATTTCACTTACCTGTATAATAAGTCTGCAGAATCCCTAACTGCAAGGAACGGTAACTGGATAGTGACTTGGGTCAGGAGCTTTTCCATCTCAACCTCATTAAAAAAAATGAGAAATAATAAGTAACAATAACAACAATAAATAGATCTTTACAAGCTTTGCAACAGTATTCACTGAGTCCCTATGGGCTGAGGAGTAGAGGTCTTATGTGGTGCTGTAATAGAGAACTAGACTAGGAATCAGGAAGGCCTGGCTTCATAATTTGCCTTCTATGGTCACTAGCTGTATGACCCTGGACAAGTCTCTGCACCTCAGTTTCTTCATCTGTAACATGGGGATACTGGTAGTACCTTCCTTATTGGGTTATTGTGAGACTCAAGTAGGATTATATATGTAAAGTCCTTGGCAAACTTTTAGATGCTATATAAATATAAATTATGACTCAAACTCATTTTACAGATGAAGAAACTGAGGTTCTGGGGTTTGCACAAGTTTACACAGCATCAGGGCAAGATTCTAACCCTCAGTCTCACTTGCTATCTCTTTGGATGACTTGACTTTGCTTCATGGGGCATTTTCTTTTCTTTCTTAAAAATAATTTTAAAAATATTCTGTCTTGGGGTGGCTAGGTGGCACAGTGAGTAAAGCGCCAGCCCCGGAGTCAGGAGGACCGAGTTCAGTTCTGGCCTCAGACACTTAACACCCATACCCACCCACGCACACACACACACACACACACACACACACACACACCTAGCCGTGTAACCTTGGGCAAGTTACTTAACCCCAATTGCCCTCCAAAAGGCAAAATAATAATAATAATATTCTTTCTTCACATCATCTGTATTTCTTGTACTTCTTCCCCAACCTCCTCCCTATCCATCTCTCATAACAAAATATGAAGAGAAAGAAAAATTCTTCAAAACTAAACACTATATCAAAGAAATCTGATATTACATGTAGTATGCCACAGCAATTGCCTCCCACTTATGGCATGAGGGCGATGTCTTCTCTTATTTCAATTTTGCAGTATTCAGTTTGAATTGTTTTGTTGCTACTACTGTTCTCTCCATTTATATTATTGCAGTCATTGTATAAGTTGTATTTGTGTGAGAGTGTATTGTACTTATATAGCACATGTGTCCACATGGTTTTGTCCAGATATGAACTACAGGGACTCTTGAATAAATACCTCCAGATTCTCCTTTGTCCACCCATCTTCAAGACAGACTTTGATTCCTACCAGTCAGGGAGCATGAAGTTGAGGCTATGTGATTAGCCCTCTTCTGTCTTCCAAGAAGAGGGTACTGGGCCAAAATACCTAGGTTCCCCACTTAAATATTGCTAATATATGAAGGATAATTTTTAGATTCAACTTACATTCCTAGTAGCTATCTTTAATAGGGAAGAAATGCCCCCAGCTATATATTTAAAGACGATTGCCTTCTTGCCAAATTCCTGTTACACAAAGACCATCACTCATAGTAAATTGCAAGTAAACCCACTTATCCAGACCAACAGTAAATAGAAATCAGAAAAAGTTACACAGATTAGAATATATCAGATAATGCATAGAGTGGTGAATGAGTTCTCTCACTGGGAAGGAGATAGCTCAACTTCAACATAAGGGAGAGGGAGAATCCTCAGTCTCATCCAAGGCAAAACCTCCCTAAAATCTTTAGTATGGTAAGTTGGGAAATAGAGACATATCAAGATGAGGCTCCTCTACATATTGGCTTCTTGCTTAAGTCTTTCTCTCTTTCCAGAGAGAAACTTAAGAGTTGTGCAAAGCTCAAGAGAACCTAGAATCTCATGTGTTCTTCCTCAAAGTTGGAAGCTAGAAGAAGTAGGATCTCTCCTCTCCTAAACTCTCAATAATTCTATCTCTCACATAGGCACAACACATTGGCTAATCATTCTCGACTTATGCAAATTGACTTGAACCCCTAGTTACAATGCATATATTGTTTTTCTGACTCTAAATCTTAACTTTGCATCAGTTGACATGTCTTCTATGCTTCACTGCATTAATCACATTCATTGTTTTTTACAGCAGAATAATATTCCATTATGTTCATGTTTCACAATTTTTAAAAACTTATTCTTCTATCTATGGGCATTTACTTTGTTTCCACTTCTTTGCTACCATACAAGAAGTGCTGCTGTAAAAATCTTAATGTACAAGGTCTTTCTTTTTGGTCATTGACCTGTTTAGAGTATATAACAAGATGTGGAACTTCTAAGTCAATGGGAATGGGTATTTTAGTCACTTTCTTTGCATAATTCAAACTTTCTTTCCAGAATGACTGTACATAGTCACATCTCTACTAGTAGCAATGCATTAGTGTGGTTTGCTTTCTCAAATCCCTCTGTCCTAGTGGAAGTTATGAGGCTGATGCAATGGATCACTCAGAGCCCCAGGGTTTAAACAAACAGTCCTTTTACTAAAAACATATTGTAATGCCCCAAGAAGAAGCAGTTCCTAGAGCAGTTAAGTACAGGAAGATAAAAACAAATAAAAGTCCACTAGCAAGGTGATAAAAACATTTGGGAAAGAAGAAAGTTCTCTGGGGTCTCTGGAGTTCCCAACCAAATTTCAAAAACTGTTATTAGACTCTTTTTGCTCAAAGGGCTTATAGCTAGGTTCCAGATCACTCTGACTAGGACAAAGATTATCCAAACTGCCTTGTTCCCAATGTCCAAGATTATGTTTAAGAAGTACAGAGTTAATCAACTCCCCAATTCCACTAATTTCCTGGCCAACAACACCTAGTCTCATTGACTCTTCCCATTTTTGGTCACCTTGGCCAATTTGTTGAGTTTAGGGTGAAACCTCAGAATTGTCTTGATTTACCTTTCTCTAATTTTTAGTGATTTGGTTATAGAGTGAAAAACATTCTTCCATATGGTTGTTAACCATATATTTATTAACCATAAATTTATTTATGAAAAAGCATTTCAATTTTGTGTAATCAAAATCATCTTTTTTTTGTAATTTGCAACCTTCAACATTCAAGTCACATATTAATTTTGAATTTGTTGTGAAATAAGGTTTAAAATGTTTGTCTAAATCTAATATCTTCCAGACTGCTTTCTAGTTTTCCTAGAAATTCTTATAAATTAAAGTAATTATATATTAGGTAATTTATGTTTTAAGGTTTATCAAACATTTGTTATTGAATTGAGTTATTTCTTATTCTTCCTATTTAATTTGTTCTATAGACCTTTTTTTAAACCAGAACAAAATTATTTTGATGATTATAGATTTACAAAAGAGTTTAAGGTCTTAAAGTGCTGTTCTTTCATATTTCTTACATTTGTTCATTTTCTTCTGGATATCCTAGTGCTTTTATTCATCCATTTTCAAAATGACTTTGTCTAGCTCTGTAAAATATCTTTTTGGTAATTTGATTGGGATAGCATTAAATCTGTAAATTGACTGATAAAGTTTTCATTTTTATTATATTGTCATGTCCTTGCTAGGAGCACTGAACATTCCTCTAACTCTTTAAGTTGCTCTTATTTCTTTAAGGAACATTTTTCAATTTTATCTATGCATGTACTGAATGTGCTTTGTTAGACTGACTCCTAGATATTTTATGCATTTTGGAGTTATTTTGATTAGGATTTCTACTTCTATTATTGCTTTATGAATTTTGTCATTATTACTATACAGAAATGTAGTAGGTTTTGTGGTTCTATTTTGTAGCTTGCAACTTTGCTGAAATTTTTAATTGTCTGAATAGATTTCTTTCCTGATTAACTAAGATCTTCTAAGTAAACTATCATGTCAGCAATAAGTAGGGAAAGCTTTGTGAATTCTTTGCTATTTTTAATGTCTTTAATTTCTTTCTCTTGACTTATTGTTATTGCTAACATTTCTAGAACCATATCAAAGTATAGCAAGGAAAGGAGGCATTCTTGCTTTATTCCTGTACTGATTGGGAAACCTTCTAGTGTTTCCCCAGTTCATATTGCTTACTCTTGGTTTTAGATAGATTCTTATTTAGATAGATCTTTCATGATATGTGATTTCATACCATATTAAGAAAAGATCCCTCTATGTTTGTAGTTTGTAGGGACTTTAATAAAGATATATTTTGCACTTTGTCAAAGTTTTTTTTCTTATATCTATTGAAATAATCATTTTTTGTTGTTTGAAGTATTAATTTTATTATATTAGTCATCTTATTAATGTTAAAACACTCTTCTATCCCTGGTACAAATTGAATTTGATCACTGGGAATTTTAAAATTTTAAATTTGATCACTGGTTTTAAAAAAATAAATTGCTGTATTATTTTTGGTCAAGATTTTATTTAATTTTTTTATGTTCATGAACAATATTGGTCTATAGCTCTCTTTTTATTGATCATTTCTTGATTTATGTATTAAACTATATTTGTCTCATAAAAGGAAATTTATTGTTTTCTTTCTCAATTTTTGATAATAATTTCTGTAGAATAGGTATCAATTGTTCTTTAAAAGTACCTACTAGTAGGCACTTAATAAATGCTTGTTCACTGACTGTTCTTTGTTTCTTTTTGTTCTTCTTGTTACTACTGTATAAATGATCCCTGAGAATTTCTCAATGGTTCTTTTTATCTCTCTCTCTATATTCTCCTTTTTTGGTGAATTCCCATGTGTTTACTTATTACTTTTATGCAGAGTCAACACCTTTGCTTTTGCTTTCTTCCATTTTTTTTTTGTTTTTGAGTCTACAGGTAGTTTTTGACAGATTGGTTTGGAATTTCTGCAATCACATATAATATCTAATCATTATCCTTTCTTCTAATATGATGTTTCTTTTGATGGTGGCTTTAAGTTGACTGTACAGATAGATGTTTCTGAAATGATTGTAAGGATATAGTGGTTTTACACTTTTGATTGTTGATACTGATCTGAATTTTTCACATTGAATTCAATTTCTTTTTATTAAAAATGTTTAATACATGTATGAAACCATGTTAGGCATTGAGAATAGAAAGGGAAAGGGAAAAAATTATATTCCTGGCATTTGAATCATAGATCTAGGTCTAGCAGGGACATCAGAGGTTGTTTAGTCCATACCCCTCATTTGACAGATGAGGAAAATGAAGTCTGGGGAGATTGAGTGATTTATCCAAGTTCACCCAGGTAATAAGTGTTAGACATGGGATTTGAACTGCAGACTTCTGAACCCACTGTTGATATTCTTTCCATTGTACCACGTGTGAGGAGAGTGGGGAGAGACTAAATATTTACACATGCAACAATAACAAGACAAGAGAAAATATGAGACATGCAAAGGTGAGGTCAAAACAAAGTGTAATGAGATATTCGAGGAGGGAGACATCAATTCTCACTGGGGATGTCTGGGAAGATTTCAGGGAGAACATAGCATCTGAATTGGGTCTTGAAGGAATTTCAGCATTCAGAGATGATAATACCTTCTTAGTGCTTAAAGATGTGCAAACTGAACTGTTTTACTCACAACAATTCTATAAAGTAGGTTGTGCACACATTAATATCATTCCTATTTTAAAAGAAACTGAGGCTCTGAAAAATTGAGACTTATTTATAGCCATATGCTATGACCACTTCTCAAGTATATCGTAAGGAGTCCTTTCATGTATAGATTGGACCAGATGGTGGTTGAGATCCCTTCCAACACTTGTAAATTTCTTGGGTAGTATTTAAATTCTAGTCTTTTTGCTCCAAATTTAGCTCTCTACTATACTATGCTGATTCGCAAAGAGATGGAAGGAATAGAGGAGGGGGAGGGTAATCTCAAAAAAGGGCAAGAAGATTGAAAAGTAAAGGATATGTAAGGGAATGCTGAATAATCCAGTTTGACTATAGTATGTGAAGGGTAGTAAGTAATATGAGAAGATGCTGGAAAGAAATTGGAGCTAAATTATAGGAAATCTTGAATGTCAAGATAGGGAATTTATGTACATTTTAAAAATGATCAGTGGGGAGTAACTGAAAGTATTTGAATAGAGTTATATGATCATACAGATAGGTTAGGAAGATGTCTTAAGCAGCTGTATGAAAGATGAACAGGACAGAAGGAGATACTGGCAGAGAGAAGACTAGCTAGATGTTTTTTGTTGGTTTGTTTTATATATGATAAAGGTATTTGTGATGAAGGACTTAGTTATGGAAGATTTGTAATCTGTAATGGTAGGGAGATTTTTCTGCACCAAGATTGATTCTTAACATATGGAAACATCTTCATTAGCAGAAGGAGCACTGCTTTTGGAATTAAACTACTTGAATTTAAATCCTGATTTGACTCCTTTACTACCTATGTGATCATAGGAAAATCATTAGGATTCAGTTTCCTCATCTGCGAAGTAATGGGGTTGAATTAGATGATTTCTAAAGTTAATTCAAGCTCTTAATTAACTTTATGATGTGTTGAAGTCCTGAGCTAGGGTGATTGCAGAGGAAGTAGAAAGGAAAAAGTAGATCTAAGAGATACAGGGCTAGAATCAATAAGACATGGCTTTGGATTGGATGTAGGAAATGAGAGAGGGAGGAACAAATCAAAGATAACAGGGTTTGAGCCTGGGTGACATGTCATTAGAACAATGGACTTTAGAAGGAGAAAGTCTTGGGTAGGGGAAGACACCATGAGTTCAGTTTTAGGAATATTGGGTTTATGGAATGGACTAAATTATGTAGTTCTATATTCCAAATGAGGCACAGGAACCTTTTCAATAGTTTTCTCTGGAAACTCATCCGCTCCATTCATCTGTTTCAGGTTAAAATTTATTGATGTGCATTAAAATTTTTTTTTGCCACTCATGTATCCTCAACTCTTAGCACACTATTTGGTGCTTAATAAATGTTTGTTGACTTGATTTGTTGATATAAATGAGATCTGAGCATCACAAATGTTAATGAAAAACTGCTGTTGGTTGGATAATAATCAGGTTATTTAGTATAATATACCCAGAAATATTAGAATGGCAGCATGATAGAATGTTGGACTGGGACTAAAGAAGACCCACATTCATATGCTCCCTCTGACTCTAGCCAAGGCAAGTCATTTGACCACTCAAAAATTGAGACAATATACCTAGACTTATCTACTAAGTGATGGGGGTTGGTGGAAGGATTCTTCATACCATAAAACCATAGGTTCCTGACACATTATCATATTAATATTAGTTGGAGAACCAATTTCACATTCTATGAGTATGAATGTATCCAGAAACATCCTGGTTATGTAATTGTTTATTTAGGAATGACAGCCTCTTCTGAAGTGTCCCTTTGACAAAAACTGTATTTAAATGTATAAGAACTAACCCAGTGAAAATTATCATTCATATTTCTGTTCATTTCCATATAAATTGTAGGCATGGATAAATAACTTTGTTTTGTGCTTGATGGCAGATAGAAAAAGTTTTAAGGGTGTAAGAATTGACAAATAGCCAGTGTCTGGGCAAAGCCAAGATGCAGAATTATTCTTTATTTCTGAGTGAAAAAAAGGTTTATGAGTAATATTATGCAATGAGCTGATCCATTCAGAAATTTTTAAAAAATGCCCAGGACATACCACAGCTTGCCCTGTCACATTGCCAAGTAATGTTACTGACCTTCTGAAGGCGGGGTTGGGGAGTGTGTGTGTGTGGGGGGGGGGGGGGGCGGAGAGGTGAGTTATGTTTTGTTCAGACGTGCCTAAGTCTTTTAGTCTCACCCTGATGAAATTCAGAGAGGTAAAAGCTGCTGCTCAGTTGTACTATATGCTTAATTACATGATTTCATTGTACTAATATCTTTAAACACCTTAGAATTATTTCTTTAAACTTCACAAACATGTCACACACATACACATGACTCTTGAAACTAAAACAGATCTATTTGCTAGTCTTCCCAGAGATGGATGTGAAGGCCCATGGAATCTGATCAGAATGAGAAATAAGAGAAGAGAGAAGCAATGGTTTTAGTTTTTTTCTCTCCCCCGCTTTCTTTCTACTCTATTTTGATGTAGAAACATTCTGAGAAAGTTTTACAAAGATTTTGCTAATGATATTTACATCATTCCTGTGAGGTAAAGAGAAACCTTTCCCATTTTATGAACTGGAAAACTGAGATTTACTGTTTGAAATTAATTACAAAGTGGAGTTATTTAAAATATACCATTTGCCTTGTGGTTCTGTAGATTTTATCATTTAAATCGCTTTTAATGGTGTAACTTCATCCAGGTATGCAAAATTACAGTCATGATATTTGGTTTTATATGGAGATACCAACACAGAGAGAGACATATATTCTGCTTGCTGCTTCATAGGAGAAATTTGATGCATTTTGGACACACTAGATTGTTAGAGGTTTGGGAAAAATGAATCCCAAATCCTCAAAATTGAAATGTGGTATGCATAATTGTGCCAAGTTGGACTGAAAACATGTCAATAGATTTAGAGTTTTATTTCCCTAAATTCTAAGCGGGATGTGTTTGAAAACAAAATGACCAAATAGACGAGGCCTAGAAAGTTAATCTTAATGTAACAGGAGTCTGGAAAAACTGCCCTCTAGTGGAACTTTTTGGAGTTTGACCGTTGGAAGTTTTTTTTATTATAGAGGTGAGAAAATGTCCTACATTGGAGAACATGTGATTCTAGGTGAAATTCAGAAATATTTCAGTTTAGGATTTTAGGACAGTGGATCTGAAGCCAGAATGGACACTAGAGGTCATCTGATCCAACCACCCTCATTTTTCAAACAATAAAATTGAGGAAATGACTAACCAAGGTCACGTAGGTGGTAGAATTATGATTTGAACCCAGGTCCTTTTCCCAGTTTTCTGTTAGTCTGCTTGGATAGTGATGCAAATTTGCAAATGCAATGGTTATCATCACTCGTGAACTGTGCAAGGTCTTGTCTCATCTTTCTCTTGGTTGTCAGCTCTTGGAAATAGGCCCTATGTTTTCTAGGAAGCAGTAACAACAACTCACATTTACATGGAATTTTATGGTTACAAAGTACATTGAACCCACAGCAGAACCATGTTATCTTTACCTCCCGTTTTTGGAGGTGAGAAAACTGAAACTCAGAAAGTGATTTGCCCCAAATTAAATGGAATCAAGCCCAAACCTTTTGACTTAAGGTCCAGGACTCTTTCCATTTCAAAACAGCAAATTTGTTATCAAAGCTAAAAGTGATGTAAAAAATAAATAATAATAAGACAAGAAGGTATAAGCAGTTTTGTCAAGCACACAGAGTAAGACTTACATGAACTGATGCATAGTGAAGTGAACAGAACCAGAAGAACGCTGTACACAGTAATAGCAATATTGTTTGATAAACTGTGAATGACTTAGCTATTATCAGCAATACAATGATCCAAGACAATCCCAAAGGACTAATGATGAAGCATACTATCCACCTCCAGAGAAAGAACTGATATTAATTAAATACAGACTGAAACATGCTATTTTTCACTTTCTTTCATTTTTCTTTTATTTGAATTTTCTTATACAAAATTACTAATATGGAGATGTTTTACATAACTACACATGTATAATCTATATCAGATTGCTTATCATCTTAAGGAGGGGGCAGAGGAGGGAGAAAGGGATAGAATTTAGGACTCAAAACTTTCAATAAAAATGTTTAAAAATTGGGAAAAAAAAGAATACTGACTGACTGACAAAAAAAGGCCTAGCTTGGTGAAATTGAAAGACCATTGTGTGACCTTGAATAAATCATTCAATCCTTTTGTGTCTCAGCCTTCCCAGACATAAAATGAGAGGATTCTGCCAGATGTCCCTGAAAGTCTCCCCAGTTCTAAATTCTATGTAGACTTAACATACACTACACACACTTATACAATAGCAAAGAGATTGTTATTGATATTACTTTCATTTTATTTGTGGGGGAAATGACAACCTCCAGTACCAATGTTAATGTTTTAGCTCTGAAGTTTAAATCAGATTTTTGTTTTGTTTTCTGCTTAATTTTGCCATCTATGGATAGCTTTTCCAACCAGAGGAAGGGGAAAAATTTTCAGAGACAATATTCTTCTCTAACAATGTCAAAAACTTGTACAGGCATGACTAAAAAGCTAACTTTAAAAAATATGATCTCAAGTCCAAATTAGGACTAGGAAAAGAAAGCCCCCAAAGGCAGTCATGGCCTTAGGTGTGATTTAGACAGCTTCTTCCTCCTTTTCTTCCCTTCCTCCTCCCAACCCTAAACATCATTCCACAAACACAAAATCACTCTTTTGGATCTTGAAAGCTTATAAGGGAATCAGGAGTCTCTCCTTGGAGGAAAATATGGTTGCTAAATGTCACATCTTAGCAGCCTTATATCTTAACTATCAGCTTGGAGTTAGTTGACTACCAGCTAACAAACAAAGCTTTTTGGAACACAACCGGGGGAAGATCTAAGCGACAAAAAGATTTTGTGGACAGATTAGTAGATTTGTCATTGCTGGGAAGGAAGTCTGAATTTAAGTCAGTTTGACCTTTCTGAGCATTAGTTTCCTAATCTATAAAATGGGGACAATAATGATTCATTGACTTCCTTTAAGGATTGTTATTAGGAAAATTGTTGTCATTATTATTGTTAGTGTTTGAATTTTGCTTGTTTTTGAGACTGGATCTCAACCCCACTGCTGATAGCAGAGGGATTTTGACCTGCTCCATTTTCCACCGAGACCATTTTTCCCTCTGAGGAAAGTATTTCTTTCTTTCTTTTCTTTTTCTTTTTTGCTTTTTGGAGGGGCATTTGGGGTTGAGACTTGCCCAAGGTCACATGGCCAGTTTCTGTGTTGTGTCTGAGGTCGGATTTAAACTCACATCCTCCTGACTCCAGGGCCGGTGCTCTATTCACTGTGCCACCTAGCCTTCCCCAGGAAAGTATTTCATAAATAGTAAAGAGTTATATGGGCATGTGCTATTATGATTAAGAGAAGGGAGAAGGGCACCCAGGGAAAATACTAAAGACAAATTGTCCTTTTTTTCAGAGTCTTGCACAGGATTCTGACAAGGGGACCAATAGAAAATTTCTTTTTCATAGACATTCATTAAATGTGTTAAGGGAGTGTGCCAGGCATCAGCGGAAGTAAAGTGACAGGCAGGTTATGGTGCCTACCCTCATGGATCTTACAGTCTAGTCCTGGGAGTAAAGAGAAGTCCTTAAATAAGTATAGTGAGTGATTATGGTGCCTACCCTCATGGATCTTACAGTCTAGTCCTGGGAGTAAAGACAAGTCCTTAAATAAGTATAGTGAGAGTCAGAGAATGAGAAATGCTGTAAGTGACACTGTAATTGCTTTACTTGATTAAAAAATAGCATTCTTCCTCATTGAGAAAACAATACAAGAAAATTCTGTCTATGGTCTAGACTGGTTAATACTACAAGTATGAAGGGAAACCAGTCTCTCTCAGAGATAAGTTCTCCTCAGAGAAGTCTGAGGAATAACATTTATACCTTGAGAACTGGCAAACACTACAACTCAGGACTTGTTTATTGCTTTGTTGATTATCTAGACTTAAGAAAGCAATAGAGAAAATGTTAATAATGCAAATTAAACTTAAAAGTGTATCATGCATAGAATTTTTTTTGGGGGGGGGAGATCTGGTTGTTGAACATTTACCACACTCTGGTTTATAATCCAGAAAGGTTTCTTGCTTTCTTTTCTTGTTTTTTAAAGCAATTGGGGTTAAGTAACTTGCCCAAGGTTACAGGGCCAGTTTTTTTTTTTTGTGTGTGTGTGTGTGGGTGTTAGGTATCTGAGGCCGGAACCAATCCCTGGTCCTCCTGACTCCAGGACTGGCTCTCTTGTGCCACCTAGCCTCCCCAGAAAGCTTTCTTCGAAGTACTTAGATACTATGCCATTTTATTTATTTATATTATTAACATTATTGAATTATCTTTAGTGCCTTTAAGCATAATATAGTTTTGCTATTTTGTCACTTATTTTTGTCATTGCTTTGTTTGAGATTCTCACAACCACTACATTTTGGAGTTCTGGTGAAGTATAATAAATTTTATTCCAACCCCCCATTTTAACTCTATATTAATCCTTATGTTTTAAGTATGTTCTTATAAATGGCACACTGTTGGGTGGGTTGGGGATTCCTAAGTGTCTTATGTCTGTGGGTATTTCCCTTTTATCATAAATACTTCCCTGGTGAGTCAAATGCTCACCTTCACTGGTGATCTCAGACATGGAGAACAGTGAAAGGACTTGATTGTGATTGATCATTGCTGTTACATATAGCAAAAGCTTTGTCTTTAAAAGCACCTCTCTTCTCCATTAGATTATGTCTGTCTCAGAATTAAGATGTCAGAGTTCTCTGATATCAGAGGTCAGGAGACCTTGACATCTAGTCCTAGACCTTTGTGAGTATACATGGAAGGTGAGGATAGATTAAAAAGATCCTCATGACTTGTAACTTTCTGTATTTTATTTATGTAACAAGGGTGTAGCAAGGTCACAAGATCACAATCTCTTCATGTACTAGTTTCTTTTTAATATCCTCAGGGCCTTGATTCAAGGAATTTTCATTGGGTCATGTTGCCACCCTTTCTTAGATGTGTTGTTAACAAGTCAGTTAAACTTCATAGTGTAGTGAAAACATAGATTAATTAATTGGAAACTAAATAATCTAATCTTAAAGAATGAATAGGTCAAAGAACACATTATAGAAAGAATAAATAATTTCATTAAAGAGAATGACAAAAATGAGACAACATAACCAAAACTGATGGAATGTAGCCAAAACAGAACTTAGAGTAAAATTTATATCTCTAAAGGCTCACATAAATAAAATAGAGAAAGAGCAGATCAATGAATTGGACATTTAACTAAAAAAATAGAAAAAGAACAAACTAAAAATTCTCAGTTCAATACCAAATTAAAAATCCTGGAAATCAAAGGCAAGATTAATACAAGTGAAAGTAAGAAAGCCATTGAACTCATAAATAAATCTGGGAGCTGGTTTTATGAGAAAAAAATTCAATAAAATAGGTGACCCATTGGCTAATTTGATTCAAAAAAGAAAAAGAAATAAGAAAATCAAATCACCAGTATAAAAAATGAAAAGTATGAATTTACTACCAATGAAGAAGAAATTAAAGCAATTATTAGGAGACATTTTTCCCAATTATAAGCCAACAAATCTGACAATCTAAGTGAAATGGCTGAATATTTACAAAAATATAAGTGGCTCAGATTAAATAATCCCACTTTAGGAAAATAAATTGAACAAGTCATCAGTGAACTCTCTAAGAAAAATCTCTGGTGGGGTGGCTAGGTGGCTCAGTGAATAGAGCACTGGCTCTGGAGTTAGGAGGACCTGAGTTCAAATCCAGCCTCAGACACTTGACACAATTAGTAGCTGTGTGACTTTGGTCAAGTCACTTAACCCCAATTGCCCTCCAAAAAAAAAACCACGCACACACACAAAAAGAAAAATCCCTGGGGTGTCTAGGTGGCTTAGTGAATAGAACACTGTCCCTGACGTCAGGAGGACATGAGTTCAAAACTGGCCTCAGACACTTAACACTTAAGAGCCATGTGACCTTGGGCAAGTCACTTAACCCCAACTGTCCTACAAAAAGAAAAAAATCCCCAAGACCAGATGGATTAACAAGTGAATTCTACCAAATATTTGAAGAACAATTAGTTCAAATACTATATAAAATGTTTGGGAAAATAGGCAAAGAAAGAGTCCTACCAAATTCCTTTTGTGAGAGAAATATAACACTGATATTAAAGAAAGAGCAAAAACAAAGAAAGAAAACTATAGACCAATTTTCTTAATGTATATTTATGTAAACATTTAAAATAAAACATTAGCAAGGAGATTACATCAATATATCATAAGGATCATACATTGTGACCAAATGGGATTCATACCAGGAATGCAGGACTAGTTCAATATTAGGAAATATATAAGCATAATTGACCATGTCAATAAAAAACCAATAGAAAATCATTTGATTCTCTCAAAGATGCAGAAAAAAACTTTTGACAAACAGCATCCATTCCTATTAAGAAACACCAAAAAGCATAGGAATAAATGTAGTCTTCCTTAAAATGATAAAAAGTATCGATCTAAAACCACCGGCAAGCATTATCTGTAATGGGGATAAGTTAGAAGCCTCCCCAATAAGATTGGGGGTTGGAGGGAGGTGTGAAGCAAGGATGTCTGTTTTCACCACTATTATTCAATATTGTACTAGAAATGCTATCAATAGCAATGAGAGAAGAAAAAGAATGAGAGGAATCAGAATAGATAATGAAGAACTAAAACTATCACTCTTTGCAGATGACATGATGGTATACTCAGAGAATCAACTAAAAAAACTAGTTAAAATAATTAACAACTTTAGAAAAGTTGCAGGATATAAAATAAACCCACATTAATCATTGGCACTTTTATATATTACCATCAAAGTCCAGCAGCAAGAGATAGAAAGAGAAATCCCATTTAAAATAACTGTAGACAATATAAAATACTTGGGAGTCTACCTGCCAAGACAAACCCAGGAACTATATGAACATATCTACAAAACACTTTTCACACAAATAAAATCAGATCTAAACAACCGCAAAAATATCAATTGCTCATGGATTGGCAGAGCCAATATAATTAAATGATGATTCTACCTTAATTTATTTGCTTATTCAGTGCCGTAACAATCAAATTACCAAAAATAAGTTCATAGAGCTAGAAAAAAATAACAGAATTCATCTAGAAGAACAAAATGTCAAGAATATTAAAGGAATTAATGAAAAAAAATATGAAGGAAGGTGGCTTAACAGTACTAGATCCCAAACTGTATTACAAAGTGGCATTCATCAAAACCGTCTGGTACTGGTTGAGAATAGAGTGGTGGATCAGTGGAATAGATTAGGAATGCAATACACAGTAAATAATGACCATAGCAATTTAGTGTTTGATAAATGCAAAGATCACACTTTTGGGGACAAGAACTCACTATCTGACAAAAGCAAACCTGAAAAGCATTTTGGTAAAAACTAGGTATAAGGGAAAAATGTATGATCAAACAAGCAATAGAGAGCATTGTGGGATATAAAATGGATAATTTTGATTACATTTAATTAAAAAGGTTTTGCACAAACAAAATGCCACCAAGATTAGAAAATAAAAAACCTAGGGAAATTTTTACAGCAAGTTTCTCTGGAAAAGGTCTCATTTCTCAAAAATATGGAAAACTGAGTCAAATTTATAAGAATACAAGTCATTCCCCAACTGATATGAACAGGCGGTTTTCAGACAAGGAAACCAAAGTTCTCTATAGTCACATGAAAAAATATTCAAAATCACTATTGGTTAGAGAAACACAAATGAAAATAACTCTGAGGTACCACCTCACACCTATCAGACTGATTAATGTGACAGAAAAGGAAATTGACAAATGTTGGAGAGGATGTGGGAAAACTGGTACACTAATGCACCATTGCCAGAATTGTGAACTGATTCAACCATTCTGAAGAGCAATTTGGAACAGGCTAAACGGCTGTAAAACTATGCATACTCTTTTACCCAGCAATACCACTACTAAGTCAGTATCCCAAGAGATTAAAAAAAGATGAAAAGGACAAAATATGCGCAAAAATATTTATATCAGCAGTTTTTGTGGTGGAAAAGAGTTGGAAATTGAGGGGATGCCCATACATTTGGAAATAGTTGAACAAATTGTGGAAATGATTGTGAGGGAATACTATTGTGATATAAGGAAAACCTGAAAAGACTTACATGAACTGATGCAAAGTGGAGTAGAGCCAAGAAAACAGCATACATAGTAACATTAATATTGTATAATCATCAACTGTTAATAATACCTATTCTCAGCAATTCAGAGATCCAAGACAATTCTGAAGGACTTATGATGCAAAATGCTATCCATCTCCAGAGAAAGAACTGATGGAGTCTGAATAAATATCAAAGAATACTTTTTTTACTTCATTTTTTGTGGATTTGTTTTGGTTTGTGTTTTCTGACTACTATGAAAATATGTTTTGCGTGACTAAATATTTATAACTTATATAAGATTGTTTGCCTTCTCACTGAGGGGTGTAAGGAGAAGGGAGGAAGGGAGGGAGGGAGAGATTTTGAAACATAAAATTTTAAAAATGAATGTTAAAATTATTTTTCCATGTAACTGGAAAAATATATGTGTATATATTGTGTATACAAACATACACACGTGTGTATATATGTATATGTGTTTTATATGTATATGTATTACACGTATTATCATTTCATAGTTTAGCAGAAGCAAAGCAATTTAATCTGATTAGGAAAAGCATTGAAATGTCCAGCATGGGACACAGGTTGCATAAAATTCAACAAACATAGATAGCCAAAATTAAAGCAGACACCACACTTCCCATATTCAAAATTCTCTACTACTCCCACCTCATATGGTAGAGTCCAGGACTATAAAACCCAGATGTCTTATCACTTTCCTGTTGCTTCAAAGCATAGGAGTGGAAATTAGGAGGTCTGGTGCCTTTATAAAATCTTATCTTTAAGAGTAGTGTGAGGGAAGAAATACCTCTGTCATTTATGGCAGAATGGCAACATAGGACTTGGAGTGGTATAGAAAAGGTGAGGTCAAACCAACAAGCTTTTACAAGGTACTTAACTATGTGTCAGGCATTGTGATGAGTTCTGGAACTACAAGTAGAAACAAAAAGAAAGGCAACTTTTGCCTTAAGAAATTGTCATCCTGGTAAGGAAGACAACAGTGAAAAGCAGAGGTGGGAGGAGAATGATGGTGAAATCCAGAGTCTAAAGCAGATGTGGGAGATGGTTATCCTGGTCTCTCCCTCTGCATTGAGGTTACCGGAGGAATTCACTAATGGGAGAAGGGGATTAATGGATGTTCTAGAGTGAGGAGGCCTAAGGAAACTTCCATGTTTCTCTGATTCTCCTGGAAAACAGCTGTTGGTTGAATATGACATCAATATTAACCTTTTCTGGCTAATCTCCTATAGTTCTGGTAATTGCTGCTTAACCTAGATGAGCTTCTCTAGGTAGCAGTGAGATTACTGTCTCTCCAAACCCTATCATAATCCTGTTACTACCTTGACCAACTAATATGGGCTATTCTGGTATCAAAGTCAAATTTAAAATGTCTCAGTAATGGCAATCACTGGAGAAATATAGCCTAAAGAATCTAGGGTTATGCCATTTAGACATGCTGAATATTACTGTACTGTTCCTTCCATGTGGTCTCTTATTTTTAGTAATCAAAGGGACTACATTCTGAACTCAGCTCAACAAGAGAGAATCCTAGATCTCATCGAAGGGGAAGTTCCCTAAAGTCTCTAATGTAGTGAGCTGGAGATTGGGCCATGATGGAAACTGCCTACTCCTCACATGTAGGCTTCATTCCAGAGTCTTTGTTTATATCTCAGCTTTAATTGGGATTGGCCTTTTCTATCTTCTCTTTGGAAGATGAAAGTCATAAATGTGAAAAGACTGCAGGACGCACCCAACCGCCCAAAAACGAAGACTGGCAGTCTCCTCTTTCCACTGATGAAGAGACAGCCCCATAGCAATGGGCTTTGAGACTCAATTTACATAAAGAAGAAAAGGTAACTTTATAGAGAATTCTTTGTCAATTCTATTTCCTTAAAATGAAAACCCTTATAAGGTTCCACATTTTTTTATTTTTCTATTACATTCTATTTTTTCCCAATGAATGAAAATCCTCCTTGTTTCCTTCTCCTGCCCAATTGAACAAAAATAAACACAGTTTAGTAATGC
Source organism: Petaurus breviceps papuanus (assembly GCF_028583685.1). Lineage (NCBI taxonomy): Eukaryota > Metazoa > Chordata > Mammalia > Diprotodontia > Petauridae > Petaurus > Petaurus breviceps. Next base: position 1,126,737 of record NW_027185890.1, read on the forward strand.
TGGTGACATATTTCAAATTACTTTCGAGACTGGCTGGGTTCACAGTTCCACCAACATTACATTAATGTATGTGTTCTCCCATACCTCTCTAGCATTTGTCATTTTTTTCTTTTTTTTTTTAAAATCAGTTTTGCCAACCTGATGGGTGGGAATATCAGAGTTGTTTTAATTTTTGTTTTTCTAATTATTAGTAATATAGACCATTTTTATATGACTCAATAATTTGATTACTTTTCTTAATGTCTCTTTATATCTTTTGACCATTTATCAAGTGGGGTATGGGTCTCTACGTCTTCTGTATATTCCATATTGTGCCTCATTTATTGTGTAAGTCAAGTCAATAATGATGTGAATCATTTGTTCTTGATACTTCTCATTTAATAATTACATGTTATCAAGGGGGAAAAGATATAATTTAAACTTAAGTCAAGTCTTCTAAAAGTTGATTATGGAAAGACAGTCAAACTTGCTATATGTGACCCTCCGTGTTCCAGGGAGCAGCCTTGATGGATTGGGATGTCTCTCTTCACTAACATCTTTTTCTGAAGCCTCCACTGTGTTCCTCCCATTTTTAGGGGGCTAAATCTAGCCCCTAGTTCCATTTAACCACTTAACATTCATTAACTTTTTTTCCCAAATGCTTTATTAACTTCTGATGTACATCATTCATTTCTGCCAGATTATGTGTTACAAATTTTCTCCCCATTTTTCCCCTACTCACCGCCACAAAATAGCAGTGTCACAGGATATCCCCTCCTCCAGTCTGCTCTCTCCCATATTTTCTTCCATACCCCTTTCGACTTTTCCAGTGGATCTCTATGCCCCAGTTCCTGCATACCGTATTTCCCAATTACATGTAAAATAGTATTAATAATAGTATATATATATTTGAATATTTGATTTTAAAACTTTGAGTTACAGAATCATTTCCTTCCTCCCTTGTCACCCACCCTTACTGGGAAGATAAGCAGATCAGTATAGGTTGTACATGTGTGGATAATGCAAAACAATAACATAGTAGATATATTGTAAAAGACTGACTATATTTCCCTCCCTCCTATCCCACCTGCCACTTGTTCTATTCTCTGCTTTGATCCTGTCCCTTTTCAAAAGTGGGTGCTTCCAACTTCCCCCCTCCCAGCAGCTTGCCCTCCCTTCCATCATCCCCTCTCTCATCCCCTTCCTCCAAGGTTGACCCATTCCCTTTTGCCTTCCTATTCTTCCCCTCCATTGTAACCATTTTCCCTTGCCTCTTCTATATGAGATAGTTTACCCCATTCTGTTTCTCCCCATCTCCTCTCATTATATTCCTCTCTCACCTCTTAATTTCACCTTTTAAGTATCATCCCTTCCTGTTAAATTGGTCCTGTGCCCTCTATCTATGTATACCTGTAAAAATATATACACACAATCACATACGTTTTCATAGGCCCATATACCCTCATATATGTATATATATACACACACACACACACACACACACATATATATATATATTTCTATTTCTATTCTCTTCAACTACTGAGAAAAGTTTCATAAGTTACAATTATTGTTTTTCCATGTAGTAATGTTAATAGTTCAACTTTGATAAGTTCCTTATGATTTCTTTTCCCTGTTTACCTTCTCATGCTTCTCTTGCTTCTTGTATCTGAATGTCAAATTTTCTATTCAACTCTCTTTTTTTTCAGCAAGAATGCTTGAAAGTCCTCTCTTCCACTGAATGACCGCATTTTCCCCTGAAACATGATACTCAGTTTTGCTGGGTAGGTGATTCTTGGTTTTAATCTCAGCTCCTTTGCCCTCCAGAATATCATATTTCAAGCCCTTTGATCCCTCAGTGTAGAAGCTTCCAGATCCTGAGTTATCCTGATTGTGTTTCTACAATATTCAAATTATTTCTTCCTGGCTGATTTTAATATTTTCTCCTTGATCTGGGAATTCTGGAACCTGGCTATAATATTCCTAGGAGCTTTCTTTTTGGGATCTTTGTCAGGAGGTGATCGGTGGATTCTTTCAACCTCTATTTTGCCCTCTGGTTCTACAATATCAGGGCAGTTTTCTTTGAGAACTTCCTGGAGGATGATTTCTAGGTTCTTTCTTTGATCATGGCTTTCAGGTAGTCCAATAATTTTTAAATTATCTCTCCTGGATCTATTTTCCAGGTCAGTGATTTTTCCCATGAGATATTTCACATTGCCTTCTATTCTTTCATTTGTTTGGATCTGTTTAACAGCATCTTGATTTCTCATAAAGTCATTAGCTTCCATTTGCTCCAATCTAATTCTGAAGCAATGATTTTCCTCATTGAGCTTTTGAGATTCTTTTTCCATCCGGAAAATTCAGCTTTTTAAGGCATTCTTCTCCTCATTGCCTTTTTGAGACTCTTTTGCTATTTGAGTTAGTCTACTTTTTAAGGTGTGATTTTCCTCAGTCAGGATATTGACCCTCATTTCGTAATTTTCTTGCATTTTTCTCATTTCTCTTCCCAATTTTCCTCCACTCCTCTTATCTGCTTCTTAAGGTCCTCTATGGCCTGTAACCAGCTCGTATTTTCCTTTGAAGATTTTGGTGCAGGAATTCTGACTTCACTGTATTCCTCCTGTTCTATGCTTTGCTCCTTTTAAGTCCACAGAATAGGAGTCTAATGTTGGCATGTTCTGTCTTCTTTGTTTCCTTTGCTTGGTCATGTCACCCCTCAGTCACTTGACCCCTGGGCTTTTTGCCACAGTAGGACTCTGCCACCAGTCAGGGGAGCTTTCGTCCCAAATGCTGAGGTTTTCTCAGCTGCCAGAGGTATTGGATGGGTGCCCTCTCTGAGGTCTTCACACGCTCTGGCAAGCTGGACACACACCCCAGGACCTCCACCCTAGACTGCAATCCAGATCCAAGCAGGTTAAAGCAAGATCGATTACCCCTCAGACTGGTGCTTGGTCACCCTACACTCTGCAGGCCAGGAGCTGAAGCTGCCATGTGGCACTGGCTGGCTGTGCCAGTGTCTCAGTGGCTTCTCGCCCTGGGGGCAAAAGCCACATGCTCCCACTTACTGGTCCCAAAATCCAGACTGCACTGAACTCTCACTTTGTCCTTTGCATCTATGCGTTGATAAATCTAGAAAGGGCCACAGCTACTGCTGATCTGGAGTCCCTCCACCCGGGGGCTGGTCAGGCCTGCCCTGGGGCTAAAGCCTCTGGTGCGGGGCTGTACTCAGCTCACAGAGCTCTGAGCTGGCCAATTCCTGCCAGCCTGCTGGGCTCTCCTCAGCAGGAGGTTAGCTTCTTTGTGTCATTTTGTGGGTTCTGCTGCTCCAAAGTTTGTTTAGAGTCCCCTTTTTACATGGATTGGGGAAGGTGGAAGCTGGAGCAGCAGGGAGATCCTGCTTCTACTCCGCCATATTGACTCCTTCCTCCCCTCCCCCATCCATTAGCTCTTACAAAGGGATATTTACTTCAGAGTCATAATAATAACACATATACAAACACTTTTCACTTTCTCCCTGAAAGACATACTTCAGGGGTATAATCTCTCTTATAATAGTACATCATTCTATGGGAGAATAGGCTTAAACCTTTGCTTAGTTCCTACCTATCACTGGTCTTTATAAGTTCACACCCAAATGAGTAGGTTTTTGCTCTGGGGCTCAAAGATCACTCCCAGAGATTGCTCCTTACTCTCCAAGACATCAATGCTGTGCTGGCTACACAATTTGGCTTGTATTATGATTTCTGGTCTGTTACTTGCCCAACTAAGGTCAGAAATTTCAATCCCATCACCTGGAATAGAAAAAAAATGAGAAGGCCAAATCTGGGCCCTGTTTCTTGGGGTTGTGTATCCTTAGAGGAGAGAAGACTCCAACACCCTTCTTGGAGAGATAGTATGATTTCTCATCAGATGCTATGAGCATAGGAGTCATTGGATCAAGAAGAGAGAAAATGGCCACTGAATGTGACTCAGGCCCTTGTGTAGCATTTTGGTTATAAAACCATTTTGAAAAAAAACAACAATAAACAAAAATCAAAAAAACTTAAAACAAACAAAAACACCTTCTCCCAATTATCTGGTTAACCAAAACAAGTTACTGAATGTCTAAGTATCCTGGGTCATTTCCAGACATCCTAATCTATATCTGGCCGCTGGACCCAGAAGGCTTCAGAGGAAAAAGTGAGGCTGGTGACTTTGCACAGCCTGTCCTCACTTAAGTCCAATTCACCTGCATGTCATAGCACCACCTCCTTGATGTCATGGTCCTCTTTGAGAATGAAGGACAAACAACAACAACAAGCATGCTCTACAATCCCTCTCAGGCATTTCCCCTTAAGGGAAGCCACGATTGTCCCAGAAGCAAGCTCTCTGGAGATCTTCATGTTAAAAGGTTGCATTGATAGCTCAAACTGATGGGGTCTGTTCATGTCGCTGACCTCTGATGCAGAGTGCTGACATATAAAGCAGCCTTTTATTGAATTTATTATACTCTTCTTATTGACATACATATAGACATGACAATTATGTTGGGCTATTTAGGATTTTGTTTATAATGGGATTTAGGATGGTCTGGGTAGATGTAATTAATGTTGCCCTTTCTGGATATTACCAGGTTGTCTCTTTTTTTTTTTAATGGAGAAAAGCTTTTAAATTTCTAAAGTTAGTACTCTCAGATAAACTTGTTTCCCAGTTTGGTGTGGAATTCAGACAATTTGGATTCTAGGTTTTGTTCTACAGGTGACTTATTATGTGTGCCTTTGGGAAAGCCATTTGATTTCTGTTTCTCTGTTACAGAAACACAGAATATCAGAGTTGGAAAGGATTTCAAAGGTATTTAGCTCAACCCATACCTACCTCAGAAGTCTTTATTCAGATCTCCAAGAACTGATCATTCAGCTTTTGCTTGAAGACCTTTATTGAGGGAAGAACTATTATTTTCCAAGGCAATCTGTTCTACTTTTAGATGGCTCCATTGAGGGGTTTTCCCTTAAGTTAAGCTTAAATTTGGCTGTCTGCCAGAAACTTCTACCCATTGATCCAGATTCTGCTCCCTGGGACCCAGCAATTCAGAAGTAATTTCTACTGTGTGTTAGTCATGAGTCCTTAATGATCAGAGTAAGTCTTCTATTGGACAGCCATCCAAATACTTGAAGATAGCTATTCTGATCCCCTGAGTTTTCTTTTCTCTGAGGTACATGTTCCCAAGGCATTGAGACCCTTCCACATCCCTGTGATCCTCAACTACACACTGTCTAGCCTTTTAAAGTCCTGCCTAAAATATGTTACCCAGAACTCCAGAAGTGATCTAGACAGGGAAGAAGAGTGCAAAGAGACCATGCCCCTCTTTTTTTTTTAAACCTTGTGTCTCCTTTAATAAACCCTAAGATTCTCTAGAACTTGTGGGAACCCTCACCAGACTGTTATCATGAAAGAATGTAAGGGTTATTATGAGTCTAAAATTAAACTAGATGGTACCTAAATTGTGGATTCGGTTCCACACCACCACAATAAAGTGAATATTGGAATAAAGTGTGTCACATGAATTTTTTGTTTTGCCAAAAGTTATGTTTACTGTAGTCTATTAAATATGTTAGTATTATGTCTAGAAAAAAATACATACCTTAATTTAAAAATACTTTATTGCTAAAAATGCTGTTCATTATCTGAGCCTTCAGAGAATTGTGATCTTTTTGCTGGTAGAGGGTCTTGCCCCAGTAACCAGGGGAGTGGTTGCTGAAGACTGGGGTGGCTGAGGCCATTTCTTAAATAGGACAATAATGAAGTCTGCACTACTGATTGACTTTTCCTTTCACTTGAACATTTAGAGGCCATTGTAGGATTAGTAATTGATTTAATTTCAATACTGTTGTGTTTCACAGAATAGAGCAGTCAGAGGAGAGGGAGAGAGAGGAGAAGAGGGAGAGAGACAAGGACAGCTGGCTGTTTGGTGGAGTAGACAGAACACATACATTTTTCAATTAATTTTGCCATCTTACATGGATGCAATTTGTGATTCCCTAAAACAATGACAATAGTAACAGATCACCATAACAGATATAATAATGAAAAACTTTGAAATATTGAGAGAATTACCAAAATGTTACAGAGAGACACGATGTGAGCAAATACTGTTGGGAAAACATCACCAATCAACAGATTTGCTCACACGGGGTTGTCACAAAACTTCAATTTTTAAAAAAATGCAATATCTGTGAAGTACAATAAAAAGGTATGTAATAGTAAGCTTTTGATCAATCAAATGTATAGTAATTTAAGGGGGAGAGGAGAAGTTACTGTCAGTTCAATATGACTAGGTACTTAGTGTGGTAGAATTCACAGCTACTCACTGCAGAGGATAGCTTAAAATAGAGCTATAGTTCTTTAGTTCTTAACTCAGATAAGAGGATCAAGGATTTATATCTTAAAGCACTTTAGAAAAGATCTAGTCTAGCCCCCTTATGATATAGATCAGGGAACTCAGATCTGGAAAAATCAAATGTCTTGCCCAACATCATTCAGCTAGTAATCAGCAGAGTTGAGATTTGAACTCCAGCACCATCTACAATAACACCACTTATATTACCTAGATGTGATAGACAGAATGTTTCCATTCTCACTTTGGATAGCACTATCTTTTGGTAGTGGGAGGAACTTTTCTTGAACTTAATGTTAACACTCTCAAATTTCACTTGCCTTTTGAACTTTGTAGGAGTTAATAACACAAATACTACTCTGACTTTAGCCTGTGGTTTTATTGTAAAAATCATTTCCATTTTTCTAAAAAACAAATGGGATAAATGTGTTTTTTAATCTTAAAAAATACATATATATACACTTACATGGTACATATGTATGCATATGTATTTCTCTAGCCATATATGGTAATCATCTATATCTTTGTAATGATGGAAGTTTTTGAACCATATGTTATCGTTGCTTCTAACTGGCTGTTTGTTGTCTGACAGACCAGAGATTTCCATGTTATGAAAACACTCTGTGTTTCTTTCTTGTCTGACACAGGAATTATTATTAAAATAATAATCATATAGAAAAATAATCTAACATTTGTCAGATGCACCACTAATTTCAGCACAATATTTAATCAGTTTAAACATTGTGTGAGCCATGAAATTATTCCTCTGGAACTGATGAATGTGACAGAGACAGAGTCAGTAAAACAGTAGTTGGTTTTATTTTCATGATCCTCCTAGAAGATTATCTGGGATTTATTAAACACCTCTTTCCTAACCTCTAGCATTAAAATCCAAAGGGATATATATATATATATTTATGTAAATATACATATATACACACATATATATATTATAGAAGGGAATAGAACATAATTGAAATTAGCATACTCAAGTTCTCTCTTTGTTAATGGAACCCCAGACACTGTATTACATTGTTCAGTCTGACCAAAGAAAAAGTTAAATGAGGACCAAGATTCAGAGAAAATGTGTAGCATACAGCATCTGTGTTGAAAAATGCTTTGAACGACTGAGAAAGAATTTTCTATGTAATCTAACATAACACATATCTTTAGATATTATTAACATCTTACAAAGCTGGACATAAAATCAAATGTTGAAAAGCCAAAATTATGTCATAAAGAGAAGAAGCAGACAGCAAAAAGCCTTTCTTATGTGCTTTACTAAAATGCCTTTGAAAAAAAATTAGCTATTATGTGGCTTGTAGCCATAGGTGTAGGATGGGTTGTAAATTAATTTGGAAGCAGGTGTTTCCATGGTTGTGGGGAAAAAAATGCCAACTGAATATATCTTACAGGATTCATGGAGCAGAATATGCCAATACTTGCAAGAGGCAAGAAATGCAAGTAAGATCCCAATAGTGGAACATATTTCCCGCCTTTTGAAACAAAAGCTGGAGCCATAAATACTACAGCTGGAAAAGTTTTGCAGGATTTTTGATCTTGGTGGGTGAACTCTGCATCCTTAACTCAGATGCACAGCTTGCAGTCAGACCATATCTAAAAGATATTTTTTTTATTCCCGACCTCAGAGTTTATTCCCAACCTCATTGTTTTTTTTAAAAAGGATAAACAAGGAAAACATTATATTTAATAAAATGTGATTGTTATATTTTATAAAAATTTGAGCTGCCATTTATTAAAGTGGCAAGGAGCTACCTCTCAAGCCAATCGGACAGTGTGTAAAGTCCTTCTGTTTACCCATTGTATTGACACCCTTGGCCATTGATGACAGACACTTTCCAGTTATGAATAGTGAAATATTTTGTAAAATTTAATTTAATTTAATTTTGAGGGGGTGTCACTCGAGGTTGAGTGACTTGTCCAGGGTCGCACAGCTAGTAAGTGTCTGAGGCCACATTTGAACTCAGGCCCTCCTGACTCCAGGGCTGGTGATCACTGTGCCACATAACTGCCCTGTAAAATAGTTTTTGACAAGGAAGCACTAAAGGGAGAAAAGGTTGAGATCTGAATGACTTTGGAAATCTTTTTCAGAGCTCTGGCTTTGTGATCCTACAGATTCTAATGCAATTCTTCAAAATTCCGGTTACCACTTCTGCTTAAGAAGGAAACAAGATGCAACTTGAAGTCATTTTATTTTCTTGGTAGACTGTTTTGGATCTGTTAAGGGAACTGGTAGGAGGAGGATTGAGGGAACACCTCCCCAATTTTCAGCAGCTGAAGTCCAATCGACCAACATCTATTGGGTTGCCAGGGTTCCCGGGACCTTTCAAACTTGTTTTTAGTGTGACAACCAAGGTGAACCTATAAAATATATAGTTATCTTCTAGAGAGAGAGGTATTTTACCCCAGCTACTGCGATAAAGACTCATTATGTGACAAAACCTGCTAAAAAAAATTGACATCAGTATAAGAGAAATTAGAGTTTGGTCAACACCTCACACTTCATTTCTAGATAAACTCCAAATGCATATGAGACCTGTATATAAAAGATCATGTCATAAGCAAATTAGAGGGGGGGAGGAATTTATCTCATGTCTCTGCTTAGGAGAAAAGAACATGATCAAACAAGGGCTAGAGAGGATTGCAGAAGATAAAATAGATAATTTTGATTACATAAAATTTTAAAGTTTTTTTGTATAAACAAATTTAACAAAGGAAGTAACTGAGGAAAAAAAAAACAACCTTTGCAGCAAATTTCTCTGTTAAGGTCTCATTTCCCAGATGTATAAGGCAATGATTCAAATTTGTAAGAATAAGAATCATTCTCCAACTGAGAAATGATCTAAGTATATGAGTAAACAATTTTCAGGGAACCCAGGCTATCTATAGTCAAATTAAAAAAAAAAGTTCCAAATCATTGATAATTAGATTTTAATGTTTTTATTTAAAGTTTTTAGTTCTAAATTCTATTCCTCCCTCCCTTCTGTCCATCCCCCCTCCCCGAGATGGTAAGCAATCAGATATGGGTTATACATATGTAATTATGTAAAACATTTCCATATTAGTAATTTTGTACAAGAAGACTTTAATAAAAGAAAAAATAAGAGAAAGAAAATGAAAAATAGCATGCTTCAGTCTGTATTCAATCAATATCAGTTCTTTCTCTGGAGGCAGATAGTATGCTTCATAATTAGTCCTTTAGAGTTATCTTGGATGATTATGTTGCTGAGAATAGCTAAGCCATTCACAATTCTTCATTGAACAATATTGCTGTTACTGTGTACAGTGTTCTCTTGGTTCTGTTCACTTTCACTATGCATCAGTTCATATAAGTCTTTGCAGGGTTTTTTTTTTAATCACCTTCCTTTCCATTTCTTATAGCACAATAACATTCCATTATAATCATATACCACAGCTTGTTTAGCCATTCCTCAATTGGTGGGCATCACTTTGATGTCCAATTCTTAGCTATCACAAAGTTGCTATAAATATTTTTATACAGATAGGTCCTTTCCCTTGTTTTGTATGTCTTTGGTATATAGACCTGGCAGTGGTATTGCTAGATCAAAGGGTAGGCACAGTCTTATAGCCCCTTAGCATAGTTCCAAATTGCTCTCCAGAATGGTTGGATCAGTTCACAATCCACCAACAGTGCATTAGTGTCCCAGTTTTCCCACATCCCCTCCAACATTAAAACATTTTCCTTTTTGTCATATTAGCCACTCTGACAGGTGTGAAGTGTACCTCAGAGCTGTTTTTAATTAGAGAACTTAAAATTCAAATAATTCTGATCTCATCAGATTGGCAAAGATGGCAAAAAAGTGAAAATGATGAATGTTGGTGGGGCTGTGGGAAAACAGACACATTGATGCATTGTTGATGGCCCTGTGAATGTGTACAACCATTTTGGAAAACAATTTGGAGTTATATTTAAAAAGTTCAGGGGAGGATAGGTGGCACAGTGAATAGAGCACCGGCCCTGGAGTCAGGAGGACCTGAGTTCAAATGTTGTCTCAGACACTTGACACACGTCCTAGCCTTGGGCAAGTCACATAACCCCAGTTGCCCTCCAAAAAGCAAAAAAAAAAAAGTTCCTAACAATGCATGCCCTTTAATACAACTATGTCAACACTAGGCTTATATCTAAAGGAATTTTTTAAAGTAGGAAAAATATCCTAGATGTACAAGAATATTTATGGCAGTTTTTTTTATAGTAACAAAAAGAGTGAGTAAAAGGATTCCCACCAATTGAGGAATGACTGAATAAATCATGGTATATGAATGTGATGGAATACTATCGTAATATAAGAAACAAGGAAACAAATTATTTCAGAGATTTAAATGAACTAGTTCAAAGTAAAGTAAGCAGAACAAGAAGAATAACAACATTATAAAGACAAACAATTTTGAAAGCTGTAGGAACTATGATCAATGCAATGATCATTCATGATTCCAAAGGACTGAAGATAAAACCTAGTATTTACCTGATGAAGAGAGGTAATGGATTTAAAGTATTGAATAAGACATATTTTATATATAGTAAATGAGGGGATTTGTTTTGCTTGATTACGCATATTTTACAAGGAATTTGTTTTTCTTTTTTTGCTCCCTTTTTTCTTCAATGGGGAGGGTAAGAGGGAGACAAAATAGCTTTCTTTTAATTGAAAAAATTTTAAAATAGAGAGGTTGGAGGAGTATTACAGATGTGTAACATTGCATGCACTTTCTGATGAGGTCATTCTGTTGTTAGTTTTACTCAATTTAATACATTTTTTTTTACAGGTAATATGTAATCACTTGGATTTTGTAAAGGGAGAGTAAGATACAGAGACAGAATCACTTGCGCGCACACACACACACACACACACACACACACACAGAGTTAGAAAACAAGGAGAAAAAAAGATTGCAAAGCAGGTTTCCCTTCTTGGCTCAGTTCAAAGTAAGGGCAGATCCATAGCAGCAAGAAATGTTGGGACAGGTGGAATTCCACAGTTCTTCTGGGTTGCCAGAGGAGTCAAGACTAAACCAGGGCCCAGCTTCTTCCACAGTTGGAAGGCAAGAGACATAAGTGAGAGCTAGGCCAGCCCTGCTACCTTCTAATGTCTGTGGGAAAGGAAAAGTCTCTGAGTTCAGACCAAAAAGCTACTCTCTTCCTTCAGAAGAGGAAAGAAAAATAGGATCAGAACCAAAAGGCTCTTGTTTCCTTAGCTTCCCACAGGCTAAGGAGGGGAGCACTTATATTAAAGCCTGGCCCCTTGTCCCCAGTGAAGAAGAAGCAAAGTCAAGGGAAACCTTAAGTTTCTTGTACCTGCTAGGCAGGCAGGAGACCAAAAGGGGAGGTAAGATTACAAACCAAACTATAGAAGTCCAAATGGCTACTGCCAGCCAAAGTAGACAGCCGTGATATCTCAAGTCTGGCATCACAAGGGATAGTGGAATTTGGAACACAGCTACATCAAGTATTAACTGTGGCGTTACCAAGGAGGGCAGAGAAATCTTATAATAATCCGTTGTTGGCGAGTTAAGGGTACTCATCTTCATGCCCACCATGTTACCAAATATGGGATGATCTGAGTACACCCTGTCAGAGATAAGAATAGTTTACATTTCTTTTTCTGTTAATCTCTGTGCATCTGTCTAATATTTTACTTGTATAGCATGACTGAATTGACAATTTTATAAACACACATATATATATATTTCATATAGAGAACATGGCTTTACATTATTTATATATATAGCATGACTTCATATTATATATTTATTTATATATAGCATGACTACATTACACATATAGCAAGACTTTATATTATATATTTATTTTTATATAGCATGACTATTATATATTTATATATGTAGCATGACTTTATATCATGTATATTTATATGTAGCATGACTATTTTATATGTATTCTATATGTAGCATGACTTTTATTATGTATATATTTTTATATAGCATGACTACATTGCAAATATATGTGTATATACACACAACATATATATATATATAACAAGGCTTTATATTATATATAACATGGCTTTATTATATATATAAAATGTTACTTTTTTCATGTATTATGTTATGTAGCATAACTTTTTATTATGTATATATTTATAGATGGCATGATTTTATTTTATATATGTAGCACAACTATATTACCGTGTTTCCCCGATAATAAGACCTATCCCGAAAATAAGCCCTCCCCTTAATGTGTAAGATTCCTCTAAAATAAGCCCTCCCCCGAAAATAAGCCCTATTGAGATTGCTACTGTAGTGAAGGTGATCCCCTGTGCTACACGCTACATTACGGTACCCTCTGTATGCACCGTCCCCCCCCCCGCCCCGTGAAACGCACACCACGCTCTGAGCTGCATCCAATCAGAACTGCAGCAGTGAGCGCGTCATCCTGTTCTTCCCCAGGGATTTGAAAAATATAATATTCCAAGACCTACAATTCTTCAACACAGTGGCTGCTAGTCCTTGTGTAATCCTTATTGTAGCTTCATGATATTTAATTTTTTTTTCTTGTTACTTCTAATATTTTCTCCTTAATCTTGGAGCTTTGAAATTTGGTTATGATATTCTTGTAAGTTTTCCTTCTGGGATCTTTTTCAGGTGGTGATTGGTGGATTTTTTCTATTTTTACTTTGCCTTCTTGTTCTAGAACTTCAGGGCAATTTTTTAAACTTTTTTTGCTTTTTAGAGGGGGAAAGGTAGGGCAACTGGGGTTAAGTGATTTGCCCAAGGTCACAAAGCTAGTAAGTGTTAAGTGTCTGAGACCAGATTTGAACTCAGGTCGTCCTGACTCCAGGGCCAGTGCTCCATTCACTGCGTCCCTAGCCACCCCACTTCAGGGAAATTTTACTTGGAAATTTCTTGTAATATTGTGTCAAGATTCCTTTTTTGTAATCATAATTTTGTAGTCTGACTCTTCTTATATTGTATATTATTTCTCCTTGACCTTTGATAAGATGTTTCACCTTCTCTTCTATTGTTTTATTCTTTTGACTTTGTTTTATGATTTCTTAATGTCTTAGAATGTCATTAGCTTCCCCTTGCCCAATTCTAGTTTTCAAGGAATTATTTTCTTCCTTAAGCTTTTGATTCTCTATTTACAGTTGGTTGACTTTCTTTTCATAATTTTCTTGTATTGCTCTTATTTTTTCTAATTTTTTCTCAATCTCTTTTTTGATCTTTAAAGTCCTTTTTAAGTTCTTCCAAGAACTCTTTTTGTGCTTGAGATCATTTGATGTTTCTCAATGAAAAAGGAGTGGCTTTTTTTAGTTCCATTATCTTCCTTTAAATATGAATCCAAATCTTCTCTATCCCCATAGTAACTATCTATGGTTAGGTTCTTTCTCCTCTGTTTACTCATTTTTATTTATTGTTTGTTTTATTTTATTTTTAGCAGCTATTAGTGTAATCAAGTTGTATTCCCTTTGTATGGGGAATGATGCCCCAAGCCTCAAGGCCTTCTTACTGTTATTTTCTTAGGTCTGTCTCAGGGCCCAACTTTGGGTTCTTCTTTCTACTCCTAAGCCACAGCTAGGGTCCCTTGTCACACTGTCCCTCAAATTATCTTGCTTCCTGTAGTTCCTCCAGTGGTTGCAAACTATAGCTTTCCTCTCTGCCCCAGAGCTGAAACCAGGAGATCTGCTTTCCTGCAAGCGCCCACAGCCAAGAGGGTCCTTTGTCCATTGCTACTTCACTCAGTAAGAGTGTGCTAGCTCCTTCTCGTCACAGCCACAGCCCTGGATGTGTCTGGTTAGCACAGCTGTGCTTGGTGCCCTTCAACAATGGAAGGTTTTTCAGTCTTCTCTTACTCAGTCATCAGACCACCATACTGTCTGGGAGATTAAAGTTTCTGAAGCTGAGGCTGCCTCTCAACCCAGCTGCCTCCTGGAGTGGTTGTTTGTTGATTCTACAGAGCTGGCCTGGAGGGCTTCACTCAGGCCAAACCTCTGCCCCTGGATGTTGGGTCATTCTTGGAGTCTTCTCAAATTGTCTTAGGAGGACAATTCTTTGTCCTGTGTTTATTTCTGCTGCTCCAAGGAGATGTTCTGTCTTTTTTTTTTTTTGCAGAGGATATTTGGAGAGCTGAAAGTTTTCTGACCTACTCCTCAATCTTCCCAGAATCCTCTCCTGGTGTCTGTCATTCTTAATACAACCTTCCCCTTTACATTACTCTAACTCAGGGATTCTTAGCTTTTTTGTTTCTTTAGTTATGTGGAACCTTTCTCTTGGCAATTTGATGAAATCTATGAACCCCTTTTCAGAATATTGTTTTTAAATGCATAAAAATAAACTGCACAGCTTTACATAGGAAATTAATTCTATCAAAATACAATTATTAAATACATTTTCAAAAAGTTCATGGACTCCAGATCTTTGACTAACCCATTCTTATTCTTTCATTTAACTGAAACTCTTCTGTATTTCATACTTTCTGCCATATGTTAGAAACAACCCTCATTTCCCATCCATCCACTGAGCTATCATTGTTCTCTCATTCAAAGCCTCCTAAAATTTTAGCTTCTCCAGGAAGTCTTTGCAGATGTGGATCCTACCAATAACTCTGCCACATGATCCTAGCTGTGTGCATATTAGCTTTAACAAATAAGGCAATACTGCGTGAGCCTGCTCCACTTTTTCCTTTCTCTGTGTTTTCCCTGTGCTTGAATAGCTGCCCCTTCACCTCTCCAAATCTTAGCCAGTCTTTACAATCAAGCTCAAATCCCAGATCCATCATGGACTCTTTCCTTTTTTCATTAATTTAACCTTTTTCCTGAGATGCACTTAAGAGTTCATACTGCACAATTCAGAACTTAATTTAACAGTGAAGCATTCATTGATTATTTTGTGTGTTAATCTCCTCAACTGTATTAAAGGCCTTGATATGTGTTATACTTTTTAAAAAAGCTTCATTTGACCTAAAACAGGATTGAGTTTCTCAATGTGCCAGTTAGAGATGGTTGTTTCCTCTGAGGGGTGTGGTAGAGAGAATTCATATGGAATTCAAGTGAAATAGTAAAAGTGAAGCCATTTGATTGTGCTTTGGCCTCAAGTGCTTCAGTGTCAAGACGATGCCAAATATAGTAAATAGTTTCAGACACTTTTTTTTAACCTTATCCACAAATTTTATTCTTTTTAAAAATTATCGCCCCATAAACCTGTTTAGGACCCTGACTCCTCTCTCTGGTCCCATGTTCAGCAGAATTAGCTAATTCTAATGTCCTGTAACTGACTTATAGTTCTCTATGTAATACATCACTTCCAGCTTCTGCATATGAAGGAATTTTCTGGCCATAGCCTTTCTGGATCCACAGCTCACGATATTAGGGGCTCACCTCCAAGACAGGTTGCCTCCATCTCTAGCCTTGCCAAGGCATTGACCATACTTTTTTGATTGAGACATGCATGTGTCATAAAATGTAAATTCCTAGGGGTTAGGTATTATACTTTATATAAGGCTTAAGCACTTTTAAAATTATCCACAAATATTAGGCCACCACAGCAAATACTGACTTTTTAAAAAGTCTCAATAAAAACTATTCCCTCTTAAATTTTGTAATCCAACCACTGGTTTTTCCAGTCATGAGTGGATGCCAGGAAAATACTCACTACATAGAAGGTCGTTGGTTGTTTTCTTTTGTATGCATACTTCTCTAAGATTTAATTACTTTTCAAGGAGCCAAATAGCCTTGCTTGTGAATTATTACCATTAGGTAAGAAGCAAAAGCAGAGTATAAGCAAAACATCACTAACTACTGTTCTATTGAGACTCAAAAGATGTAGTTGGACCACAATTCCTGGTTTTTAAAGAGTGTTTTATTGATGCCATTATTGTTATGTTGTTATTGCTTTCCAGTGACTCCACTTTTGTCCCTGAATGAACTACTGATTGAACACTCCTTACGGAGTTAAACAAAACAAGTTGACAGATGTAGTGAAAAGAATACTGGGTTTGGTCAATGGAGATGAGCTCAAATCCTAGTTCTGCCATTTTTTACCTGTGCAAACTTGGGCAAGTCACTTAATTTCTCTGTCCTTATTTCTAAAATGAGGGGGATTGGATTAGAAGGCCTCTAGAATCTCATAGTTTCCAAATCCAATGACTTCTTCTCAATCGTCATTTTCTTAGACTTCTCTACAGTCTTTGACACTGTTGATCACTATTTCTTCTTTGATACACTCTTCTCTCTAGGTTTTCGGGAGACCATTCCCTTTTGCTTCTCCTTCTATCTATCTGTCCACTCTTTTTCTGTCTCCCTTTGCTGGATCCTTTTCCAAATCACGTCTTCTAACCATAGGTGTCCCTCAGGTTCTGTCCTAGGACCTTTTTTCTTCTCCCTCTCTGTGCACTACTTCACTTGGTCATCTTATCAGTTCCCATGGATTTAATTATCATCTCTATGCTGATGATTTCCTAATCTACCTAGACTGTTCTAATCTCTCTTTTGATCTCCAGTACTAGATCTTTAACTACCTTCAGACATCTCACACTGGATGTAGACGTGTTAAACTCAATATGTCCAAAATGGACATTATAAAACTCATTGTCTCACTTACCCTATCCTTCTTCCCTCTTGCTGTAAAGAGCGACATCCTCCTCCTAGTTCCTCAGGCTCAACTAGAGTCATCTGAAATTCCCTCCCCCATATCCAATCTATTGCCAAGGTCTGACAATTTCAACTCTTCAATACTTCTCAATTATTGCCACATGCCTGAACTATTAAAACAACTTGCTGGTGAATCTTCCTGTCTCAAGGCCCTCCTCACTTTAATCCATCCTACATTCAGCTACATTCAGCAACTCTTTTAAAGTACAGGTCCAACTATGTCACCCTCCCCCCCCCCCCCAACTCAATAAACTCCACTGACTCCCTATTGCCTCCAGGATCAACTACAAAATGCTCTGTTTGACAATCAAAACCCTTTACGACCTCCTGCTTTTCCAGTTTTTCACTCCCCACTAGGTACTCTTCAATCCATTACACTGGCCTCCTGACTCTTCCACAAATAAGACACTCTCCATCTCTTGACTTCAGGAATTTTTTCTGGTTGTCCTCTATGCCTGGAATGGTCTCTCTCCTCTATTCTGACTACTAAGTTCTCTGGCTTCCTTCCAGTTCCATCTAAAATCCCACCTTCTACAAGAAGCCTTCCCCAACCCCTCGTAATTCTAGTGCTTTCCCTCTATTAATTATGTCCTCTTTGTTCTGTACGAAGCTTGCTTTGTATATATTTGTTTGCATTAGATTGTAAGCTCCTCAAGGGCAGTGACTGTCTTTTGCTCCCTTTTGTATTCCTAGTGCTTAGCGCTGTGTCTGGTACATAGTAGGTGCTTAATAAATGTTTATTAATGGATAGTTCATTTTGCAATAAGGGTTGATTACAATACAATTTTTTTTTTTGTTGAGTCTTCAAGTGTGTTCTGAAGGTATTTGTAGTGTGGGGGTTAGTTGTCTATTAATTTATGAATGATAGGGGGTTAGTTGTCTATTAATTTATGAATGATAGTATCTATTGTATTACTCTAGCCACTAGGTTGCCTCTTGCTAGGTATTTGTCAAGGACCCAATTTTTGCAGCCTAATGTAATGTGTTACAATTTATACCATTTCTTTTTGTTCCACAAAAAGTCTGGGTAAGGATAAATCTTCTGAAATTTTATGTCCTTCTTGATCCTGAATTGGCATCTCACAAATTCATAGGATTCAGTTATTTGTGTGATGCTTCCTTGTAAAAAGTATTGATAGCTGAATTACTATGGATTCCATGCATAGATGGCCTTTTGATTCTACTGATGGATCTTAGCGGTTACAAAGGTTCCATCTGGAGGCAAAACACTTTCAGTTATATTAGAAAAATTCAAAGGTCTCTACCTTTGGCAGCCTTAACTATTGCTTAGTGAATTGGTATTTGTGTATTCCATAAATATTTTTGTAGGTTTCTGTCCCACTAACTATCTGCTCCAAGATTATCTATCAATCTTCATCCTCCATTTTGGCGAATGACTCTTTCCATAGCTGTCTTAGGGTTATGGCCTTGTGTTTCATTAATATTCACAGGTATTTGTTTGCTTTGCAAATCAGTTATGGTTCACTTTATAATTCTAAAATTGTACAAGATTGGTATTGTGTAATTAATTTATTTAAATATGTTATTCCCATCAAGCTTTGATTTCAGGTTGCTAGCAAGTCTTTTAACATATTCAACCATAGATTTTCATTGATAGTTTACTTTACGTTCAGTGTATCTTGTTTAAAAGAGACCAAGGTATCTTTTAGTATTGTCTTCATCCATTGGTTCAGTATGACCTTTAATTTGAAGCTTAAAACCTTCAATATCTATCCTGACCCAAGAATAGGTTAAGAGTTTCGCACTTCTAAAGTTTAAATTTCATTTTGATGTACATTAAATGTTACAGCACTTTCATGATGCGTGCTCAATAATTACATTTGGAATGTACAAAATGGAATACAAATTCCAGTTTGATATCTCTGGAAAAAAAGTCAAGATAAAGAAATTAATTAAGGGTTTTTTTTTGCAGTCATATACTTTGATGCCATCTATGTACATCAAATGATTAATTTCATATTTTGATTTATTCTCCCTTTAAACTTGGAACCTATACCTCATTCTATTTGGAAGAGATCATAATGGATTTAAGGCTGTATATAACCATAATCAACCTCAACTGTCTCCTGAAAATACCATGCTTCATATCTTGACATTATTGTATGGTGGCATGTTTTAAATAAAGAAATTTTACATGTGGATAATTCAGTATACTTAGATCTTTTTTTGCATAGTTGTATTAATAAATCATCAATGCAGATTTGAGCTATAGGCCCTGTGATAATAAAGATGTAATAAATGTTACAGCACTTTCATGATGCTTTTTCAATAATTACCAAATCAGTACTACGTTGCTATTTATACCCATAGGACTTTTTAGCACATTCTTTTTGTCTTTCACCTGATATGTTACTTTCTTATTATTTAGGTACTTTTGTGATACATCTGTGACTGCTTTGCATAAAGTACATAAATGCATAATTGGCCCATATTTGAAGGGGTTGTTGGTATTTTCATCTTTTAGTAGTAGATTTGTGTATCTTACTTTAAGGAATATGGACTTAGGTTTGAATTTGAGAGGGACCTAAGAAAGTGCTTTTCAAATAAGTCATGTGTTATTGTGAAACTACTGAATAATTAATTATGGATCTTCTTTGGCCCTTATGCAATTCATTTTTTTCCCCAGAGAAATTAGAGTTTTAGTAACCTCTCTTAATGCAACTGCTTTGTCATTCTATCTATCAAGAGTACACAATCTTTCTGTTTTTCATTTGATCCAACTGTGTTTTTATTGTGTTAGATTCTTATAATCTATAATCATATAGACAACTAGAATTTTTCCCCATCCTCCTTCTTTGGATGTTTTCTCTCATTTCTAATGTCTTTGTTTCTAGAGCCTCTGAAGTAAAGTTTTTTTTTATTGGTATTGAGCTTTTTCTTCTGTTTGGCCCTAAAACTTTTAATTTTTGTTAATTAAGAGAACATAGAATTTCTGAGATATTTTTATTCAGTATTTTGTTTTTTGTTGGTTTTAATTAGACAATAGGGCATTGTGCAAAACTTCTAGATATTTGCTAGACTTTGCTACCATACTTCAATTCCCCTCTCCCTCTGCCCTATGGTCTCTATCTCTTACTGATGAGTTCTTCCCAGAGCCTCCATTTTGAGGAAGGACCTAGACCAGCTATCCTTCATTCTCTAGATTTCATCACTATGACTTCATACAGACCCCCTTTTAGCTTTTTAAAAATTGTGTTGTCTTTTTCTTTTATAACATAAATTCTTTAAGGGCAAGTATTATCTTTCTTTTTACTTGTATTTGTATCCACAGTATTTATCCCAGTGCCTGGAACACAGTAAATGCCTCTTGACTTAACCATTAATTTTCCAATGCCTTTCCACAGATCTTCAGTACCCTCTCAAATCACTTCTGCCATTCTACTGTTTAACTGGTATTCTTATGAATATTAAATTCATTCTATGGTTTTACCAAGACAGAGGGCATCACATATACTATTTGGGGCTAGTCTAGTCTAGGAATGTTTCTATGCTTTCCATCAAGTATTGTGGGAGAATGTTCATTGTGATGTTTATAGCTAGTTTCATCTTTTAAAAACCACAGTTTTGATATAGTTGTCTCTATGGATCCATGCTATCAAACACAAAAAGGGCTGTTGGAAATTCCTATCTAAGTGTGTCTATTTCTTTTTCAAAATCATTTGAAGCATCAGTATTATTTTTCATCCACTTCATCACCAGGTAGAACTTCTGAAATTTGTGTGAGTGGAAATTTTCGTTAATTTCAGGTTCTTCACT
>NW_027185890.1:1147518-1171823 GCF_028583685.1 Petaurus breviceps papuanus
TGAAATTTGTGTGAGTGGAAATTTTCGTTAATTTCAGGTTCTTCACTTTTTTCTCTAAATTATAGTAACTCACAAATTTCATCTCTTATTTCATCTAATACAGGTTTATGAATGAAATAATTCCTTATGATTGCATTGCACTGGTATTCAATAGATTTCTGTGTGACTTGGGGCAGAGTACTATTGACGAAATGCAATATGAAACTCTCACACCTGATAAGATTTGTTTCCAATTTTGTTATGATGCACTATTAGAACACAATGAAGAAATTCATGTCTTCAGTTTATTGTGTGTCCACGTGTGGTTTGCCAGTGTTAGTGGTTAGTGTGTCATATGTACTAAAGCATTTTGGGCAGGTGGGATATTGGTATTTCTGATTTGTTCCAGCTTATCTTGCTTGCTTGTTATACCAGCATTTAAAGAAGTGCCACTCAATCTGTTATCCTATACAACAAATTGATCCTCACAACAATTTAAAGTGATGCTAGCCTACAGCTCTACATTGTCAGATCCATTTCTCTATTTCTCAGGAGCATTGTTGGCTCACATTGACCAACCAATCAGAGCCCAGTTCACCAGTGTTTCATGTTTCTTACCTACTCTTCAGAGCAGCTATAAAAGTTTTGGGACACATAAAGCTCCCTCTCCCAAAACATCACTGACTGACAAACACCTCTTCTCCCCTCAACCCTTCCTGGCATGAATTATGGGTTGAACTTTTTTTGGGGGGGGGGCGATGATGATGGTACATTTTGTCAATTACTTAGATTCAAGATCAACAGTAATTGTTTTAAGAAGTCAAGTCTTTAGAGTTCATAACATCATTAAACTGTAAATCTTCACTTTCATGATGTAAAACTATCTCCAACATTATTTTGTGAGATAGATTCTTGAGCCCAGGAGTAAAATTCTGATATTTACCCTGCCTTTTATTAATTCCAGAAGACTCTTCTATACATGTTTTCAGGAGTGTCACCAAACGACTTTGTTCTGCGTAGACACTAAGTACATTTTTAAACATAAGAGATTGCTTTGATTCACTTTCTATTTCCAATGGGAAAGACAATCTGCTTCTTTTGTATTTGTAGAGTAGGTCATTCTATCATAATTTAAGAAATACAGTCCATGGGATTTTTGTTGTTTAGTTGTATCTGACATGATCCCACTCAGGGTTTTCTTGGCAAAAATACTGGAGTGGCTTCCTATCTCCCTCTCTTGCTCATTTACAGATAAGGGAACTGAGGCCAGCAAGGTTAAGTGACTTGCTCAGGGTCACATAGCTAGTAAATGTCTGAGTCATATTTATACTCAGGTCTTCCTGACTCCAAGCCTATTACTCTATCCAATGTGCCACCTAGTTGCTCCAGGCACTTGTGCTTTTTAATCAATTTCTTGTTATAGTCTAACCCTTATTCTAATTCCCTCTCACCACCCTGCCTCATGTTATAGAGTGGAGATCTGCCTCTATGAAAAGCTTATGTGGTTTGCATTACAGACAAATTATTTTCTTTGCAATCCCCTCCCCAACTCCCACCCAAGAACATTTCTTATTAGTGGAGTCTTATGGGAATAGGTTTGGATGTGCCAAGAACGAATGGACTCATTGACATTTCTATTCCAGTGGCCCTTGTGGATTGTTCAGAAGGATGAAACAGAACAGGGGAATGGTATTCTAAACTCAGAGGCAGAGAACTGGCTTAAGGACAACAAACACAACTTGGGAAGTATGAAATGAGAGGGCTTTCTGGAGGATCAGAAGAAACCTGTTCTGCACAGGTGTTTCTGTCATTGTGATCCTGTGGCTGCAGAGAATGTCAAAATGTTGCTCTGAAGCTCCTACAACGAGACCACAGCTGTTCTAAGTCCTGTACACTGTGTTCTGTTCAAACTAGCATTGTTACAGAGGCTTGTTAGAGAAAGCATGGAGAAAAAGAATTTAGGATGCCAGTGCTTGCTTTGCTATGGTTTCAAAGGATTGGGGTGGTTCCCATATTCCCATTTTGCAGTATTTAAAAGACTTTACAAGAGGTGGATACAGAAGCCTTCCCCACTGCGCAGAAAAAAATCACTTGTTTTCCAATAGAGAATGTACACGAATTTTTAAAATAAGAAAAGATGGTCTACAAGGTCAAGTTGGAAAATCAATGCTGTTTTGGACACTGTTGGGCTAAAGGAAATAGCCAGCTCCCATTCTCCTTTAAATAGCTGTCTTAAAAAAGATATTTTACTCTGAATCCTAAGAAAACATCTCAGGAACAACCCATATCCCTACCCTGCCAGTCTCCTTTAATCAGAGACTAAGGCCATGTTTTGCTTTGAAAAATGTGAGGCACAGTTCTTTAGGGGATCCAGTTTCATAGAATTAGGGCAATGTACTGAGAAACAGGAGACAAAACCTAGCTACTGCATTATAAAAAATACATGCTTGTTTAGCTTCCGGGATAAAATGATGAAATACTCTACCTCTGTGGTATGTAGCTATCTATCTATCTATATTATATAGACACACATAGAGTATATTTACATACATGCATACATGGACATATACATACATACATACATACACACGGATATACTTTTTCCTAATGACTTGAGAAATTCTTATAGATTAACAATTCTATTTCATTTCCCTTCCTGCATATCCTACAGTGTGGCATAAATCTATGAATGAACATTTGAATCTGTTAACCTCTCAGCTCCACTAATAACCTTGAAAATTGAACCAATGATAAAGTTGCCACTTTCTTCTCTCCACCTCCCACCAGTCACTCAATATATCCAAATAAATTTCTTTTCTCTCGCTATTTTATCAATATTCTTTCCACCATGACTCCTGATCTCCTGACTCCTTCCCACCTCTACACATGCTTACTCATTCTTTTTTTGGTCTTTATTTATTTGTTTATTTTTAGTTTACAAGATTCATTACCACAATTCCTTGAGTTTCAAATTTTCTCTCCCTCCACCCTCCCCACCCCGCCCCACATAGCGGCATACAATCAAGTATAATATCTGCAAATACTTTCACATCAGGCATTAGTCAGGTTATAAAGAAGGATTGTATCAGATGTAATGAACAATGGGAAAGAGGAAACAAAACCAAACGAGAAAAAGAAAAGAGCAGGTAGTTTGCTTCAATCTGGATTTAAACTCAGTTCTTTCTCTGGATGTAAACATCTCTCTCCATCATGAGTCTTTTGGGTTTGACCTATGACTCTGGATTGCTGAGAAGAGTCCAGTTTATCAAAGTTGGTCGTCACGCATACATTGTGTCTGTAATTGTGTACAAATTCCTCCTGGCTCTACTCTTTTCACTCAGCATCAGTTCGTATAAGGCTCTCCAGGTAAATATGAAGTCCATCTGCCACTCGTTTCTTATAGCACAATAGTATTCCATAACATGCATATACCACAATTTGTTCAGCCATTCCCCAATTGATGGGCACCCCCTTAATTTCCAATGCTTTGCTACCACAAAAAGAGCTGCTATAAATATTTTTGTACATATGGGTCTTTTTCCCACTTCTATGATCTCTTTGGGATACAACCCTAGAAGGGGTATTGCTGGGTCAAAGAGTATGAAATTATTTATAGCCCTTTGGGCATAATTTCAGATTGCTCTCCAGAATGTTTGGATCAGTTCACAACTCCACTAGCAATGTTTCAATTTGTCTACATTCTCTCTAGCATTTGTCATTTTCCTGTTTTGTCATCTTAGCCAATCGTACTGGTGAGATGTGGTACCTCAGAGTTGTTTTGATTTGCATTTCTCTAATCAATAGTGAGTTAGAGCATTTTTATATGCTTATAAATATCTTTAATTTCTTCCTCTGAAAACTGTCTGTTGTAGAAGCAAGCACCCCGTTCCCCAGGGTGTCTGCCACCACAGGTTCTTGGATCTGCTTTGATAAAGGAAAGCAACTCAAAATGGTTTAACAAACTTACTTTAATCAGTCAGATATGTATCTTTCACCTAGTTCAGGGGAAAAAGGTCAGCACTCCTAACTTCAGAATATACAGACAGAATTATCAAGACAGAGAAACAGATCAAATAGACAGTTTCCAAAATGTCCAACCATTACATCCATACCAAATCAACATCTGGGTTTTTCAAAGCCGAGGGGTGGGGGGCTCTCAACAACAGCTTCCCATAATCCAGATCAAATCACAGAACATTTCTCAAAGTGAGCTCCCAAACTAAGATACAGATCAGGCCTTCTCCTGGCTCAGAGAATGTAACAACCTTATTGACTCACTGGCCAATCAAAAAGTATTTACTGAAAAACAAGTCTCCCACCCCAGGCTCCAGGTGCACTTTAGCCTAGGGACAGGGAAGATCTTGCAAATTTACATTCCCATTACACCTGTTCATAACCTTTGACCGTTTATCAATTGGGGAATAACTTGTATTCTTATAGATTTGTATATTTTAGAAATGAGTCCTTCATCAGTGACATAGGTTGTAAAAATTCTTTCCCAATTTTCCACTTCCCTCCTGATCCTGGTTACATTGGCTTTGTTTGTATAGAAGCTTTTCAATTTAATGTAATCAAAATTATCCATTTTGCATTTTATAATGCCCTCTAATTCTTGTTTGGTCATAAAGTCTTCCCCTCTACACAAATCTTACTGGCAAACTATTCCTTGCTTTCCCAGATTGCTTACAGTATCAGCCTTTGCACCTAGATCATGCACCCATTTAGACATGATTTTGGTATATGGTTTAAGATAATGGTTTATGCTCAGTTTCTGCCATACTAAATTCCAGTTTTCCCAGCAGTTTTTTGTCAAATAGTGAGTTCTTATCCCCCAAACTGGGGTCTTTGGGTTTATCAAACAGTAGATTACTATAGTCATTGACTGCTGAGTCTCGTGTACCCAATCTATTCCATTGATCCACTACTCTTTTCCTCAGCCAGTACCAAGTAGTTTTGAGGACCGATGCTTTATAGTACAGATGAAAATCTGGTATAGCTAGTTCACCATCCCTAGCATTTCTTTTCATTAATTCCCTTGATATTCTGGACCTTTTGTTCTTCCAAATGAATTTTGTTACTATTTTTTTTCCAGCTCGATAAGGTAGTTTTTTGGTAAACTGATTAGTATGGCACTAAATATATAATTTAACTTAGATAAAATTGTCATTTTTATTATATTAACTCGACCCAGCCATGAGCAAAAAAGTCTTTCCAATTAGTTAGATCTGACTTTATTTGTGTAAAAAGTGTATTGTAGTTGTGTTCATATAGGTCTTGGGTTTGTTTTGGCAGGTAGATGCCCAAATATTTTATAATGTCTACAGTAACTTTAAATGGGGTTTCTCCTTCTATCTCTTGCTGTTGAATTTCATTAGAAATATACAGGAATGCCGAGGATTTATGTGGGTTTATTTTATATCCTGCAACTTTGCCAAATTTATTTATTGTCTCAAGTAGTTTTTTTATGTGATTCTCTAGGATTCTCTAAGTATATCATATCATCTGCAAAGAGTGATAGCTTGGTCTCTTCTTTGCCTAATTTGATTCCTTTGATTTCTTTTTCATCTCTAATTGCTACTGCTAACATTTCTAGTACCAGATTGAATAAGAGGGTGATAGTGGACATCCTTGTTTCAACCCTGATCTTATTAGAAATGCTTCTAGCTTTTCCCCATTACATATAATACTTGCTGATGGCTTTAAATACATGCTACCTATTAAGTTAAGGAAGGCTCCATTTATTCCTATACTTTCTAGTGTTTTTTAATAGGAAAGGATGTTGTATTTTGTCAAAAGCCTTTTCTGCATCTATTGAGATAATCATGTGGTTTTTGCTAGTTTTATTGTTGATATGATCAATTATACTGATGGTTTTCCTAATATTAAACCATCCTTGCATTCCTGGAATAAATCCTACCTGATCAAAGTGTATTATTCTTGTGATAAGTTGCTGTAATCTTTTTGCTAATACTTTATTTAAAATTTTTGCATCTATATTCATGAGGGAAATAAGCCTATAATTTTCTTTCTCTGTTTTATCTCTTCCTGATTTAAGTATCAGTTCCATATTTGTGTCATAAAAAGAATTTGGTAGGAGTCCTTCTTCACTAATTTTCCCAAATAGTTTGTAGAGTATTGGAATCAATTGTTCTTTAAATGTTTTATAGAATTCACTAGTAAATCCATCTGGCCCTGGGAATTTTTCCTAGGGAGTTCACTGATTACTTACTTGTTTTGATTTCTTTTTCTGAGATGGGGTTATTTAAGTAATTTACTTCCTCTTCAGTTAATCTGGGCAACTTATATTTTCCTAAATATTCATCCATTTCACTAAGATTGTGAATATGTGCATACAACTGGGCAAAAATAATTCCTAATTATTTTAATTTCCTCTTCGTTGGTGGTAGGTTCACCCTTTTCATTTTTAATATTCATAATTTGGTTTTCTTCTTTCTTTTTTTTATCATATTGACTAAGTGTCTATCAATTTTATTGTTTTTTCCCATAAAACTAGCTCTTAGTTTTATTTATTAATTCAATAGTTTTCTTAATTTCAATTTTATTCATCTCTCTTTGTTTTTCAGTATTTCTAATTTAGTATTTAATTGTGGATTTTCAATTTGGTTTTTTTTTTCTAGCTTTTTCAATTGCATGCCCAATTCATTGACCTCTCTTTTCTCTAATTTATTCATGTATGCACTCAGGGATATAAAACTTCCCCTAAGAACTGCCTTTGCTGCATCCCACAAATTTTGGTATGTTGTCTCATTGGTGTCATTCTCTTGAATGAAGTTACTGATTGTTTCTATGATTTCTTGTTTGACCCACTCATTCTTTGGGATTAAATTGTTTAGTTTCCAATTAATTTTTAGTCTGTCTTTCCCTGGCCCTTTATTGCATATGATTTTAATTGCATCATGATCTGAGAATGATGCATCATCTTTCTGCACTGAATTATGAGGTTTTTGTGTCCTAGTACATGGCCAATTTTAGTTTATGTGCCATGTACCGCTGAGAAGAAGGTATTTTCCTTTTTATCCCCATTTACTTTTCCCCAGAGATCTATCATACCTATCTTCTCTAAAATTCTATTCACCTCCTTAACTTCTTGTTTATTTTGAGGTTGGATTTGTCAAGTTCAGAGAGGGGGAGGTTAAGGTCCCCCACTAGTATAGTTTTGCTATCCATTTCTTCCTCTAATTCCCTTACCTTCTCCTCTAGGAATTTGGATGCTATACCATTTGGTGCATTTATGTTAAATAATGATATTGCTTCATTCTTGATGGTGCCTTTTAGAAGGATATAGTTTCCTTCCTTACCTCTTTTAATTAGATCAAATTTTTCTTTTGCTTTATCTGAGATAAGGGTTGTTATCCCTGCTTTTTTTTACTTTAGCTGAGGCATGATATATTTTACTCCAGCCTTTTACCTTTACCCTGTGTGTATCCCTCAGTTTCAGATATGTTTCCTATAAACAGCATATTGTAGGATTATGGTTTTTAATCCATTTTGCAATCTGCCTCCATTTTATGGGAGAGTTCATTCCATTCACATTTACAGTAATGATTATTATCTGTTTCTTTCCCTCCATCCTATTCCCTCCCCTGTTAATGCTTATATTTTTTCTCCCTTCCCTTCCTTCATAGTTTTCCTTTTGACCACCACCTCCCTCAGTATTCCCTTATCAACCCCCCTCCCTTTTCCTTCCCTTCCCCCTTACTTTTTCCCTCCCTTCTAACCCCCCCCCCACCTTTTGTAGCCCTTTTCCCCTCCTACTGCCTGTAGGATATTTTTATACTTAATGAAATATGTTATTTCTTCTTCGCACCAAGAGTGACAGGAACAAATCTCATGCAAAGCTTCTCTCCCACCCCTCTTTTCCTCTATTAGGATACATTTTGCATCTCTTCTCCATAGAGTCCTATGCTTAACTGGTTGTGTTATTCCCTTCTTGCACCAGAACCAAGAGGGAAAAGCTCATATAATACTCATCTCCCTCCCTTCTTTCCCTCTGCTATATTGTTTTTATGCCTTTTTGTGTGACATAATTTACCCTTTTCCACTTCATTCATTGCTCTTCTTCCATTGCTGTCCCTTTGTAGCCCTTAATAAGATTTTTTAAATTGTCATTTTTGTGTAATTTATACTCATACCCTCTCCTTGTCTATAAACAGTTTGCTCTTATTAAATAACAGGGTGTGTGTGTGTTTCTTTGTTTAATTTTCTATGTCACTCTTGCATCTTGTAATTGGAGGTTGAATTTTTCCATTGAGCTCTGGCTTTTTCATCAGAAACATTTGAAAATCTGTTATATCGTTGAAGGACTATTTCTTTGCCTGGAAGAATATGTTCAGTCTCACTGGGTAGGTGATCTCTGGTTGTAACCCGAACTCTTTTGCCTTGCAAAAAATTGTATTTCACTGCCTCTGATCTTTCAGTGTAGAGGCTGCCAAATCCTATGCAATCCTCACTGTGGTTCCTCAATATTTGAATTGTTTCTTTCTGACCACTTGAAGTATTTTCTCTTTTACCTGGTAGTTCTTGAGTTTGGCCACAACATTTCGAGGACATTTCAGTTTGGGATCTCTTTCAGGAGGTGTCTGGTGGATTCTCTCAATTTCTATTTTGCCCTCAGGTTCTAGTATCTCAGGGCAGTTTTCCTTAATGAGCTCTTGGAGAATGTTGTCCAGGCTCATTTTTTCATCATGATTTTCTGGTAGGCCTATGATTCTCAGATTATCTCTCCTGGATCTGTTTTCCAGGTCCATTATTTTTCCATTGAGATATTTTACTTCTTTTTCTACTTTTTCATTTTTGTTGTTTTATTTTCGACTAATTCTTGTTTCCTCATAGAGTTATTTGCTAATTTGGTTGATTTTAGTTTTTAGTGAATTATTTTCCCTGGTTAGTTTTTGGAGCTCCTTTTCCATATCACACACTTTTCTTTTTAAGGAGCTGTGTTCTTCATTATATTGTTTTTCTAATTTTGCAATTTTGATTTTGAAAGAATTATTCATTTTGTCTTCTTATCTCTCTCATTTGGTTTTCAAAGTTCCTTTTGACCTCATCTAGGAGAGCTCTCTGTGCTTGGGACCCATTCCCTGTTGATGTTTCACCTGTGGGTGTGGAGTCAACATTTTCTCCCTCTGAATTTGGTTCCTCCCTTTGAGGATAGTAGGACTCCAGAGTCTTTGTAGTCCACTTTCTACCCATTTTGAGGCAGGGCCTGAGCCATGCCCTTCCTCTAGGGTTCCCAAGCCTTTACTGTTTAGGGTTTTCCCCTGGGGCAATAATTACTATGTTTTCAGGGTCAGAGGGTGGGTTGGAGCAGCCAGGGTTAACTCTGTGATCCTGGAGGTCCTGATAGGGTTTTTTTAAATTTCTGGGCTATGGAGGAGTAGTCCCAGGAGTATTTGCTGTCCAGGACAAGGGCCCTGCATTTGATTCTTACCTTGCTCTTTCCAGTCCCAGCCCTTTGGTGATAGGCCTAGTAGAGGCCCTTGTGGTTGGTGAGATGACTTGCCCCCCTCGTTGATCAGGCCGTCTCCCGGCCTGCTTCTGCACACTGCTCCGTCCCGGCCTGCCTTTCTCTGCATGCTGTGCAGTCCTGGCCTGCCTCTCTTTGAGCGCCATGCCTTTGACTTCTGGGCCTGCCTCTCTCCCATACTTCCTCATTCTTACACATGACCCTACTCATGTTAATTGCCTGATTGAGTTGCTTCACTCTCTGAAAATTCATGACACTTTAAACTTTTCAGTGAAGCTTACTTACAATAAATGATTCTATAATATTTCAGAGGCATATTGGCTCCTCTTCCTAACAGAGATGGTATTTCCTTTTCTTTTCTCCTTCAGTAAAGCAGTAGCCCTCCAAACACTCAGTCAGCATTTACTACTCATCCAATATACATAGGCCCTTCTGTCGAATACTAGGGGCAGGAGGCTCAGAAAAGAGAGAACTGAAATGGTCTCTTGCATCCAGGACCTCAGACTCTGCAGCGTAATGGAGATAAAACTGGAGAAACACACACACCCATGAAAAAGCTACGGAAATACAGGGTCCAGGCCATGCTAACACACATCTATAAATGTCAGGATACAAAGTAAAGCCAGAAACAGTCCCTGCTCTCAAGAAGTTCCCGGTCGAACGGGGGAGAGAAGCATACAGTCAAAGAGGAGAGGACCGGATGAACTGGAGATACCTCAGAAGGCAGGTATTAAGGTCAAGGAGCTGGGGAGTCCTTTTTGTAGGAAGTGAGACAGATGAGACTTGAAGGGAACCAGGAAGCAGAGATAAGGAGGGAGAGACTTCCAGGCCTAGAGGACAGCCAGTCCAGGCAGGGGAGACTAGGTTTATAGACAGAAAGAACCTTCCAGATCAGCTAGTCCAACCAACTAATGTTACATGCAAAGAAATCAGTCCAGAGAAGTTTAGTGAATTTTCCAAGGTACACAGGTAGTAAATAGTAGATCTGGGATTCAGTCCAGGCCTTGATTTAAAATCTACTCTAGTTTCCATTATTATATGATGCAAAAAACCTCTATAGAATGAATTATGACTGCTCTATGATTATAAGAGTTGTATTTGGATGAAACACTGACTCTAAAGTAAAATGACTGATTTTGTAAAAGACGTGCCAGTAATCTCTACGTGCAAATAAATGAATCTGTCCCTTCAAAGCTGTCACCTCTGGGAGCTTTGCAGCTGCCATTGTGCCAAACGTTGGGATCCCTTTGTGGGAACTGCTTTCAGAGCTGGCTGCACATTATTTTGAATAACCTCAATGGAGGCAAATCTTCATCCTGTGACAATGGATTTTATTTTTGGAAGGAAATCAAAGCCTATTAGAGCCAAACCTCATAACTAAAGTGATATTTCATTTTTTGGTTAAAAAAGGAGGTGTGGCGTTACTAATGAGATGGATATTCTTGTGTGGCTCATAAACCAGGACTGATGACAGTTCCATAAAAGGAGATCCAAAAATGGCCCAAGTAATGAATACATTTCTGGAAGAATATCACAATTGATGACTTTGAAAGGGATAACACTCATCTAGATATATGAGATCTGGTATGTTTGTTCAACTCCCCTTCCCCAAACCTCAATTCATGACTTCATAGTCATTTCCTGTATGAAGACTGAGGAATTTCCAGGATGAATTGGTATTATCAGAGGAAAGTACTGAAGCTGTAAGCATTGAGAAGGGAAGAGGCATAGGTTGGTAGAGAAAGAGCAGTAAGAATCTAAACAGAGGTAGTGGTAAACACAAAGTTTTGGAGTTCAATCAACAAACATTTATTGAATACCATCTATGTGCCAGGGTGGGCACATAGTGGATAGTGGATGGACAGTGTTGGATCTGGAGTCAGGAAGATCTGAGTTCAATATGGCCTTAGATAGTTTCTAGCTGTGTGACCTTCAGCTAGTCACTTAACTTCTATTTGCCTAGAAGACAGCTAGGTGGCTCAATGGATAAAGTGTTGGTCCTGGAGGCAGAAACAACTGAGTTCAAATCCAGCCTCAGACACTCACCAGCTGTGTGACCCTGTGCAAGTCACTTAGACTCTTAGACTCAGTTTGCCTTAATCCATTGGAGAAGGAAATGGCAAACAACTCCAGTATCTTGCCCAAGAAAAGTCCATGGACACTATGGTCCATAGGGTCATGGAGAGTCAAACACAATCAAATGACTGAACAATAACAACAAATGTACCAGGCACCGTGTAAGTGCTGAGAATACCTTTGTATCCTCAAAAGCAAACAGTCCCTGGCCTCAAGGAGCTTACATTCTAATGGGAGATACCACATGTCTCTTGGATGGGAAGACACTAACACCTGAAGGTTGGTGGTGTTAGGAAAGGCCTTTCATAGAAGGTAACACTTGAGTTGAGTCTTGAAGGGAACAAGGAATTCCAAGAACTGCAGGTGATGAAAACATTCCAGGGGTGGGAGATAGCTGCTGCAATGGCAGTAAAACTAGGCGATGGAGCATTTGTGAGAGGAGAAGTAGTAAGGTGAATCACAGTATGAAGCGTGAAGAGAGTATGAAGCAGAGCAACATGTAAGTACACTGGGAAGGTAGGACTACAAGAGGGTGTGCTGAAATTTAAATGTCAAACAGAAGAGTTTGTGTTTGATCATTAAATAATAGGGAGCCATTGGAGGTTATTGAGTAGAGGGGCTACATGGGAGCTGTATGAATGAGGTATATGTGAGAAAAGATAAAGCAAATGTTCTTGCTTAGATTAAAGAGAATGAGCCTAGAATATGAGGTCATTGACTCGAAAAGTGGGAAGGTCTTAAATCCCATGAGCTTTACTTTGATTCACAAAGCAATAAGCTACTTTAGGAGTCTAAGAAATGGAACCTTAAGAATATACTGCTCTTCATACACAGAAAAATACTACTGATTAACTCTCAGTACTACCTGGTATTTGAAATTTTTTTTCTAGCAGTGGTGATGTAATCTATACACATTATCTTCAGCGAGCACCAGGACCTCTGGTATGAGGGCTTGCTGAGCCTTTTCAGGGCTGCTCATTCATCTTTGGTGTCCACTTATCATCCAACTCTTACCTGTGGTTCTTAGAAACTGTAGCAAGTTCAGTAGCCACACCTGGTAAAAGCACCTACAAATGCTTTTAAACCAGTTAGAGGGTAACTGATAAGCCTCAGCCCCAAGCATGGGAAGACTTCCCCTGGCCAAATGGGTGAATGAGAACAATTTGTTCCAACGGGTACGAAGGCAGTTGAAACAGGCACTGTGGAATGCTTAGAGCTTGGTTAGACATCAAAGATGCCAAGGTCATCCACTTTCTGGTCATTGACAGTCATCTTGACTTTTATCTTTCCACCTGACTTTGATGGCTCTGTAAGACAGAGTGATACTGATGACTGCGCCACTCTGCCTCACTCAAACCCAGTTTACACACCAGTCAGGACATAACCCTGTGATGTCATTGGTCTTTGGAAAAAGGAGGGTGAACAACCACACGCTATCTGATCTAGTCCCCCTTGTGAACAGTAACAAGCATTTGTGAGATCGCTGTGTGGGGGTGGGGAAACAGTCTATGGCTGCAGAAAGAGCTTTGTGCAAAACTACCTAGCTTACATGGGCAGACGATGAAGCAACCTTTTACGGGAGGCCTTCTTAGTCTCCCCAGCTCCCACCTGAAGAGTGCCTTCCCCTTAAGGGTTACTTTGCATTTGAGTTGTTCATTTCTCATCTTACTGACATACGTACATGCCATCTCCCCTGCTAGATTGTCCCGTGGCTCTAGCCACCGGCACTGACCGGCTGAGACAAATCAAAACACCTCTTGAGAAAATAAAGCTAACTTGTTGTGTTGGGATAGATATCAATGAGGAAGGACCACTAGAATGCTATTGCAATAGTGTAAATGAATCTGTCCCTTCAAAGCCGTCACCTCTGAGAGCTCATAAAAACCTTTTAGGCTGTGTGTAGGACAGATCTTCTAGCAGTATAAGCAGGTGGATCATCTGTAGGCTGAGAGAGTTGGGAACTGAGTAGGGGATGAGGTGTGGAGTCAATCATCAAGTTACCAGCAGAGGGAACTGTGGACAGAAGCTAAGCAGAAATTCAATTTTATGTGTATGGGACAGAGTAGAAAAGGAAAGAATTAAATGGGTAGCAGCAGCAGTAGTATTAGTATTAGTATTAGTAGCAGTAATGGTGGTATTGGTGAAAAATAATAATAACTTTCTCATTATTATGTGTATTCTGGGTTTCTCTTCCAGATCCAGGCCAGTTAGAGTTTTAGGACACACCCTGAAGGATTGAGATTTCTTCTCTTCTACAACTGGCATTGGGGGTAGGCCTTACCTGCTGTGTTCCTCTCATTGTTCAGAGTCTATGATTAGTGCCCCAATACTGTTTAACCACTTAACATCAATTACCTTTTAGAAAAGGGACATTTACTTCAAAGATATAAGAAGAGTATTATGGGGAAAATATGCTAAGTCAGAGATCAGAAACAGAGCAACAGTTGTTGTGGTGTTTACAGTACTAGAAAGTTAATGAAATGTGTTTAAAAGTCCATTTTACCTAAATGAATGAATGAAAAATCATTTATAAAGTGCTTAATATGGTGCTATGCTGGGGTTACAGGAAAAAAATAAGATATTTCCTTCAAAGAGCTTGTATTTTAATAGAAAGAGATTCATATATATGGGAGTGTTAACCAGTAAAGGGAGTTTTCCTTTGGGGAGTAACAGAGTTGATTCAAAGACAATCGTTGATTCTCCCTTTCCAAAATAATAGCATTGATGATTTAATTACTGTGCTTAGAGCAAGAGTTGGGAAGTGGGTTAGGGGTCTGGTAGAGGGTATGATGGATGGAGTAGATGACTGAATGGGATGTGTAACATAATCTTCCCTGGTTTTCAACCAGATATAGTAGACTAGGCAACTTTATAATCTCTCAGTTGGTAAATCAAGACACTTTAACCTCAGAGTGAAGGTTCTAAAATGGATTAGATTCCCCAGAGACTGGAGTTATGGATTTCAGAGGTCTAGAATATTGGTCTATGCAGGGTGGAGAACCTGTGGCCTTCTATGTCCTTGGGTGTGGCCTTTTGGCTAAGTCCAAGTTTTACAGAACAAATACTTTTATTAAGGGGATCTATTCTATGAACTTTGGATTCAGTCACAGGGTCCCACTTGAGGACCTAGAGGGTCACATGTAGCCTCAAGGCCTTGGGTTCCCCATCCCTTCAGAGAAATGGAGTAGCAATGGAAACAGGGCAGATGGCCTGAATAGGATATGAAGCATATTATAATCTGGCATTTCTTTCAGACTGCAAGTATCTTAAGGCAGTGACAGATAGATAGGTACATACATAGATATATAAATAGCTAGCTAGCTAGCCAGTTAGATGACTGAGCAGTTATTGTTTAATATGCTCCAGCCACTGTGCTAAATGCTAGAGATAAAAAACCAAAGAAACAAAAAATACCCAAACATCAAGAAAGCAAGATAGTCCCTAACCTCAAGTAGCCTACATTCTTCTTTTTTTTTTCTTTTTGGAGGGAGGAAGGCAGGGCAATTGGGGCTAATTGGCCCAAGGTCACACGGCTAGTTTTTGTGTTAAGTGTCTGAGGCTGGATATGAACTCAGGTCCTCCTGACTGCAGGGCCAGTGCTGTATTCACTGTGCCACCTAGCCTCCCCAAGGATCCTACATTCTAATGAGGGAACATAACCCCAAAAGGAAGGTACATGAGAGCGAGGCAGCTGGTGTGGAGAATGAGCCAGGAGGGAAATGAGCAGGGTGACTGGTGACCATTATGACAATAAGGTCTCCCAAACTGTCATTTAGTTAGTGCCATATAGATGGTGTGAATGAACAAATGTGTTGTAGCTGACTGATTTCCTTGTTGAAGGTCATCATCATTCAGTACTGAGATGGGTTTAATTTGAGACTGAGTTGTGCAAGTTCCTTTGATTATATACTTAAATTTTGTCTGCTGGTTGAGGTGAGAAGGTGGTTTCTGTTGTCATGGCCCATTGAGTTCTTGGCACATGTTGGGAGACTAGCTCCAAGTTTCTCTCTTGGTCTTTTTATTTTAGTGAGGTGGGACCTTGTTTACCAGGACCTGAGTAAAATCTACCAAACCCAGAGGCCATGAAAATGACAGTGATATATTTAGTCATTCTCCACCTGGGCTGAGTTTAAGTCAGAAAAGAAGAAGCAAATATATATCCCATTATCAGGCCCCTAAGTCATCCTCTTCTCTGATTTCTCCCATAGATCTTCTTGTTTGAATGCCAGTAAGCCCACATGCCCTGTTTCTGGCAGTGCTAGGCCCCAGTTCAGGTGATACTCGCCAGTGCATTCCTGCAGGGGAGTTTTCAGCTGGTATTTTGTTTACCTGTGCTGTTGGCTGGTCTCAACCCCCTGGGAGCCAAGATCTTCCAGCACTGTTCACCATACCTGTCTATGAAATATGCATGAGCATGGGCTTGACACAATGTACCTGAGTCCTTCCTTGACCTCTTGATTTCCCTTATCATTTTTTAGGAAATTCCAAGAAACTGATGAAACACCTCTTTAAGTTGTTATACATTAGAAATCTGGCATCCTTATAAAAGACTCTGATCAGGTTCCATCAAAAGACCCAAAGTCACTCTTTAAAAATTCAAGGCATTTTTTGATTGTTTCCTTTGTGTGTGTGTGTGTGTGTGTGTGTGTGTGTGTGTGTAGTAAAATAACCTTGGGAAACATTTACTTTAATGTATTCTGGGAAGAAATTAAAACAAAATTTTTTTTTAAAAGTCTCCCCTTTTTCCCAAGTCGTGGTTAGAAGATCATAAAACTACCCTCCTTGGAAGAGAGTAAGATTTAAGTTTTGAATTTGGCATTTTTCCAATGGTTAGATTTGGGCTATAGAATGAATTATTTCTGGGTTTCAAGTCTTTTGTTAGAGCCACTGAAATTCAGGGGTCACAGCAGTTTAAAACACGAACTACTTCAGCAACATAGCATCTATTCTAGTAGATGAAAGATATCTTACAGTAACTGATCTTTCTCCTGATGAACTGAATTAAAATTAGAGCTATTTCCTTCCACTTCTTGGGGGACTGGGGCGTGATGCCCCTGCAATCTGGAAAATCTGTGTAAAATTTTTTGGCCCTCCCCTCATAGCAGTGAAGAAGTTTGAATTATTATGGTATTAAGAGATAAAATTTGTTGATATCATATAACACATATATTTAGGAATTTCTGAGTTCTAAACTCTTTCTGTGTCATCTGCTAGCTTTTGCAAAACTTCCCTCAAATTTCTTATGCCAAGCCACGGTATATAGGAACCATGATGGAGAAAGTCACAATGTCAAAGGATGACTGTAACTACTTTTTGTGTTATTTTCACATGATGAATTATAATGTTGATTCAAAGACATAATTCATGATGATTACCCTAGGTACTCTACCTCTTAGGTTGGTTCTCCCATTTTCTTCCTAAGCAAGAGCCAGTCCTTTGGGTGGCTTTTTATTGTCTTGATTTGACTGGTTGTCTTTGTTTCCCTGACTCATCCTCCAACTTTTTCACCTCCAACAATACCTGTTTCCATTTATGTTACTTTTGGCCTGAATATTGTTCCAAACTAGTTGAAGGATGGATAGAGGTTGGGGTAGAGTGAGGAATATGTTCAACCGTAAATTTTATAAGGCACATAAAGTACAATGAAGAAAATTGATGTTTGGAAATTGTCCTGCCCTGTTTTTGCCTTTGGACCTGGGCTTGGGATGATGAACTTACTCTGCACACCAGATTGTCATGATCCCTGCTCCCCTTCTGGACACCTAACCTGCCAAACCTAGGCTCGGTTCCTGCCCAAGCCTATGTGACCCAATACCAGATGTCCTTCACCTTTGCCTCTTCCACATAGGTGTATTTCAAATGAGGCCAGTGAAAAGTAGGTGGATGTCTTAACCTATAGAGGGACGCTAGGGATGCTGGTTGTGCAAATCCCTACTCTCCAGCTGCTAAGGCCAGGTGTGATCACTGTGGAGATGGCTTGACCATCAAGTATTTTGCTTTTAATGCCTACAATTCAATGAATTCCTCTGTATAGCTGCCAGCAGAAGAAACTGTGTCCCTGGACAAGCCAACCATAACTGCCAAATCCAATTTGGAAAAGACCCTCTCAGATCTATTAAGAGCACAAGAGGAGGCACCCTTGATTGAGATCCAGATGTGAATGGAAGTCATTGAAATTACTGTGAAAGCAGGAGAGCTGAAGCTTCAGAATTGTCTCAGAGATGATGCTCACAGCTTGTTCTGCTCCGTGGAGCAATCTTGAGACCAGAAAATGCCCAGTTAAGGAGGACATAGGCAACTAACCCTACCAGGAAAGTTTGAAACTCAGAGAGAGGAAAAATAAAAGGGGGTAATTGTAGTGCACGATGATAGACACTAAATGGCTTGGATCAGCAGTAGGTTTCCATTCACAGACTCATAGAATGTCAGAACTGAAAGATATCTAGAGGCCATTTAGTTTAACCTCTCATTATATAGATAAGTGAACGGTGGCCCAAGTAGGGAAATGATTGGCACAGGCAGTGAGTGGGAGAAACAGACCATAATCTCCTGACTCTTAGTTCCAGGGCTTACCCCTGCCCCAACACACACACACACACACTGGATTGATATCCCATGATCCTCTGCTTAGTTTGTATTGTGTTTAGGTGTTAGTGTTCACTTCTGAGAGGAAAATGGGGGATTCCTCCTGAGATATTTCTTATTTGAATCTATAAGATTTCTCTTCAGGGGAAGATTAAGTAAAGAAAGTGAGGTCCTGACAAATAGTTACTGGCCCCCACACTGTATTTTCTTTGAGAAACTGGAGAAGGTAGTCCTCTCACTTGGCTTGTAGCACCCAGGGAGTGATAATATTTATCTCCTGCACTTGTTGCCTGATTCACAGACAAGATATTTATATTTTTAGCACAGTAGCAACTTGTGAAATATTCAACCTGGCTACCTGAAAGGTCACATTTCAGGAAGTGTATTCCTTTAACACCTTCTCTGCGTCTTTTGATAAGATTTGTCTCTTACCTCTCCTGTAACTCCATTTCATTATATTATAATTACTGAAAACTCTTCCCCCTCCTCCCTCCTGCTCCCTTTCAATATTTAGGAGTCCTAACTAACTTAAAATTGTTCACAACTTAATACTGATTTCTTTGGAGGGCTGCTATAATCACAACAAATTTTAGAAAATTTGACATAGGTGATTCGACTGATGTTTTTGGTAATATATCAAAACTGCATAAGCATCCTCTGTAGATTTTATTGTTTATGAAGGAATCTGACATGAATACCAAGCAGAATCCTAAAATACTCTTTTTTTTCCTTTTATTTTTTGAGGGGGAAAGGTAGGGTAATTGGGGTTAAGTGACTTGTCCAAGGTCACATGACTAGTTTTTGTGTTAAGTGTCTAAAGCCAAATTTGAACTAAGGTCCTCCTGACTCCAGGGCTAGTGCTCTATTCACTGTGCCACCTTGCCACCCCTAAAATACTCTTTCTTTTATACTCTTTCTTCTCATATACAGGATCATAGATTTGAAGTCTGAAGAGTTATTTAGTCCAAACATTTCATTTTACAGTTGAGAGAAATTAGGGCTAGGGAAGCTAAATGTGTTATCTAAGATCCCTTAGGGGAAGAAGTAGCAAAGCCAGTATTCAAACCCATATCCCTTAGTTTTGACTACAGTGACCTCCATTGTAGCACACTGTCTTTATGTGTTAGAGGGGATATGTGTTTGGTCAGAGGAGCCACTACATGTGGAAATGATGCCTAATGATCTTGACATCAATTTAACTTTATCACTTATTCATCTTTATTATCACTTATCTATTCTTATTAGACAACAACAACACAAATTTCCAGTGATTATCTGGGGATACAAAAGAAATGAAGCAGTCCCTTTCCTCAAGGATCTGACAATGAATTGAGGAGGTGATGACATGCACACAAGAAATTAATACCACATACACACAAAGCCGATGCAAGGTAAGTAATTTCCCAGGGAAGTGGTGGGGATGGGGCACAGAGGTCATTAAGAAATGGGGGACACAAGAGAGAATTCTTGAAGGAAGTGCTGCTTAAGCTGGTTTTGAAGAAAGCTGAGGGTTCCACCAGGTGGTGACGAGGACAGTGTGAATTTGAATTCTAGATGTGAGGGGGGGGAACAACCTGAGGAATCCCAAAGACCTGTAAAGGTAGGCAGGAATCAGATTGTGAAAGGCATTAAAAGCCAAACAGATGAGTCTGTATTTTAACCTAGAAGATATATATATGTGTGTGTGTGTGTGTGTGTGTGTGTATAATGTAAGCTCTTGAGCAGGCAAGGGATAGTCAATCAGACCTGTGCTTTCAATTCATTTCATTTCAATCCAATTGAGTAGATTTTCATTAGGTACACATTTTGTGTGAGGCATTAGCCCAGGGGATACAAAGGCAAAAAATAAAAGCAGGCCTTGACCTCAAAAGGTTTATGGACTACTGGGGGATTGAAATTGAACTAATTGCAGGTGATCCTTTTCTGAAAGCAGGTTGTACTATGAGAAAGGGTAGAACAGATTGTACATTTCAGGGAAGAGAAAGAGAGTAGTACCTATGACAGACTTCGCTTAGTTTACATCTTTCTTTGGATGGGGTCTTCCATATTAGTCATTATAGGGCTTGTGGGAGTGGGGGTGGGCATGGAGACAGACAGAGATGGAGAGACACAGAGACAGAGAGAGAAACGGGGCCTGACAGAGACACAGAGAACATTAAAGCTGCTAAGGACTCTAAGAGGTCATTTCAATTCAGTATCATTGAGATAATCAAAGGAATCCTGGGCCATTTCCAGAGACATATGCTCTGCCTCAGCACTGATGAATTTGTACTTTGGGGTGATGTGGCAAACCCTTAGCGGGCCCTTCAGTCCCCTTTCCCCATGCCAGAGGCTAAGGGAGAGCTGGAAGAGGCCGGGCGTGAGCAACAGATGGGAAGAGAATGTGTGAAAGGGTGGAATCACTCCTTTAAAAGTCTACTGAGGAGATTGTTCTGCCTGACTCAACGACCAATTGTCTTTAGCACAGCCTCACCCTCTACCCTGGTATGTATCTCTCTAGAAGGGGCCAGGGTACAGGCCAGTTCCAACTTTACTACAGGGGCCTAGGAACCAGGTCTCCTTTTAACCTGACACAAGTTTGTTTCAAGCAGAGAATGTTTGAGAGGTTCACTAATAAGGTCTATCCCATTTAATACTGAGAAAGAGGTTTTAGTTGTGTTCAGACCAAAGACTTCAAATAGTTTACCAATGAGAGATATTCTGCACTCACTCTTAAGAACTAGTTTTATAATGTACCCATAACCACAAAAACACATTTGTTTTCACATATTTTAATTAGATTTAATGGAAATAGAAAAGTAATTTGCCTTTTATGGAATTGCTATCAGTCTGAAACCCAAGATCTTATCCAAAATTTTAATATAAAGCAGCCATACTGAGTTAAAGCAAAAGAATGTAGAAGAAAATATTGATAATATACAGGGATTAAGACATACATAAGTTCCTGAAAAGGCATCCAGCCAAAACAAAGTCACATCTTGCTGAAAATTTAGAGGACATAATTCCAAAATGGAGATTCCTTTCTTGAGATACTTAAAAGATAGTTCTCCTTTCTCTTAGCAAAATATTAAGTGGGGAAAAAAGATGGAAAAAGAGAGGAAAAAAACCAAACCATTTTTGACTCTACAAAGCATTCTTTACAGTTATCTAAATAGTTGTTTCTGAGTTCAAGATATGATATGTTTAGGAAAAAGGTTTCACTGAACATTAAAGATGAATGAAATCTGAGAGGAAGAGATCTAGGATCTTACAATCTCAAATTAAGAGCTTGGTTGTTGGAGGTCATTTTGTCCAATCCCTTCTCTTTCATAGGAGGAAACTGAAGTCCCAAAACTCAAGTTCACTTAAGTGATCCAAACTGAGAATAAAGACTTGAACCCAAGTCCTCTGGATCCAGAGACATTTCCCTTGAATCTCAATAGAAGACACATATACATTTCTCTCTACTTCTAGCCATCCATCCATCCATCCATCCATCCATCCATCTATCTATCTTGTTTTACATAGTTTGCATGCCATATCCCCTATTAGTCTGTGAGCTCCTTGAGAGCAGGGATTGAATTTTTTAATTACCTTTTTTTTGTATCCCTAATGCTAACCACAGAGCCTAGCACATACTTGATAAATACTTGTTGACTGACTCTCATCTGAGAATACAAGAATTTTGTGTTTATTGCTTAATTTAACATATATTTCAACAAAAACTTATAAATATTAATTCTTATTGGGAGAAAAAAGAAAACAAAATCACAACTATTGAGTAATGAGTTTAAAATTGCCTGAAAAGTCCTGATATTCAATAACAAACAAAATAGGACTGGGTGAACCTGGCTAGGTTTTGATGTTTTGAAGTTATTTGGACATTTTGGTCTGGTAAAAGAGAAAACACATTTTGAGAAATCCTTTCTCTTAACTAAAAAATTAACAACAACCTATGACTATTTTAAAGCAAATTTAATCCATATGTTTTTTTTATTCATTTATATTTAAACCATCAAAATATTATCTCTTAAGAGCTGTTTGATGTCCAAGAAGTGTTTTAAGCTTTTAAAATAAGTTTTTAAAACTTTTTCCCCATTAAAAACAGGAAATCACATTTCACCAAGTTAGATTAATTCAAACATAAAGTAGTCACCAATTCTGACCCTGCAAATTCTGAGAAGGTTTGGAATTTACCAAAATGGGGTCCCCAGTTCTTAAAATGAAGTCAATGTCTATTTTCCTAAAGAAAATCTAGTTTCACCAGAAATGTCTTGGAAATTGTTCCAACATGGTACCATGAGTCATCAATATTCATATTCTAGAAAAATATATTCTCTGCTCCTAGAGTAATGCAACACAAATTAATACAGTGTATGATAGTTTTGAACTTTGCCAAATTGAAAATTGATATATTTGTATTTGAGCACAGTATTAGCTCATCTTAGGAGCAATTAGGGAGTACAGTGAACAGACCACTGGGCCTGAAGTCAGGTCTTACCTGAGTTCAAATGTGGTCTCAGGCATTTGCTAGCTGTGTGACTCTGGGCAAATCCTTAACCCCATTTGCCTCAATTTCCTTATCTGTAAAATGAGTTAGAGAAGGATATGACAAACCACTTCAGTATGTTTGCCAAGAAAATCCAAAATGGGGTCAAAAGGTCTGAAATAATTGAATAATAACAACAACAAGGTAGCATAAGACCTTTAGTCTTTCAGGCTCAGAACTCAGAATCATCTTTGACTCTCTCTTATCTCATATATAGTCATTTGATCCCATCATTTATAATATCTTTCAAATTTGTTGATTTCTTCCCATTTCTCCAGCTACCACAGTCATTTAGGG
Organism: Petaurus breviceps papuanus; assembly: GCF_028583685.1. Lineage (NCBI taxonomy): Eukaryota > Metazoa > Chordata > Mammalia > Diprotodontia > Petauridae > Petaurus > Petaurus breviceps. The sequence goes on from NW_027185890.1 coordinate 1,170,471, forward strand.
CCTTAACATTTTGTACCTGAACTATTATAATTGCTCTTACTTTTAACCTTACCTGCAATCTCTCCCCAATTCCAATCCACCCTGCATGTCATTTCCAGAATAATTTTCCCCATTCTTTTATAATTTTGTTAATCTTCTTTTTTAAAAAAAGACAACAAAAAAGCTTTTGTCCCTTCCATTTGCCTACAGAGTATACCCCCAAATCCTTAGACCAAAGCTTCCTTTCCAATCTAATCTCTCATCCCTTCATGAGATCTCTCTGTTCTTGTTAGGTTCGTCATATCAATGACCTATTGAACATTCCTTACTCATGCCACCTCTATACCCCTATTCACATTCTCTTGTTTAAAATATCCTTTAGCTCTCCATATTCCACCTAGATTTTATGGGTCAGTTCGAGTCCCACTTCCTCCACTGGAGCCTTCTATGCTGATTCTAGTTATAACGATCGATCTCTTCTTCGGAACTCTTAAAGCAGTTGTTGTCTATTGTTAAGTGGAATAGAACTCTTAATTAACTTCTGTTGTTTGATTTGTTTTTACATTTTCATGTCTTCTGTCTCTGCCTTGATAACTCTTCAAGAACAGAGAACTTGTCTTTTATGTCTGCTATACACAGCCCAGTACTGAACACCTAAAACTTACTCAATAACGGTCTTCTGAGTTGAATCAAACTTTTTGTCTGCTCCCAAGACATGAAACAATGAGCTTCCACTCCAAGACTGTAAGAAAAAGCTATTATCTGTTTTTTTTTATTCCCAAGGATTAGTAATTTATTTGCAATTGGTTGCAAATTGGCTTATATTTCAGTTTATTGTATTATTAGTGTTGACCTCTGAGAAATGAGCAGGTGTTCTCAGAAAAAACATGGAAAAACTTACCTGAAGAGATACAGAGTGAAATGAGAAGAACCAGGGGAACATTGTGTGCAATAACAGCAATATTGTATGATGATCAACTGTGAATGATTTAGTTATTCTCAACAATACAATGAACTAAGACAATTTTGAAGGACTTATGATAAAAAAATGCTATCCATCTCCAGGAAAGAACTGATGGATTCTTTATTCTTCTTGTTTTTTTCCCCAGAGGGCTCATTTTCTTTCCCAACATGACTTATATGGCAATGTATTTTTCATGACTGCATGTGTCGAACCTATATCAAATTGCTTGACTTTTCAATGTTGGGTGAGGGGAAGGAGAGAGGAAGAGAATTTGGAACTTAATTTTTTTAAATTAATGTTAAATTGGTTTTTACATGTAATTGGGAAAAATAAAATATTAAATAAATATAAGTACACATAATGTATATATGTATATATATATATGTGTGTATATATATATATATATATAT
>NW_027185890.1:1171923-1175403 GCF_028583685.1 Petaurus breviceps papuanus
AGAGAGAGAGAGAGAGAGAGAGAGAGAGAGAGAGAGAGAGAGAGGAGAGAGAGAGAAGATATATGGATTTGGGACATGACTGTTTCTTAAAATCTTATATCTCTCTGTACATTCTATGCTCCATCTCCACCCATTCCATTTATAATTGACTCTATCTAATATCTTCAGGTTGTGTTTCTTCCCTTTCTACCACCCAGTAAGACAAATAAACAGATGTCCCCCATCCCCATTTATTCTTCACATTCAGAGGTGAAAGTTGAGAAAAAATTGCTTACAGAATAAAATATAGGACCATAGAGATAAATTCTTGGTTGGTTATACCTATGGCCACAAACTATTCTGAAAAAAGCAACTTAAATGCTTCCTTAAACCATTTGTTTCTAATTGAATTAAACTCTTTTCCCTCCAACCAATATGCGTGCTCTTCTGCAGTCTATGCATCCTCAGAGGGCTCAGAGCTGGGGAAGGTCCATTAGAGATCATGTAATCCAGACTCCTCATTTTACAGATAAGGCATCCTGAGATCCCACTGGTAGGAAACTGTAGAACTGAGGTTCCAGCACTGTGCTCTGCTACCTCAATGTCAGATGGTAGATTGTTATTGAGAATTAGAATGGAAAAGACGGAGCTCAATGGAAAAAGCGATGGATCTGCTGTCAGAGGACCTGGGTTAAAAATTTTTCTCTTGCATATAGAAATCATTTGAACTCTTTGGGTCTTGGTTTCTTTATCTGTAAAATGCAGAGGTTGAACTAGGTGATAGCTAAGGTCCCTCCCAGATCTAAATCAACTGTAAAATATGAATGAGGTTTTACTCAGTAATCCTTAACACAAATGTCTCTTCTTTCTCCTGTTCCCTGGGGGGAATCGATGTTTATATAGGGGAACAAATTGCTGCAAGTTGGTTCCAAAGGGCAAACATCTCTTGCTTTGAGTCAGTTCATTACCACAACATAAGTAAATATAGCTAAAATGATAGATGAATTAGTTAACGCTCCATATGGGCCCATTCATATAACATTCTGTCGACACTTATTTTCCAGCAGCCAACAGCTGTGTCACATCAGAGTAAATTGTGTTGAGAAATGTTTTTATTATACTTCTACTTCCCTCCTTGCTTGTAGCTGACCAACTTATGCTGACAGTGGAGTGGTTTCCTAGGTACACCTTCAGTAGCTGGACTTGCTGCTTGCTTTGATAAGTGCTTTTGACCCCATTCAGTAGTAAGAGTCAGGCACTGTCCATCAAGCACTCATCCCTACTTGTTACTTCCATTGCCCAATGCCAGAAAGCATTTTGGGGGCAGCCTACCCCCAAAGAGCCTCTCTGGTTTCCAGTGAGCTAGCCACCCCTCTCCCTCAGTGCCAAACTTTTGTGATTATTGTTACTTTTGTTCAATGATCTGGGGTTTGTATATGTGGCTTATCTAGTTAAAACTCATGGCTTTACCCCATTCCATTCTAGGAAAATTTCCCTTCACCTAGATTTCCTAATCCCTTAAGTCTTCTTGCATGGTTAGAATAAACACTTAAAGAAAGATATAAAAACCTATAAAAACAGAAAAGTTACTAAAAGTCAGCTTATCTCTTTCACCCTCTTGCATTCTTTTCTCTTTACAATCATAAGCTTTAATCTTCCAAGTGAAGCCATCTCGTTGAGTCCAACTCCACAAGAATGGACAGGAGACGATGAGGGTGGTCAAGGCTTTGGACATGTCTTTGCCCTCTCAGGAAGAATTAACACCATCAACATAGTCTAGGAATCCCTGTGACTTTCTGTTCTAGGTGGGCCCCAATTCGTCTCTACTCCTGTTGTAGCTCCCCATTTAGCCACTCTCCTGGCTTGGCCCACTGCTCATCTTGCTACATTTAGTGCCTGTTGTTGGAGCTGGGTCATGATGAAAATAGTATTCTGCCTTGCTATTAAAAGCTAATTGAAGATATGTGATGGTACCACACAGGCAGAGTGACTACATTTGCCTCATCAATTTAATTTCTCTTATTTGCTTTCACGAATCTCAGTGCTCTACTTTGATCTTCAATCTGTAGATATGCTCCTTTCAAATTCTGTCCTACCCCCTCTATTAGAATACCTGCCTGGGAGTGCAACATCTCTGGAGATGAAGAATGGGAAGGAATGTTAAACACTAATGTTATTCCATCTTTCAGAAATTAAGGTTATCTTTAGGCAAGCAAGGCAAAATGTGTGTCAGAAAGTTACCTGGATAGTTCGAATTGATATCCAGATACTCAATTATACTAAGATAAATCTGTGATTTCATAAATATTTATGTTTTCTCCAATAATTTAGGTCTGTCCATTTATGACTTTCCATCTTGTGGAACTCTTGTCCATGTCTCCCCATAAGTTCACCAGAGGGGGTCCATTCAACTGGTAGAGGAGCTTCATCAAGTTTGACTTGAAGATGCCAGTAGAGCACACAGATTGTCCATTGGTCTTCCCTTGATCTTTTTTTAAAATAAATTTTATTGAAATTATTTCTTTCTCTCCATCACCAGAATATTTCCCCTCATTCCTCCTCCATGCTCCCTCAGAAAGCCATCTCTGATTACAAATGATTTTTCTTCAGGGGGTAAAAGGGGAAGAGAAAAGTCAGCCCAAATGATCAACATGTAAAAACCCCCAGAGAAAACCCAAACCTCTGATCTTTGCAAAGTGGTCAATTAGGGAGTCTTCTCTGATTTCTCATTTGGACATGTATTTTTCTGTATAATTTTCCCAGTTCACTACTATTTGTTTGAGGTGGTTCTAAACTTTAATTTTTAGTAGTCTTCAAAGCTGCCTGAAGAGGGGAGAAGGTAGGCAGGTGCAGGGAGACTGGCTTCCCTAGTGTAGATTTCCCTTGTGCCCAGCTATTCACTGGGGAAAATGAAAAGCAGGAGAGAAAGTGGGAGAGAATCTGAGGAAAGCCCCCTCAAGCCCTTCTAGCATTTTTTTTTAAAGCAATAGGGGTTAAGTAACTTGCTCAAGGTTACACGGTCAGTTATTTATGGGTGTGGTGCTAAGTATCTGAGCCCGGATTTGATCCCCAGGTCATCCCGACACTGGAGCCAGTGATTTTACTCGCTGAGCCACCTGGCTGCCCCTCCTTCTAGCATTTCTGCTGTTCACTGACAGGCTCTTGAGTCTGAGTGTACATTGGCCACATGGGTTTGCCTGTTGGCTTGGAAAGTGGCACCTGGAATCCCTCAGCATAACATCTACAAAGGCAAAGATCAGAAGGGAAAATGAAGCTGAGACCCTGCTCTGGTTCCTCCCACGCAGCAAGGTGTGATTCCCTGTTGCTCCATATCTGGTATCTAGCTGGGAGACTGGGATACATACAGTCATCCTCAAAATCTTCCAATTGTTCTGGAGTAGATGAGAGTGACAAAGGAGTCACAAAGAATCCTTCATCAAATCTGCCTTCACTTTCTTTGTTCTCTGGGTCACTTGAGTGTCACCATCACCCAACGTGGAG